>NC_134493.1:3694052-4047802 GCF_040206685.1 Ascaphus truei
GGTAGTGGCCTGAGACGGGAGGTTGCGTGCCAGAAATAGGTGAGTTAGGGGTGCCATAATTTAGTGATTATTGTGTGCTCAACCGTCCGGCTGCTCCCCCGCTCGTTCCTGGGCGGGTTGAGGCGGGATGCGCAGGGGTGTGAGGCGCAGGGGTGTGAGGCGCAGTGGTGTGAGGCAGCAGGGGTGTGAGGCAGCAGTGGTGTGAGGCGGGAGGGGTGTAAGGTGTGAGGCGGCATTTTGTACTAACTTACCTGGGCAGGAGGTGGCGGCGGCTGGTGCACATCGTGTGGTAGGCCATCTTGGAGAGGAGCACGCAGTGTGAGTGTGTGTGTGTAAGTGGGTTAAACTGTTAGACCCCACCGGCCAATGAGAGCCGTGGGGGGGCGGGTGGGCTGACTGAACAATCTGATTGGCCAGAGGCTGGGACCAATCAGATTGCCCATAGGGACAGTGCGACAGTGAAAATACAACGGTTTAAAAAAAAAAAAAATACAACGGTTTAAAAAAAAAAAATATATATATATATATATATATATATACTGATGTAGCGGCTGTTATTCGAACACTTCACGCATCATGTACATCGGAATCCCGATTTGAAACCGCGGGATGAATTGCAGCCTTCCCGCACTAAGATGCGAGCACGACGAGAGCAGAAAAACGAATTTTAGTGTTGTGGCTTTTAAAAACATGAAATTGACACAGTAGCACAGTACTGTATACATTAAAATTCATCCATTTTATTGCAAACAAAGAAACAGAATCCATGAAATTCAAACAAAACATCCACGATAAGCGCGGGTGCCTGGGGCGATTAGCCGCGTTTCATGCTGCGTGGGGAACAGCAGAGAACGCAAAATCGGTGCCGAGATGTGTTCGAATAACGGCCGCTGCATCAGTATATAATGAAGATATTACCAGATTGGAGCCCAGCAATGAGGAGACAGCACACCAGGAATGATATTTAAATAATTCTGTATTGTAGAAAATACAGGCACCCCAGCCAACGTCACGGACCACAATCCTTACATCCGGATTGCACTCACAGTGAGGAGGACTTCCGGGTCACCACGTGGAGATCCTTTTCCTGTATCCCCTGCTGGATGTCGGTTCGGAGGAGCTGATACAACACAGACGGAGAGAAGGCACGCAAATAAAGACACATCGTGGGCTGTTGGCGAATGAGTATACTCATTACATGCTTTTATTTATCCTTTGTTTGTGAGTTCGCATTTGTTGGTTCAATTATTTTTATTTTTCATTAAATTGTATTTTTTCATGCTGCGCTAGGATCGGGTGCTTTCTTTTCTTGTTGTTCACAGATTTCTTGGAGTTCGTTGGTCCCTGTGGAGAGCAGCCAGATCCTAGCATGGACCCTTGTTTTGGTTGATATACATTTTTTCTATTTTTGCATTTTTTATATATATTTTATATTTTCCTTTTTCACATTTTTAATTTTTTCACAATCAGTGTCAATTTCATAATTTTTGTTCATCAGCCATTCTATATTGTCCAGGAGGGATTCATCAGTGTAGCAGATTTAATCACCAACATATGTCATTCATCATAATTGCATGTTTACAGGCATATACAGGCATACCCCGCTTTAAGGACACTCACTTTAAGTACACTCGCGAGTAAGTACATATCGCCCAATAGGCAAACGGCAGCTCACGCATGCGCCTGTCATCACGTCCTGAACAGCAACACCGGCTCCCTACCTGTACCGAAACTGTGCGCAAACAGGGAGACTATAGAGCCTGTTACACATGCGTTATTTACATCAGTTATGCACGTATATAACGATTGCAGTACAGTACATACATCGATAAGTGGAAAAAGGTCGTGCTTCACTTTAAGTACATTTTTGCTTTACATACATGCTCCGGTCCCATTGCGTACGTTAATGCGGGGTATGCCTGTATGTACATTTTCACCCAAGCAGCTTTTTAACATTGGCACTCAGCCTTTTATTCAATCATATTGTATGTAATTTTTATTAGTGTGAGTCAATCAGCCAATATATTGTGTTGCACACTTCCTGCCAGTCACCCCTGGTATATCCATCCTATACATTCTAATTGGTAATAAGTGAGTTTGCACCTGAGGAGCGCAGTCTATTCTTTGTTTGTAATATATATATATATATATATATATATATATATATATATATTAAAGTGACAGAAAATATAGACAGCGCCCTTCACACACTATACCTAAATTGCTGCAGCCCTGATAGATGTGGCAAGAATTTGCACCAGGCAAATATGCCCAATAAACAGTGGTTTGAAAATAACTAAATGTATTCTGGCAGGAAAACTAAAAGTGACTATTAGATAAAAACACAAAAACAAAAAAAGAAATGTGCATAACATATAAAAATAAAAATAAAAAAAAGCAATAAAAAAGATATTGCCAATTAATTGTGGGTAAAAATGACACTGAGTGTCACTGGGACTTGACTAAAAAATGCAAATATAAAAAAAAATGGTTCTTGTGATAAGCAATGAAAAATTCAATACACGATTATGAACCCATAAATGCAGTGAATATTAAAAATACTTAAGTCCACATGTGTCCATGATAAGTTGATTTGCAAAAGGTCCAGGCTGCTTCTTCTTGGGCTCACCGAACTCCCACAGTACCTATTAGAGAAAAAGAGAAAAGAAGCGCCCGATCCTTGTGTAAAATCAGATGAACAAAGTTTTAATATCTCATGGACAAGACAAATGCACACTTACAATTTGTCTGATAAAATAAAGCATGATATGGGACCTGCCCATGCACCAACTGAGGACTCCTCGGTCTCTTCTTTGTGTGTGAGTGTCAGTATTGGCTCCAAAAAGGATGTTGCTGTCAGCTGCTGTCTCCAGGGGAGTAATCCTTGGTGTTTGTGAGCACTCAATCTCCACATGCAGCCGCCATTTAGCCTTTCTTCTCACACTTGAAACCGGAAAAAAATCTTCAGGCAAGTCCTTGCCTTCTCACGCTGGTGCTGGGAGCTGCCCTGTCACTGTAGGCTCACTGCCAGATATCCCTACGCGTTTCTTCCGACTCTGCGGAAGAGACCGAGGAGTCCTCAGTTGGTGCATGGGCAGGTCCCATAACATGCTTTATTTTATCAGACAAATTGTAAGTGTGCATTTGTCTTGTCCATGAGATATTAAAACTTTGTTCATCTGATTTTACACAAGGATCGGGCGCTTCTTTTCTCTTTTTCTCTAATATATATATATATATATATATATATATATATATATATATATATATATATACTATATATTTGTGAAAGCACTGCGTCCCTAGCGGCAATCTCATTGGTCCCTTGGCCTGCCCGCCCCCGCACCTCTCATTGGCCTGAGGCAGAGTGACGGGCAAAACACACACACACACACACACACACACACACACACACACACACACACACACACACACACACACACACACACACACACACACACACTCTCTCCCCCGTCAGTTGGACCGCAGCTCACCTTCCACACCCACCCCCCATCTCTCCCGGTGCCCCTCATTCTCTCCCCCCACCTCACCCAAATCCCCACGCTCCGCAACATCCCCAGCCGCACCATCACCCTCACCGTGCGCCGCGGCCCTCCTGCTCAGCAGCAAACTCCTCCCCCCTCGCGGCGCGGCCCGGGCCTCCTGCTCTCCCCCTCACGTGCGCCGCTACCGGAGAGGGGAAGCGCGGCCCGGGACTCCCCCTCACGTGCGCCGCTACCGGAGAGGGAAAGCGCGGCGCGAGACTCCCCATCACGTGCGCCGCTACCGGAGAGGGGAAGCACGGCGCGAAACTCCCCATCACGTGCGCCGCTACCGGAGAGGGGAAGTGCGCCGCGGGTCTCCTGCCACTCTTGCCCCCCCCCCCCAGCTTCCCGAACTCACCTCCTGCCCAAGCCAGATGCCACGGGGTCAAGGTAAGTCACCCACCCTCTCCCACCCACGCACTGTCACCCAGTCACCCACACACCCACCCAGTCACTTTCACCCAGTCACCCACCCACTCAGTCACCCACCCACCCACTCAGTCACCCACCCAGTCACTTTCACCCAGTCACCCACCCACTCAGTCACCCACCCACTCAGTAACCCACCCACTCAGTAACCCACCCACTCAGTAACCCACCCACCCACTCACTTAGTCACCCACCCACTCACTCAGTCAAGTCACCCACCCACTCACTCAGTCAAGTCACCCACCCACCCACCCATCCACCCATCCACACACCCATCCAGTCAAGTCAACCCAGTCACCCACCCACCCAGTCACCCACCCACCCACCCAGTCAACCCACCCAGTCACCCACCCACCCACCCAGTCAACCCATCCAGTCACCCACCCACCCACCCATCCAGTCACCCACCCACCCAGTCACCCACCCACCCATCTAGTCACCCACCCAATCCAGTCACCCACCCATCCAGTCACCCACCCACCCAGTCAGTCACCCACCCACCCAGTGAGTCAGTCACCCACCCAGTCAGTCACCCACCCAGTCAGTCAGTCAGTCACCCACCCAGTCAGTCAGTCACCCACCCACCCACCCACCCAGTCAGTCAGTCAGTCACCCACCCACCCAGTCACCCACCCAGTCACCCACCCAGTCAGTCAGTCAGTCACCCACCCACCCAGTCAGTCAGTCACCCACCCACCCAGTCACCCACCCACCCAGTCACCCACCCACCCAGTCACCCATACACCCACCCACCCAGTCACTTTCACTCAGTCACCCACCCACCCACCCACCCAAGTCACCCACCCAAGTCAAGTCACCCACCCACTCACCCACCCACCCACCCACTCCGTCAACCCACCCACTCAGTCAACCCACCCACTCAGTCACCCACCCAGTCACTCAGTCACCCACCCAGTCACTCAGTCACCCACCCAGTCACTCAGTCACCCACCCATTCAGTCACCCATTCAGTCAGTCACCCAGTCACCCACCCATTCAGTCAGTCAGTCAGTCACCCACTCACCCACCCAGTCACCCACTCACCCACCCAGTCAGTCACCCACTCACCCACCCAGTCAGTCACCCACTCACCCACCCAGTCAGTCACCCACTCACCCACCCAGTCAGTCACCCACTCACCCACCCAGTCAGTCACCCACTCACCCACCCAGTCAGTCACCCACTCACCCACCCAGTCAGTCTCCCACTCACCCACCCAGTCAGTCTCCCACTCACCCACCCAGTCAGTCTCCCACTCACCCACCCAGTCAGTCTCCCACTCACCCACCCAGTCAGTCTCCCACCCAGTCAGTCTCCCACCCAGTCAGTCTCCCACCCAGTCAGTCTCCCACCCACGCACTCTCCCACTCAGTTTCCCACTCAGTCTCCCACTCAGTCTCCCACTCAGTCTCCCACTCAGTCTCCCACTCACCCACCCATTCAGTTTCCCACTCACCCACCCATTCAGTTTCCCACTCACCCACCCATTCAGTTTCCCACTCACCCACCCATTCAGTTTCCCACTCACCCACCCATTCAGTTTACCACTCACCCACCCATTCAGTTTACCACTCACCCTCCCATTCAGTTTACCACTCATCCACCCATTCAGTTTCCCTCTCACCCACCCATTCAGTCTCCCACTCACCCACCCATTCAGTCTCCCACTCACCCACCCATTCAGTCTCACACTCACCCACCCATTTAGTCTCACACTCACCCACCCATTCAGTCTCACACTCACCCACCCATTCAGTCTCACACTCACCCAGTCTCACCCAAAACCACCCACCCAGTCACTAACCCCACCCACCCACTCACCGACCCCACCCACCCACTCACCGACCCCACCCACCCACTCACCGACCCCACCTACCCACTCACTGACCCACCCAGTCACCGACCCCAGTCACTGACCCACCCAGTCACCGACCCTGAAAAAGTCACCCTGTCACCGACCCACCCACCCACCCAAAGTCACCCACCCACCCACCGACCCAAAGTCACCCACCCACCGACCCAAAGTCACCCACCCACCGACCCAAAGTCATCCAACCCCCGACCCAACTCACCCACCGACCCAACTCACCCACCCAACCACCGACCCAAAGTCACCCACCGACCCAAAGTCACCCACCCACCGACCCAAAGTCAAACAGACCCAAAGTCACCCACCCACCCACCGACCCAAAGTCACCCACCCACCGACCCAAAGTCACCCACCCACCACCCAAAGTCACCCACCCACCGACCCAAAGTCACCCACCCACCGACCCAAAGTCACCCACCCACCGACCCAAAGTCAAACCGACCCAAAGTCACCCACCCAGTCACCGACCCAAAGTCACCCACTCAGTCACCAACCCACCCACCCACTCAGTCAAGTGTCACCCACCCACCCACACAGTCACCCACACACTCAGTCAACTCAGTCACCCAACTAGCTGTCAAGGGGGGGGGAAGCCTAACCCTGTCGTACGCCCCCCCCAAAATTACATCCCGCGCAACGCCGGGTCTCTCAGCTAGTATATATATATATATATATATATATATATATATATATATATATATATATATATATTGTGACATAGTCCAAAGATGTTAGGCAGCTTTCTGCCCCATTTTAGAGCAGAAAGTGCAGGAATAGTTACAAATGATCCGTTCCACAGCTTCCCATTAACTCAGGCAGCTGGATGGGAAATCCAGACCACAGATTACCATGGCTCTAGTTCTCCCTCACCTGCTCTTCTAATCACATGCACAGGTATTTAGAGCAGAGAGGTTTTGCATTTCTCTCTCTCTCTCCTTGGAGCCTGGGGGCTGGGGGTGTCGCTACTCTCCTGCATCCAGTATCGAGGTTGACGGCTTCTCCACGTATCACAGTACCAGAGGATTTGCCTGGACACCCCAAACAGATAAGATAAACAAATGGTTACTGCTGTTGCTAAAAGACTGTGCTGTATCTTGTGACCCTAAATGAGAGAGCATTGTTTTAAGCTGGGGAACCAGTTTAGTTGGCCAGCAGCTGTTAGAGAGACTGATTTTGATGTGTAGTTAGATCCCTGAAAGGGATAGGATTTTGTTTATATAATTTGGTTTCTTTTTACTTGAAATAACAGTGTGGGAAATACTGTAACAATGAAATGAGTGAACTGCTGAATGAAAGTATCTGAGTACCTCTAACCTACACATGTTAAAGCTGCAGTACCTTACTTGGATGAAAATAAAGCAGGCAGAAGCCTGAGTTAAGCAGCACAATACTTTGCATGATCCTGTTTGTTGTATAATTAACCCTAGAAGACTGTGTCGGGAAGAACCCAGACAGACGTCAGCACTACAAAAGAGGGGCGTTTGTCACATATGGTGGAGAATGCGGGTCGACACTAAAAAGTCTGTGGTTTGCAAATAAATGCGGGGGTTTAAAATGGCCGCCGAGCTGAACTAAAGTACAGATGCTATGAGTGAAGTCTGTCCCAATGTGTATATCAGTTGTGCTTCTAGCATACACAGAGAATGTGCGAAGTGTGGATGCAATAGCACCCTGAACCCAAACAGAAAACCAAAATGTTTTGCTGAAGAAAAAAAAAATTTTTTTGCATCTAGCAAGTGCTGTTTGTAAAGCTAATGCCTTTTTGCTGAAGTGAGTGAATTTGCAGCTAGCAAGTGCTGTATGTAAGTTGCTGAAGTGAGTGAAATTACAGCTAGCAAATTGTCTCTGCCGGGTTTATAAAATGGCCGACATGGAATGTTTGTTTTGCAATGCACGTAATCTTCAAAAACAGTGTCCCTTCAGGCCATACGATGATGATGACGACGACTCGTATGTGGCCCCTGGAGGAGAGCCGTACCCACAGATGAATTTAGTATGCTGGGCCTGTCATGAAGTAGGTCACATGGAAGATGTGTGTCCCAAAATTTTCAAAGACAAACAGCTGCAAAAGCAAGCAATGCCCTGTGAGTGCAAGCAAGATGTGGAAGCTGATACCAGTGAGTGTGTGCCCAGTACCACTGATATCTCTGGAGCTAATAAAGCAAAAAGAAAGAAGAAGAAAAAGAAAACGGTTCCTCAAGTCACAGGGGAAGTGACCGAGCCACTTGAACCTGCACTGTCAGCACATGCGTCAGAAAGGCGCCGAGATGTGCTGCATACCGGAGTGACCAGCAGAATTGTCACGGGAACAGTGGCAAAGGAAAAGGAGGAGCAAAGGGAAGCTGAATCCTTGAACCAGGATAAAGAGGCTTTGGTTTCTGCACTCCAAGCTGCCCGCCATGATTATGAAGTCCTGCGGCAGGGATTGATGAAAGAGCGAGAATCGAACGCCGAATTACAGAGGTGTATACTTCCAGCTTTACAGGAGGCTTTGAAGAAAACAGAGTCTCTCTTACGGAGTGAGCTGGAAGAGGTGACGACTAGTCTGGAAAAGGCCAACACCGTAATTGCTATCCTAAAACAGAAATACGGGAAGGCTCTGCAAGAGGTTCACACGCTCAGCACAGAGGTGCAAAACTCACTCCTGGAGGGCCACGGTCTGAACACAGAGCTGGGAATATTGAAAGAAACCTATGAGAATGCCCTGAGTAATTTAGAGACTGTAAAAAGAGAGAATGTAAGTCTGACACAGAAAAATTCAGACTTGACTGACCAGATCAGTGAAGGTGATGAGAAGCTTCACCAAGCAGGAAAAGTGGAGAAGCAATTGATCCAGGACAAGTTAGAAATGCAGGAAGCACTGCAGAATACAGAATCAGCGGCGATCCAGGCGACACAAACTGCAGAGCTCCAAAAAATGGAGGCGCTGATGCAAACCCAGAGCAAGCACCAGATAGAGGTGAAGACCCTGAGGGAGGTCTGGCACGATCAGGTTGAAGAGCTGCAGAAGCAGATGGCTGAGCGCGAGATACAGTGCGCCAAGAGAGAGGAGATCTCCGTCCGTCAGGTGGTCTGCCTGACATTGCGCTATGAAAGCGAGATGGCCGATATCTACAAGCAGCTGGACCACACGGCAAATGAGGGGGCCCGGCTGCAGCTGGAGCTGGACAAGACCCAGAAGGAGCACCTGCAGCTGCAGGTCAAGAATAGAGAAAATGAAACAGAGTTAAACCTCGCTCTGAAACAAATGACGGACATGGGAGAAGCGGCTAAAGTGGTTCAGTCGGGCTATCAATCCTACCTCCTAACCAAGCAAGCTGTACGTTCCTATACGTGTATCTTCAATGCTGTTGCAATATTACGATTTGCTATAAAGATGAAGTTGGAGAAAGAGATTCCAAGGCTAAAAGAGACACGGTCACAAAAGGAGACCAGGGAACGTAAACTCAATGCCCTCACTGATGACAAAGAGGAAGGAGAAAGAATTGACTTTGATTGTGCTGCTGTTATTCCAGAAACAGATAGGCACCCTCCTGAGAATATTCTCCCTGATCTGGGATTCAAAAATCCAGATCCTCAATTTCATTTACGTTGTCCAGAAGATTATCAAACCAGTGGACACACCCAGGACACCACAGAAGATGTTTTAGCCAAGTGGGTGGCAGTTCCTGAAAACACAAACTTGTTGACAGATCCTGATGACGTGGTTAATATGGACTACGTTTGTACAGAGGCAACTAGGTCTCCAAAACCCAAAGGCCTGGTAATGGCCACAAAAGGGAAATCAAAGATTGAAAAGAAAAAACAACGAAGGTTAACACGGCGCCTGAATAGTTCCATATCTCACCAATCTGGACCACACTGTGGAGCAAAGGAGAATCCGGTCCAAGGGTCTCATCAGAAGCTAAAGAAACAGTCCAGTCATTTGCAGGTTGCAGCGGACTATGAAATAAAGTCAAAGGATGCAATAGACTGGAAGTCAAAAAAAAAAAAAAAAAAAAAAAATGCCTTTTCGGTTGGTAAATTTATAATGAGGTTCATATTCTAGAGTAGAAAAACCCAGGGAGGTAATAGAAATTGTCTGGTTTTGTGAATATATTTAGCAGATCCTGGGTTGCAAGAATGTGTGCTAGACATTTATTTTTCAAAATAGTTCCCTAATAGAAAAAAAAAAAAAAAAAAATATGTTTGCCAAGTATAGTCTCTTATGACGAAACCTATTGTCCATAATTGCCGTGGAAAAAGTTCATATTCGTGTCATGTGAATACTTAATGTTGTACTGAGGAGTTAGCTCAAGTATTTCAGGTAGGACGCTCACCCCAGTGAGGTCCATGGCCGCTCACCCCAGTAGGTGTGAGCTGGGGAGGGGGATATGTGACATAGTCCAAAGATGTTAGGCAGCTTTCTGCCCCATTTTAGAGCAGAAAGTGCAGGAATAGTTACAAATGATCCGTTCCACAGCTTCCCATTAACTCAGGCAGCTGGATGGGAAATCCAGACCACAGATTACCATGGCTCTAGTTCTCCCTCACCTGCTCTTCTAATCACATGCACAGGTATTTAGAGCAGAGAGGTTTTGCATTTCTCTCTCTCTCTCCTTGGAGCCTGGGGGCTGGGGGTGTCGCTACTCTCCTGCATCCAGTATCGAGGTTGACGGCTTCTCCACGTATCACAGTACCAGAGGATTTGCCTGGACACCCCAAACAGATAAGACAAACAAATGGTTACTGCTGTTGCTAAAAGACTGTGCTGTATCTTGTGACCCTAAATGAGAGAGCATTGTTTTAAGCTGGGGAACCAGTTTAGTTGGCCAGCAGCTGTTAGAGAGACTGATTTTGATGTGTAGTTAGATCCCTGAAAGGGATAGGATTTTGTTTATATAATTTGGTTTCTTTTTACTTGAAATAACAGTGTGGGAAATACTGTAACAATGAAATGAGTGAACTGCTGAATGAAAGTATCTGAGTACCTCTAACCTACACATGTTAAAGCTGCAGTACCTTACTTGGATGAAAATAAAGCAGGCAGAAGCCTGAGTTAAGCAGCACAATACTTTGCATGATCCTGTTTGTTGTATAATTAACCCTAGAAGACTGTGTCGGGAAGAACCCAGACAGACGTCAGCACTACAAAAGAGGGGCGTTTGTCACAATATATATATACACATAGTACAAACCAACAACCAGCACCCTGTTGTAATGAAAAATCCAGATGCTAATCCCATAGACAAGAATAATGAAGATATTACCAGATTGGAGTCCAGCAATGAGGAAACAGCACACCAGGAACGATATTCAAATAATTCTGTATTGAAGAAAATACAGGCACCCCAGCCAACGTTTCGGTCTGCAGAGAGCGACCTTCTTCAGGGCGGTGCAATGGTCAAATGACCGTGACATACTTTTATACCAACACTCTGTGTCTCATAACACCCAATTCACCAATCAGAGCATTAGAAAAGCCCACGAAATCGCTCACCGATTGTCAGTGATAGCCTTACCTGTAAGATTACAGGTTGTGGTCATGTGTAGCTTCCCTACTCATAGGACTGGTCAGATGCCAGCAAGCAAATAGTATGGTGGCCGCCTGGTATACTGTAGGCATATTGCTTCCCCGTCATGGTCATGCATTGCATACGCAGAGGTACTGTACCATCACATCTAATGCATGCAATTTCTCTGTTTTTAAACAATTGGGACGTTATACCATACACATGGATGAATTTGCTAATTTCACTGGGATCTTTTCTACATTACACTGGCGACACACTTTATTCGAGCTCGGCTAGTCCCACGAATTCGGGTATACCCGGGTGTATTGAGGTTTGTGACTGTTTTCTGCCCGAGTGCATTGAGTTATTTTCCGGCAGGGATTGAAGCATTTTATTCCCGTTGGCTGCAATACTGCACAGTACATATATATATACTGCATTACAATTCATGAATTTATGCCATCTGGTAGACACGCGAAGCATTGCAGCCTATTAAATCCTAATCATTATCATTTAACAGATCAGCCGCCCATCAGCCAGGCATGAACCCAGGCTGAGAAGGCAAATGCAACGGGGCTTGTCAGAGGTGAGGAGCGGCGCATTCCAGGTATCTGCCAGGTACATACCGGGTATTTGCTCGAATAAAGTGTGTCGGTGCAGTTAGCAGATACAGCAGGATTCAGCGATACTGAAATAGCTAAGATTAGATATACTGAGACATTTGAATCTGTTTTGGGTCCGGACAATGCATTGGATGTGTATAATGATTTGGTTAAACTTAAGAAACGGGAGATAGACTTTTTTCTGAATGGGGTCTCACTATCACAAAGAAAAGATACTGCCTAGGGGCTTTAGAATTAAAAATCAGCACACTATAGGACGCAGTGATGTTGAGTTTTGCAAAAAGTGGATAGCGATCCTCAACAAATGCTCGTTCGATTTAACAATACTTGTAATCGAACAATCAAGCAAGGAGATAGTGAAAATCAAGGATGACATTGAAAAAATCATGCAACGACATGGGGACACCCTAGACACATATCGTGCAGGTCTAATTAAATATAAAAAAGATAATCTCCATCTAGTCACAGCAGACTACAAGGAAAGACGAGTTTACCGCTGAATTTTGGGCCTTAGCGACAACACCAAAGGGCAGGGGTGGACCCAAGAAAAACACTGGGCGAGCATATCGGGATGGCAGGAAGAAAACAGGCTATATAACAAGTGATACTGACTTGTCTGATGCCACAGATGCACCTCCACAGATACTTTTTTAGGACAAATGACTGGCGGACAAACAAGGCCTCCGCTACCTGGAAAAGAGCTCGCAGAACAACAAGGAGAGGTGGAAACCGGTCGGTGGTATCCAGAGCGAGAAAGCAAGACAGGAAGAGGCAGGAGGAGACACCAGGAGAAACGGTAGTTTTTAACCTCTCCATGCATACACTTACATCAGCGGAATTGAGTGTTCTGCAAAAAGGCCCAACCTTTAATCAGAACCCTTTTGACTGGGAGGTAGACATGTTCAAACTTCATCGTCATCTTAAACTTAAGGATTTCTTCTCTAAAACGGAACAACATCTACCTGTCATAGATCCAACTACTCGTCCATTTTAGGACAAAAAGCAAATTTGACCCACAGACCACCAACTTTAACATCTCTACATTCATGAGTCTACTTGAGAGTGAGACACGCAGCAGACTCAAGTGTTATCAAACTAGCTTCCATAACCTCACAAGAAAGGAACATAATGCTTTAAAAACACTAAGAGATAATAAGGACATCATTATTCGTGCTGCGGACAAGGGTGGAGGCATCGTGGTCATGCAATATGCCAATTACAGACAGGAGATAGAACAACAACTGGCTAACACCAGCCAGTACATGAGACTTCCAGGAGACCCTACTATCTCCTATAAAAAAAGAGATTGACGCAGTTATATTACTTGGTTTGAATAATAATTGGATTAACGAAGACACTGCAAAATTCCTGACGCAGACTAATCCACGAATACCAGTCATGTACGCTTTACCAAAAATATACAAGTCCATCACGATGCCACCAGGACGCCCTATCATATCTGCTAGAGGGTCGCTCTGCCACCCACTGTCACAATATGTGGACTTTTTCCTTCAACCCTTAGTGGCTCGAATGGAAACATACATCAAAGATACCACTGATTTTATTGTCAAGATGGGTGACTTACCATTTGATTCCTCTGAATGTAAACTGGGCAACATTGATGTGTCCAGTTTGTACATCAACATTCCACACATAGAGGGCATAGAGGCAATTCGGAGCAAGTTGATGGACTTTGAAGATTACGCTGGACCGCTCTTGGAGTTCATACTACTGCTCGTGGAAGTGATCTTGCACTAAAATTTCTTCAAGTTTGAACATAATTATTTCTTGCAACTCATGGCAACGGCGATGGGCTCCAATATGGCCCCCTCATATGTGAACTTGTATATACACAATGCATCAAGAAATATGTCCGTTATATCGTTGATGTGTTTATCATTTGGGGGGGCACAGAGGAACAACTTTTGGAGTATGTAAATCATCTGAATACCATACCTTCTGCAATCTGTTTTACCATGAACTTTAGCACTAAAGAAATCACGTTCTTGGATACAGTTATCTACAAAAATCAAGGGACTCTAGCCACACGGGTCTACATTAAACCCACAGACAAGAACACGCTTTTGCACGCATCTAGCCATCACCCTGTACCCCTCAAAAGGGGTTTACCTTACTCACAACTCTTACGAGTGAAAAGAATCACAAGTAATCCAGAATTGGCAGAGGAAGCCCTAATAAAGATGGCTAAAAGGTTCTATGAAAGGGGCTACTGCTCTACGACATCGAGGAGGCTCCAATGAAGGTGAGGCAGGTGGACAGAAGTGCCTTGTTATCACCACAGGTTGAAAATAGTTGAACATCGCGTTTTAATGTGGTTAGTACCTATACTACTGCATCCAGCTTTATTAAGAACTGTGTCAAAAGACATTGGCACATATTGGAGAATGACAACAATATTGGAAAACTGTTCAAGGAACCTCCATTATTTTGGGGACCAAGTCTAGGAGATATGTTGACGGATGCAGACCCAACCAAAAAATACTCTACAACAAAGACCTGGCTGGTAAAGAAATCAGGATCATTCCGCTGTCATGGCTGTACCAATTGCCAGTTTATCCAACAGGGTGCTACTTTTTCTCATCCACATAGTGGTATCGCCATCAAAATTCAACATCACTTAAATTGTGAATCAAGATTTGTGGTTTATCTAATAAAATGCCCCTGTGGACTATACTATATTGGCAAAACAACGCGTATGCTGAAAGAACGAATTGCCATACATCGTTCAACAATCCGAAAGGCGTTACAAAATACAAATGGCGATGAAGATCTCAAGCACTTACCGGTAGCCAGGCATTTTAAACAACATCGGCATACTCTGGCAACAATGAGGTGTATGCCTATTTTTCAAGTCCAACCTCCAACTCGTGGAGGAGATGGGGCAAAATCCTCCTCCAACAAGAAGCCAGATTTATACATGATTTAAAAAACATGGCACCATATGGACTCAATGAAGATTTAAAACTCAGCTGTTTTTTATCATTTATTTTATTGAACTGGTACCGGTATTTTTGGGCATTTGTCATTCATGTCTTTTTCACTCTTTGCACTGTATTACACACAAATGTTATTTTTTCTTTATGTTTTTTCCTTTCATGTTCTCTTGTTGTCAAGATAGCCCTATGGTGTCATTCTTTATATCTGGAACTTACAATAATGAAACTTATTTTTTCCATAATGGACACAAATATTGTGTTACATAAATGTTCTTTTATCCTTGCAGCACTAAACTGTCTCTGGTTGAACTGCTATTATGTCTAATATAAGCTCCAAGCACTGTGCTCCCGTTTCTCAGGGCTGGTTGCCACGGGTTGCCATGGTGACGTTGGACGCTTCCATATGCGCAGTCTATGGCCTGCTCTGCGGGCGTCTGCGGTGGTGCGCATGAAATAGACAAGCAGTGTCTATGACGCTGCAATTGTTTGCTCATGCGCGACCATGACGGGGAAGCAATATGCCTATACCAGGCGGCCACCATACTATTTGCTTGCTGGCATCTGACCAATCCTACGAGTAGGGAAGCTACACATGACCACCACCTGTAATCTTACAGGTAAGGCCTCGGACATAGTGCACTGAGCGTCGCTGAGCAGTCTCTTTGAACCTATCTGAATCCATGGAGTCACCTTCCTCCGCATCCCCCCATGAAAACATCCCCGATGTCCTTTCAGAGCGCGGTTTGGACCAACGAGATGACCCCGGTGCCTTTCCCTCTGATTTCTCGGGTACATTAGGCACCCACCGGTCCACCGCTGCTTTACCCAGCTGCCCCCCACCCCTGGAAACACCCTCCGAAGCGCAACTGCTCAGTCTCTCCCCAGTCCATTCCTCCTCCACCCCCAAGGACACCTCCACCACCTCCAAACTAGGCGGGGACCCCCGGGGACAAGTGTTTGGGGCAAAGGTTTTATCTAGAGCATGGGGTTGGGCATAGGGGCAAGCGATAGGCCGCCACGGGGTTACGACCCGTTCCCGGCTGTCAGTCGACTGTTCGAGAGATGAGACCTCACCCTCCGCAGTCTGCAGCTCGGCCTGCCAGCTCCGTGTCCTTTGTGGTGATCGGGAACACCCACCCGATCGCCGAAGCGTTGATTCTCCCCTTCCGGCCGCTCCGCTGCATCTGCCGGACGTGACGTCCTCACCGGACCCAGATGTGCCGCCATCTTGGGTGGGACCCCCATGCGGAATCTCTTCCTCCACGATGACATCCGGAAGCTCTTCCGCCGCCTCTGCACGTGCCTGGCACGGCCTCTCCTCCGTTACGCCTGCAACTGGAGCCAAATAAGTGCACGGACTGTCCTTACCACTCCGCTGGGGTGTAGGCGTACCTCGCCCGCTGCCGCTAAAGCCACAGGTCCCCGGAACGGAAGGACTCCGCCTCTCCAACCGCCGGTCCACAGGCGACACCAGCTTCTCCTTCCCGCTACTCATGGTAAGTGGTGTCTCTCTCCCTTTTTCTTTGCCAGAGGCCTCCTTGATCCCAGACCGGGACCTCGATAGTTCTCGGAGATCCTCATCGGAGGAGTCTCCTTTCCCCAGCTTAGGGGTCACCGATCGGGGCGACCGTCTTCTACCTTCTCGGTCGGTATATCGACCGACCGTTTCGTTCTCTCCAGACCCAGCCGATTGGATCGGCTCCGATCCCCGTTCTCCGGGACCTGCACTGTTAAGCCACAGTGCACCAGGGGACTCGGCGGACAGCCTAGCCGTATCCCCCAGGGGGTCGCTGACTTGTATTGGCACGAAAATAGGCATCGGCCAAAGATATTGAGTCCCACATTGTGGGCAGCGCGATGCCGTGCCCACAGTGCCTCCGGGCAGCCTGCATTGTAAGCAGAGCCCCACCACAGTCTCAGTGTTGGCCACCCTGACCACCAGTACCCCGCCGGGCACCGCGTAGGGCTGTGTGGAGACCATTGTGGTCACAGTCGAGGAGCAGGCCATGTTTTTCGTGGGAGCCACCTTTAGCACAGGTCTGTCCTTGGAGCTGATTCCTCGCGAATGACCAACAGAAGTTGAAGGACCAGCCACTCCCTGGTTCGGCTCCTCCTTGCTCTGACACAGTTGAAACCCGCCCCCAATGGTAGTAATTATGGGAGGGTCCCACAAGGGAATAGGATGCCCCTTAATTAAGGCCGCATCCTTCTCAGTCCTAGCGGGCGCGGTCAGAGTTTTCGCGCCCTTGTCCCCAACAAGGTGGGGTTCTCCTGTTCGTGCTACTCCAGGCCAACTCTCTGCAATTTTCCCATTTGCAGAATTTTCTGCAACTGGCCCACGCGGTCTCCCAGGGAAGCGGGAGCCGCCATTTTGGGTAGCGCTGTCTGTCCGCTCTATGAATGAGATAGCGTTCATCTGTTTGCAAGTCAACTGACATTCACTCTCACTGTGTTGTTCTCCTGTTATAACAATGTCCTCAACACAGTTCTCTAGGGGGGCACCTCGGTGCCCTAGGCAGGACCAAAATGGTGCGGCCACAGCTTTCGCTCCACTCCAGAGCAGGCTTGTAAAGGACATGTCTGCAACAGCTTGCTCTTCAGTGGGACGCACGCCACTTGTGCTTTCCCCATCAGCCTGCGGTCGCCATTTTGGACTATCCGCACCGCGCGGATCCTCCATTCTTGTGGTCGACATCCTCTCGTAACAGTTATCGTACATGGGGCTCCGTTCTGCAGGGCAGCCACCACACCGGTACAATAAAGATTTGCCCTGATGCACCACCTTGTGTACCTAATGTAGGCTGGACTCGTGTTGCACTACCTCAGGCTAGGCTCACTCTCTCAGTGTCTGCTGTGACTCCTTCCTCCCAGTCTGTGCTCCCTACGGTAAGAGGTCTGGAATGGGCTAGAGTACTCTGGGGCTTCCATACAGTACTTGGGTGTCTACATATCTTGGTCAGCCTAGCGCAGACCCTCTCCAGGATTCCTGACCATGTTAACAGGCTATCCCTTTAGGCATCCTACCAACTAGCACTGCCTCAAGGTGACTCGGTCAGCTATAGCCCGGCTCCAAACCCCTCACTCCTTTCCAGCCCCTAGGTCGTCCCTGCGAACTGACAAACACCATCAGTCCACTGACTACCCCTAGGCACCGTCCCAACGCAGCACAAAGTGGCAGCAGACACTTCTCCCTGTTTCCAAGTGACCTAGCTAAAAGCCTCTCCTGTTGACAGGTCTGGTATCTCAGCAGCGCCTCCAAATGTAACGGGTTTTCTGGACTAGCCTGACCCACCCAATCTCATATTGGCCCCTGTGGTCTAACCAGTCCCCATTACAGTGTGATTGTGTCTGGTGGTGCACCTGTTGGCAACAGGACTCCTGAGTCTCCCGCATGATGGTGTGTGGGGATTTGCCAACCCAGACAGGCAGCTGAGGTAGTGTGCTGAGTCCTACCTATATCCAGTGCAGCGCCTCCACCTCATCAGGATCCCTGCGTCCGCATGGGGATGGTCCTGGTGAGGAACTCCTCTGTGGTGCCCCTCTCTATGCAATAATTCCACACTTGCACACGAGAGTGTTGATAATCAGGAACATCTTTATTGCACGGTGGGCCAGCTGCCCTCCACAATGGGGTGTAATCAGCCCTCCATTGTTCACCGTACTTCCCTTTGAAAGGTAATGTCCTCCTGAACTAGGGATTCCCTATCCCAACAGGGATATCTATTCTGTGCCAGGTCCCTGGTCACAGTCTCATTACTCAGCTCCTATAACATATTGCAAACTACTCCTTTGGCAACTCCTACAGAATCTAAATTTTGACACAGTGTTGTGCCTTATGTATCCTTTGGGGGCTGGCACAACTCTGACATCACTAACCATGGAGTCAGAACCTGTGACCACTCCCATCCATACATAGGGCACCTCACCAGGGTATGAGGGCAAACCTCCATGATTACTGCTGGCATGCCCATAACTTACCAGGCCTTACTGTCAGCAGGAGAGAAGACTGCAACCATTTTACAGCATGGTTACATATATATATATATACACACACACACACACACACACACACACACACACACACACACACACACACACACACACACACACACACACACACACACACACACATACATATGCACACACAGACACACACAGACACACACACACACACACACACAATGCAGACACACACACACACACACACACACACACACACACACACACACACACAGATGCACACACACATGCACACATACACACACATGCATACACATGCATACACATACACACACACAATGCAAACACACACACACACACACACACACGCACACACACGCACACACATGCACACATATACACAATGCACACACATATGCACTCACACATATGCACACACAGACACACACACACACACACAGATGCACACATACACACACATGCATACACATACACACACACAATGCACACAATGCAAACACACACACACACACTCATGCATACACACATATGCACACACAGACACACACATGCACACATACACACACATGCATACACACACACATGCATACACACACACACACACATACACACACACAAGTCACACAATACACACACAGACACACACACATAGGAGACAGGGACCGGAGCAGAAGGGGGGCACGGACCGGAGCAGAAGGGGGGCAGGGACCGGAGCAGAAGGGAGGCAGCGATCGGGGCATCACCCTCTCTCCCCCTCCCTCCCCCCCTCCTACACACACACACATACAGACAACACAGACAACACACACAACACCTTCTGCCTGGTAATGGCGGCTCTGTAGGGAACCGGCTGCAGCCCCATTGGATGGGAGCGGTCATGTGACCGCTCCTCCGCTTCTCCGAGCACCAAATATCAGTTTGGAGCTCGGGGAAGAGTTTCTCCTCCTCAGCCCGCATCAGCGCGCATGAGCAGGGAGAAACTATAGCTGCGCTAATAGCAGATGCAGGGGCGTTCTGCATCTGTTCAGCGCGGCTCAGCCCGCCTCAGCACGCCTGAGTGCTCTATGGCCCGGGCCTAAGGCTATCACTGACAATAGGTGAGCGATTTCGTGGGCTTTTCTAATGCTCTGATTGGTGAATTGGATGTTATGAGACACAGAGTGTTGGTTTTAATGTATGTCACGGTCATTTGACCATTGCTTGCCCTGAAAAAGGTCGCTCTCTGCATACCGAAACGTTGGCTGGGGTGCCTGTATTTTCTTCAATACAGAATTATTTGAATATCGTTCCTGGTGTGCTGTCTCCTCATTGCTGGGCTCCAATCTGGTAATATCTTCATTATTCTTGTCTATGGGATTAGCATCTGGATTTTTCATTACAACAGGGTGCTGGTTGTTGCTTTGTACTATATATATATATATATATATATATATATAGGTAAACCCCGTTATAGCGCGGTCCTCGGGGTCCATCCTGAGACCACCGCGTTAGTAACGGGGGCGCGCTAATTTTAAAAAAAAATGGCCGCTGTGCGCCTGATCGGGAGGGAGTGAGGAGGGAAGGAAGGAAGAGATGTCCGGAAGCCCTACACCAGGACTGCACAACATGCGGGCCGCCCCCTCCCAGCCCCCTCCCTCCCCCTCCCAGCCCCCTCCCTCTCCCTCCATGCCCCCGGGTTTTGCAGTGCGCGGGGGCAGCAGCAGCATGAGGATGATGCGGCAGCCGTGTTTTTTTTTTCTTCAATAGCAGGCTGCTGGGGAGGTCAGAGCATGCCGGGGGCGGGGCTTAGTACCGGGGAGAGAGGATGTGCTGAGCTGATCTAAGAGGTGTGTGTGTGTGTGTGTGTGTGTGTAAACGGGCTGGTGGGGGGTGGGTGTGAAAAATGGGCTGGTGGGGGTGTGGGCTGCTGACATGTGAGGGGGGGTGGGCTGCTGATATGTGAGGGGGGGTGGGCTGCTGACATGTGAGGGGGGGTGGGCTGCTAACATGTGAGGGGGGGTGGGCTGCTGACATTTGAGGGGGTGGGCTGCTGACATGTGAGGTGGGGGTGGACTGCTGACATGTGAGGGGGGGTGGGCTGCTGACATGTGAGGGGGGGTGGGCTGCTGACATGTGAGGGGGGTGGGCTGCTGACATGTGAGGGGGGGTGGGCTGCTTACATGTGAGGGGGGGTGGGCTGCTGACATGTGAGGGGGGGTGGGCTGCTGACGTGAGGGGGGTGGGCTGCTGACATGTGAGTGTATTGTGAGAGCTGTGTGCTGTGAGAATGTGCTGTGAGCAGTGTGCAGTGAGAGTGTGTGCTTTGAGCAGTGTGCAGTGAGAGTGTGTGCTGTGAGCAGTGTGCAGTGAGAGTGTGAGCAGTGTGCAGTGAGAGTGTGTGCAGTGTGCAGTGGGAGTGTGTGTGCAGTGGGAGTGTTAGCGTGCAGTGGGAGTGTGTGCAGTGTGTGCAGTGTAGAGTGTGTGCAGTGTGTGCAGTGTATAGTGTGTGCAATGTAGAGTGTGTGCAGTGTGTGCAGTGTAGCACAGGTCTGTAAATCAAGGCAAACAGCAAACTAAGGTGCATATCCGTTACAGTACCCCCCCCCCCTTCACGTGAGACCTCTGGGCGAATAAGACCACTCATAGAGTTGGGGGACCTGGAATTGTTCCTGAACTGTTTAGGATTGGGAGTAGAATCATGGTCCAGAGATTCGTGGGCACACCTTTGCGTAACCCCACCCCCCAGTGAGAACTGCGGCCGGACAGGGCCATCCATGGGTCTCGGGGACATTGAGTTGTTCCTAAAGTTTGTGACGATAGCTTATTACAGATTGTAATTTACACAAATAACTGGGTTTGAACTGAACGAGGCTTAGATATAATAAAGTATATTTATTCCTTTGGATAGGTGAACACACGAATAATACAGTAACAGACAAGAAGTACACTTACTTTTGGGTTGGGGGATGAGAAGTATGTAGCATAGCAATTCTCTCGCAATCAGGTAACAATTCAGATGATATCAGAAGACAAAGGATAAGGGTGGACAACAGTTTATAAATATTTTGTACCCTATTCTTAACATTAAGTACAGGTGATTGGTCTTCAGTTAACTCTAGCCACTCATTAACGTGGGAACACATTTTGATACATGCCCCCCTACTAGCTGGTACATGCGCAGTAGAGCTCTGGGGTCTCATTTATGTAGCCCCTCATCTGCATCAGGAATGCAAGCTAGTCTACCAGATTGGATTCCTGGCAGGCTATTCTTTGTTGTAAGGTGTTAAATGGGACACTTAAAGACTGCTCTGGTTTGAGTAATCTCCGCCCTCATGTAAACAGTGGAGGTGACAAAATCCTTTGAACAATACTTAAGTCCTAGACATTGGGTCGCCTCTCTGGCCATATGCTACCCTGGTATGCAAAGGAATTTCCTATGGGTTTTACCCATACCTTGGAACACAGTATGAAGGATAAAACACAAACATATTAAAATATCCGGTTCCATTGGGTCCAGCAGGTCCAAACTTCCCAGTTCTCAAGGCCGGAACTGGGACACCCTATGGTCCAATTTGCGACTTGCTACGACCTTCGGAACCGGAGATACACAAATACACCTTAAACCATTTCCTATTTTAATACAATAAACTCCGCTGTAAATTAAATCACGTTTTTTCACTAAATCCCCATTGAAAACAACGGGCTCCGCCGCCATAGACTTTCAATGGCAAACCGCCGCCGCTGGCGGCTATGGGAATCCGCCGCCATAGACTTTCAACGGTGCGACGCCGCCCAATGGGGGTTTTCCGCCATAGCCGGTCAATGGAGATTGGCCGCCATTGGAGTCTATGGGAAAAGTCCCGAACTTTCATGGGGGTCCATACTCCGTCGGGTTGGTCCAAGAGGGTCAAGGATGGTTCTGCAGCGATGCCGGAGCAGTGACTACAGATACCCCAAACCCTGATCCTCTGGACCCTCCTGAACCGGAGCTATGGATTCCCAAATTTCAGCTATTGACACTTAGCCGTTTTCCTGAGCCGTTTCTGCCGCCGCCATTGGAACCTATGGCGCGATCCGCTCTTCTCGGTTCGACCCTTATCGGGGGTCCAAGATACGGGGACCCGGTTGTGGTCGAGTGGGGGGAGGTCTAGGAACTAGGGGCAAAAATAATTTTATTTCTATGTGCTCTAGAACTGTTTATTCCCACGCCACTTGTCGTTGAACTTGACTGTTAAGTGATCAAAGCTCTCCTATTGAAAATGTATCCGCTTTGCGGTTTAGCGGTTTGGACGGCAGCCAACTCGTTCCTGGAAAGCTCTTTCGAGGATTCGCGTTGGGCATTTGAGAGTTGTTATTTTGGCATTGAACACAACAAGAGCAGACCTCTGCAAGTATTCCACGGGCTACAGCAACAGGAGAAGTGAGTTCCGGGAATTGGTCCCGGCCACAGTGACGCGCTTCCGGTAGCGGACGGACGGCATCATGAGAAGCTGCCCACAGTGACGCACAGCTTGATACAGATCAGAGGAAGTGTCTGCAGTCTTCCCCAAGCGCCACGTGTCCACTAACAGCTGCCGCCGGACCAAGCTCACAATACACCCCTACCTGTACCTTTTGGACGTCTTATTGGATCATCCTCCATTGGACACTGCAGCTATTCTTTGGACTCACTTTTGTTCTTTCCATTTGGACTTTGAGGCGCCGGTCTGTATTGTTCTTTTGTGTTTCTTCACTAATTGTGTTTGGGTTAGTATTCCTGGCAGCCTTGCCCCATTTTGGCAATTATCACATTATTTATGGTTATTTATCATTGACATTTATTGTTGTTCACAAGCACTGCACACATTTGTTATTTGTTTGTTTTTTAGCGCTATATACACCATTCTTTTTCCAGTCAGTGACACACACACAATGACACACACTGACAGTCACACACAGTGACAGTGCCAGACACACACAGTGACAGTGCCAAACACACACACACACACACACACACACACAGTGACATTGACACACACACACACACACACACACACACTGACAGAGACAGACACACACACACAGTGACACACACAGTGACACACAGTGACACACAGAATAAGCCCACCTCTGCAAACACACAAAAATAAGGCCTCTCCCCCTTTGGGGTGGGTAAGGTGCCTGGGAGGGGATATAAGGGGGCATGTGGGTTA
Source organism: Ascaphus truei (assembly GCF_040206685.1). Lineage (NCBI taxonomy): Eukaryota > Metazoa > Chordata > Amphibia > Anura > Ascaphidae > Ascaphus > Ascaphus truei. Next base: position 3,718,121 of record NC_134493.1, read on the forward strand.
CCTGGGGCCCGGGGATGGGCTGCTGGAGCTGCATGGCAGAGCAGCTGAGAGACTGGCAGGCCCGTGGAGCTTAAAGGGAGGGACAGAGGGGCGGAGCCTAAGGAGCCCGGCATTACTGGAGGAGAGAAGGGAGGAGGGCAGTGCTTGCTTCCCGGGGGCCGGACTGGACCAAATGACTTTGCGGTCCTTACACGGCCCGCAGGCCGGACGTTCCCCACCCCTGATCTAGAGGAACCTCTTTTGTTCTGTCACTAAATAGCTATAGTTAGTCCTATGTTCCTAATCTTTTAACCTTTGCATTCAAACTCTTGGAACACATTAGATGAACATTTCTACACCTGCCTATCTTCAGACTGATTTAACTTCTTATCATTGCAGTCAGCTAGTCTTTTTCCTATATAAATTCTAACTAAATACTAAATTAACTAGTTACATGCTGAATATATATGTGTATTGAGAATAGAGCATGAATAATATTTAAGATAATTTCAAGCCTATCTTCACCAACAACATAAGTTGGCGCCTCAGTTCTTGGCATTTCCAGCACTTAAGCTGATTGGCCTGACCGTTCCGCCACTCGGAGGACCCATTAAGGCCACTTAGTGGGGAATGTAAGAGACATGCATAGGTACAACCAGGGAGACTTGTTTAAGTTAAGGCCCTGTCACAGAGACGAACACCCAACCCAAGCTGTGACCCTGCGCTCTGATTGCTTATTGCCTGTAAAAGTAAAATGCGGTTTCTGATAAAAATGTCTATGCCCTCGTCTGTAAGGTGCTCCCTGTCCCTTCTATACCAACTATGTCCACTGTCATTAAACTCTTCATGTTTCACTACCTGTCCTTTCCAAGAGAGGATGGACTTACTGATTGTTTTGTTCACTTTGTTCCTGGTTTTCTCAGTTCTCACCCAGCTGGATGCCCCCTCCATCATAATCTAGGGATGATTTCAGACCAAATAATGACTGCGTCATTCCATACGGCTTTAGGTCTTGCTCAATCTGTCTGTATCTGGAGGATTAGATCTAGTGATTTGGTTGCCACGAGATCGCTCCCGCCCAGTGGAATCAATACTACACAGTGCTTACTTTTATATTCCGCCAGCGCTCTCGTGGTTGGTACCACATCTCCCCAGCACATCCTTCTCTTCCCCAGCCACTGTATGTTCATACTCTCTTGTGGTATTCCCAGCTGCAGACTACCGAGCCTGTTCATGGCCACGGGGGCCCAGTGAATGAAAGAGTGGCCTATCAGCCAAACTTCGTGAGCCATTCTAGGTTTTCCCACTACGGAGACAGAAATATGTTAGAACTGCACAATATTCAATTATTACCCTTCCTGGACCTAATGTACACCCTGTATGCGTTCAATTTCCACCTCCCAATTTTTTTTATCTGCTCAACAGGAAGACCCTGCTCTGTGGCTGGTGTTGCCGCCCCGATCCTAAAGCAGTGTGTCCCAAATTTGAGGAAATGTATGCCCCCTGCTTTAAAGCAGTGCTTACAGGTGCTGTTAAACTGAAATTTTGTTAAAGGGGTTTGATCACTATGCACTAGAACAGGGGTCAGCAACCTGTTGCTCCCGAGCCGCATGCGACTCTTCCCACACCTACTGGCGGGTCTCCTGCACTGTCCTGGGTCGCCTCTCTCCTGCACTGTCCCATGCCGGATCTGTCTCATGCTGATGTCACAGAGAAGCCTGGCGTGGAACAGGGCAGAAGAGAGGCAGGCTAGCAGCTGGGGAGACACCGGCGGCAGCAAGAGGCCCAACTCCAGTTTCTGCTGGAGTTTGGTACATCTCTGCCGAACAGCTTCCATGCAGCTTACCACTTCCCCAATGTGCAAAACTTAACCCATTCTCTTCCGAGACCTCCCGCCTCCCCCCACTCCCGCCACAAGCTGAGGAACCAAGCAACCTTTCCAGATCGGGCTGCCGACAGCGGGGACTCCGCCATTGAAGCTGACTCTGCTGAAGAAAACCCTTGATGAAGATCAGGAGAGAGCAGTATTTGACGAAGCAGCGAAGATAGGCCAATTCCAGAACAAGAAAAGATTACTCTGGGCAACACTATTGGTTTGTCCTGAACTAGACAGCATTCATGGACACTGCACAATCGTTGATACAGCTTGGGTGCTCCCACAGGGAAGGAGGGATGAACCATGGGATTGTCTTTGATAGATGGAACCGTTCCGGGGCTCTGGTCCACCTGACAGCTCCTCTTCCTGGCGACGGCGCAATAATCTGTGAATGATGGGGAGGTGGGAGAGGGATGGGGAGGGTTCATGGGAGCAGAGATCGGCAGTTGGGCCAGAGGCTGCAGCCTTCCCCTCCCTTGAAGGCCCAATGTTCCTCTGGATGTAACTAGGGTTGTGTAAATGGGTTAAGGTACTAGAGACCATGCTCTATACAGTGAGCAATGCAAAGATGACATAGTTAGGATGGCAGATCCTGGAGTTTGTTTTAGTATATTAGACAGTTAGATTGTTCCTACGTTACAATAACACTAATCTAGTTATAAACACTAAACGCATAAAATCTATAATATAAAAATAAAACACATAATATGCGAGACAACTCTCAGATAATTTTCTGATAAATGGCACACATGAGGACCATGAGACTTTGGGATTAAGCAAGGACAACTGTCACTCTGGATTCAGTTACTTCACGTTTTCTTTGCTTTTTGGTTCAATTAACACTTTTATTCAGAAAGCCGGTTGATGTTATTTAAATGTTTATAACATGCAGTGTCGGAGGTGGGTTCACCCCGGCCGTTTACTTGCGTCTCATGATGAACATCCAGATTGATTGATTGAGCACCTGGAAAACAATCAGTCTTTGGGAGACTGGGGACTGATCCTACTCGGTTCACAGAATACCCCTTTTTTCAAAGGCAAGAGAACCAAGTTTGTCAATGACTAACTGTGGTTCTCCCAGTTCATTCCCTTTCATTCCTTCCCCTCCCACCCCCTTCACACCTCTCAGGATGGTTGGTCTGTTCTCTCCTAGGTTCCATATCTAGTTCGATCTTGTATCTTGTGAAGATCTTCTTAAGGTAAATAGAAACTTACACAATGCAGAGTTTATTGCAATTGTAAAAAGTAGTTACTTTATTAAATCAAAATGGTGATTAGCTATAATTTCCCATAATGTTAAGGGGCTAAACAGTCCAGGGAAGGGAGGAATAGCAATAGCCGAATATAATAGGAGACTGTCAGGAATCTGCGTTCTCCGCGCTCCCCACAGAGAGCACTCTCTCCCCTCAGCAAGTCCTTGGACACACAAAACAATCCTGCCTTACCGGCCTCCGCGGCTCCCCGCCCCTGCCGCCGTCGCGGGATCACTCCCCTCGGTGACTCCTCTGCTCAGCGCCGGGCGCGCCCACGCCCTCCTGCACGCACACCTGCACCATCCACTAGCTCAGTCCACGCGCGTACACGCATTAGGCCTGTGACCCGGCGGCGCGGGCGGCCACACGTGAGTTCCCCACCAGCAGGGGAATTCACCCGAGCCGGTCCCGGTCCCCCCTGGCTGCACAGCTCACTACACGCTGTGACGCGTCAGATGCTACGGGATACAAGAGAATGGTGATCCCTAGCGTTGACGCGTCACGTGGTGTGGCTGTGAGCCAATGAGGAGGGGAGGCTTCGGGAGGAGGAGAGGCTTCGGGGAGCGGGGAGGAGTGTGGGGGGAAAGCAGCGTGAGTGCCTGTCTGTGTGTGTGTGTGTGTGTGTGTCTGAGTATGTGAGTGCCTGCCTCTGTCTGTGTGTGTGTGTGTGTCTGCGTGTGTGTATGAGTGCCAGCCCGAGCCCATGGAGGGAGGGAGGGGGGGGGGAGAGTAGCGGGTCCCTCCGCTCAAGCCACGCCCCCCCTCCCGCTCAAACCTCCCACTCCCGCCCACCTCCCGCTCCGGCTCCAGCTCCCTACAGACCGCATATCGCGGTCTGTGTCTGTCAGCGCCCCGCCTGTCTGCAGTGCGGGAGCGCTGATGGAGGGAGCTGGGCCTTAGCCTTACGGAGCGCGCTTATTCTGCACACTCTTCTTCCCGTCCCCCGGACCTCAGGCTCTGCCCCCGCATGGGCATACTCCGGTTACCAAGAAGACTCACCTGGCCTGTTATGCCTACACCAATCTGCAGTGTCTCCCTGTAGCTCTTCCTGTCCCGCCTCCGTTCCTAATTGGACCTTCCTGCTTTATCTAGCTCCTCTCTGCTCTCAGTCTTTGCTCGACATAGTCTCTGTATGGAAGTACTTCAGGATTCTCTTAGTGTTTTCACAGGTTCTGACACGGCTCGTACGACAACCCCCTCTGGCTCTCGATCTCGGCACTCCTTGGACAACGCTCACTCTGGTAACCTCTTGAACACGGCTTGGACTACAACCTATCTCCGCAATCCACTCCCTGACCTCGGCAAGGCATTCTTCACTCTATCTCCTTTTTCACCTCAGTCTTTAGCATCTATATTTATATTTTTCAAAACGTTGTATGTCTGTCCCAAAGGCCAATCTGATAAGGCAAATCTGATTGGTCAGTTGGTCTGTCACTCACCCTCTGGCCAATCAGATTGGTCCATGGACCAGCCCCGCCCCGCACGCCTCATTGATCACACTCACCCACCGACACAGTTAACAACGTTCACCTCTCCTCTCCCCACATTTTCCCCTCCCCCCCCACACCAAACCCCAGCCTCTGCACCGCTACCCCCGGCCAGCGGCGCCCGCTCCTCGGTGCCACAGCCTCACCTCTCCCCATATTCCCCCCACAGCAAACCCCAGCCTCTGCACCGTGGGGCCAGTGGCGCCCGCTCCTCGGCGCCACAGCCTCATGTCTCCCCACATTCCCCCACACCCACAGCAAACCCCACCCTCTGCACCGTGGGGCCAGGCAGCGCCCGCTCCTCGATGCCACAGCCTCACCTCAAAAGCCCCCCCCCTCCTCTATCTCACCTCTCGACACGCCACCTCCCACGGAGTAGACGACGCCGCCGCCTCTCACACGTTGTCGCCGCCTCACATACCGCCGGGAGCACCAGCAGCCAGGTACCTCATCATCATCCCCCCCCCACGGCTGGGCCGGGAAGCCGGATGGCGCCAGCAGCTATCACCACCCCACAACACCCCCCCGCGGCCGAGGTGGCACCAGCAGGTATCACCACCCCACAACCCCCCCCCCGCGGCCGTGGTGGCGCCAGCAGGTATCGACCACCCCCCACCCAGCGCCCCTTCGCGACAGGGCAGAGGAAAATGCAGAGGGGTTGGTGGGGGTGGGGGACACAACAACAACAAACTTACTGACACACGAACTGCCTGACTGAAACACACACACACACACTGACTGACACACAAACACAGACTGACAAACACACACTGACTGACGCGCACACACACGCCCACTGACTGACACACACACATACACTGACTGATGCACACATACACACACTGACTGACGCACACACACACACACTGACTGACGCACACACACACACCGACTGACAGACACACACACACACTGACTGACGCACACACACACACTGACACACACACTGACTGACGCGCGCGCACACACTGACTGACGCGCGTGCGCACACACACTGACAGACGCGCGCACACACACTGACAGACGCGCGCGCACATACACCCACTGACTGACACGCACACCCTGACGCGTGCACACACACACACCCACTGACTGATACACACACACACTGACTGATGTGCGCGTACACACACACACACACACTTACTGACGCACACACACTGACTGACACGCACACACACTGACTGACGCGCACACACACACACTGCATGAAGCTGTAAAGGAGGGGGGAACGGAGCTGGAAAGGGGTCAGGGGACCAGTCCGTTAAATGGGGGGGAGGGACCGGACCTGTAAGAGTGGGGGGGGAGGTGGATTGATGGGAACGGGGGACAAACAGATTGGGGGGAGACAGGGGAAGAGAGAGGGGGTAGACAGGGGAAGAGAGAGAGAGAGAGAGAGAGAGAGAGAGAGGGGGGGAGATGGGAAGAGAGAGAGAGGAGAGGGGGTAAGGGAGGGGGGAGACAGGGAAAGAGAGAGAGAGGGGGGAGGAGAGAGCGAGGAGCAGGAACATTACATCCCGGGCAACGTCGGGTCTCTCACCTAGTCCTAAATAAAGTAACAAAAGGGCAATTGATAGTAGCCAGTGATTTTAACACGGTATTAAACCAAATAACAAAGACAATAAAACCACTTTGAGGTTGGGCCTACAGGAAAATAATCTTGTGGCCATATGGAGGGAGCACCATCCCTTTTGAAAGAGATTATACGTTATTTTCGCATCCCCACTCAACTTATAGTAGAATCGATTACTTCTTTGTATCGAGCAGAGTGGTCCCAAATATCTCCCATACCGGGATCCATGATATTTCATGGTCTGATCATGCAACCATAGAGCTATGGTGCACCCAATTAAGCCTAGATAGACCTGGAGCAAACTGGAAACATAATGAATCTCTACTTAAAATCCCAGAAATCTCCCAGCTTCTATATAGAGAAATAGACATTTTTTTTAGACTGAACAACGGTACAGTTGATTCCCATTCAACTCTCTGGGAAGCACATAAGGCAACACTACGAGGTGCTTTGTAGCCAAAACAAAGAGGGAAAGGAATGTGAAAATTACGCTGCTGCAGACCAAACTAAATGACATCTTAAATAAAAAACACAAAAAAGATCATTATTCACCCTCCCTTAAGCAAATCAAAGATGTCAAAATTGAATTGAACCTACTCTTGACCTCCCAGGCTGATAACTCTCTAAATTGGTCAAAAAGGCAATTTTTTTGAGAAAGCAAACAGGCCAGATACCATGCTAGCAAACAAATTGACAAACTCCCAAATTATAATATTAAGGCCATAAGATTAAAATCAGTAGCCCCTACGGCAAATCCAAAATTGATTGTAGAGGAATTAAAAAAAATATTATGAAAACCTATATAATGGAGAAAAAGTGGCACATAATCCCAGCACAAAAAGAGCTTTACGGACTTTCTAACAAGCTCAAACCTGCCAAGATTGAATGATTGGGAAAGGGAAAAACTGGGAGGTGACTTGTAACTATGTAACTTCACCATGGAAGAAATCACACTAGTGATCAAGAACCTGAAATTGTCTAAAGCCCCGGGCCTGGACGGTTTCTCTGGTCTTTACTACAAAAAATATCACATTACTAGCCCCACACTTACTCCGAATGTTTAACGTGGTACTGGCAGGGGCCACTTTCCCGGAACATATGCTCCAGGCGTCGATATCCATAATCTATAAACAAGGAAAAGATCCCCTTGACTCTAAGAGCTATGGACCATTCTCTCTCATAAACACAGATGTCAAAATCTACTCGAAATGAATTGCCAATAGTTAAGTCATATCCTACCTAGACTAATACATGCAGATCAAGTCGGATTTATAAAGGATCGACAGGCAGCTGACAACACACGACGAATCATTGATCTGATAGAAATAGCCAAGTTAAAACAAGTACAAGTTATGGTGTTAAGTCTAGATACCAAAAAAGGCCTTTGATAGGATTGACTGGGCATATTTAAAAAAACACACTCGGAGCTTTTGGTTTCAGAGAAAGGATAATGAACGCAATATTAGCATTGTATTCAGGCCCTACTGCTAGAGTCCTACACCAAGGCTTCCCCTCTGATCCCTTTAAGATCAAAGCGGCACAAGACAAGGATGCCCCCTATTGCCCCTTCTATTTGCCCTGTGTATGGAGCCATTGGCAGCCCAAATCCGCCACAGACCGGATATTTCGAGGTTGGATTTCAACAACCAAACACATAAAATTGCCCTATATGCAGATGATATCTTCCTGGTCCTGCCCAACCCCCTCACTTCATTGGCTAATCTTTTCCAACTTTTTAGGGAAATGTAATAAAATCTCAGGTTTTAAAATTAACCAATCCAAGTCAGAGGCTCTAAATATAAATTTACCAAAAACAACCGAAAAACTAATAGCGCTCAACTTCAATTTTAATTGGCAACACAAACTCTCAAGTACTTGGGAGTATATATCACAAAGTATTACAATTCTATTTACAAAGCAAATTTCCCTAAATTAATTCGGTCTTTGAGAGAGGACATTAGACGTTGGTCAAAACACAATACATGCATACCCCGCTTTAAGGACACTCACTTTAAGTACACTCGCGAGTAAGTACATGTCGCCCAATAGGCAAATGGCAGCTCACGCATGCGCTTGTCAGCACGTCCTGAACAGCAATACCGGCTTCCTACCTGTACCGAAGCTGTGCACAAGCGGGGAGACTATATAGAGCCTGTAACAAATGCCTTATTTACATCAGTTATGCACGCATATGACGATTGCAGTACAGTACATGCATTGATAAGTGGGAAAAAAGGTAGTGCTTCACTTTAAGTACATTTTCGCTTTACATACATGCTCTGTTCCCATTGCGTTCGTTAATGCGGGGTATGCCTGTATTGGATTGGGGGGATATTGTCACGGTTGTGCTCGCCACAAACCAGGGTCGGACCGCGTGGATGAGGTGGGGTTGTATAAGTACCGACCTTAGACCGCGCAGGCTGATCCTGATTGCGCAGTTCGTAGTCGTACATAGCAGGGTCGGGACTGGAGAGAGCAGCGTAGTCAGTGGACGAGCCAGGTTCAGGATTGGAGACATCATGGTAAACGTAGTCCAAGCAGGGAGTCGGCAACAGGAGATCAAGCAGGTCTTCCTGCTTCAGCGAAATTGCTGCAGGTCGGAACGGGGTTTGCGCGAGTGGCGTCTACGGCCCATGGCGCCTGTCTCAGGAAGGAGAAGGCTGACCGGAGTGGGCACACCGCCAGGCAGCACTGGTAAACCAATGCTTCAGCGCAGGAGTCCAGAACGAGCCTGTGCGGGGTGAGAGAGCTACAGACCTCGAGACTCAGAGACAAACCTCTGCTATGGGAAAGGCAGCCGGTCTCAGGAAACAGGGAGCTGAAGTTACGCTGGAGATCCACCGCTTCAGCTCAGGAACCAGGACACGGCCTTTGCAATGGAGAGAGAGCAGCAGGCCCCAGGAACCAGAGACAGGTCTCTGCTATGGGAAGGGCAGCAGGCCTCAGGAAACAGGAAGCTGAAGTTACGCTGGAGATACAACGCTTCAGCACAGGAACCAGGAACTTGAACTAGGACAATAACAAAGTTAGAAACAAGAGAGAATCAAGCCAGGGGCTTGTGGCAGAACAGTTAGTAATATCCAGAAAGGATTATGCTCTGCCGAGAAGCATTGTGGGAAAGTTGTATTTAACGCTCCATACTTGGTGCGGCTCACTTCACCGTCCCAGTAGCTATCTAGTCAACCAACGATCGAGCTAGAGGATGGTGTCCTAGTTCAGGACCTGGACCGAGGAAAGAGTGGTACTCCGGTGGACGACATTGTCTGCTATGAGAGCCAGGCATGGAGTGCCCCCGCAGACCTGGTTGCGGAACTAAACGAGTGCCAGTTCTATACCCATCTTGGAGTCTGAAGAGTCCAGTTCAGATATTGCACCTGTTCTCCCAGTAGCCGGCAATATGCTGGCCGCTCAGATCATGGGGCTCCTTACTGCACTCGGTCCGAATTCCATGCCAGAGACACTTAAAGCGATGAGTGATCAGTTCGCTCCGCTGGTCCACGACCAGTAGCTAGAGCTCCAGGTCTGGCATCACCCCCAGGATCACATACAATACTTTTTCCCGGTTTGATGACGTCGACATCAACGGGTACCTGTGGTCATTTGAGCAGCAATGCTTTCTCTACCATCTCCCGGAGGAAGATTTGTTCAAATGTCTCTCCCCCAGCTGAGTGGGAAAGCTGCGCAAGCCTACAGAGGGATTGATCAAGCTGCTCCCCTGTGATAAGATCCCATAACCCGGCTCCCTGACTGATCACCAGTGATAGCCTCTCTCCAATGTTGGAGCAACACCAGGTGATTCACCACATCCTATAGGCAACCCAAGTCCCAGTCCCTGAGCCTGCCACTGACTCATCAGCACAATGAGTAGCCACCATCAGGCTGGAGCCGAACTATGTGCAGAAGAAGTATCTGCACCCTTTGACCATTGGCACTAGGATGGCGAACTGCCTAATGGACACTGGCATGGCCATCACTCTGGTCTGACCTGTTATGGTTGGGTGCGAGCACCTGCTACTGAGGGAGGGAATGCAGGTGAAGATGGTCGATGATGCCCCTAAATCCCTGTAGATTACCTGTGTTTTCCTCGAATAGAGTGCGGGCCAGGGCATTGGATGTCAGAGTTCTCTTCGGGCTCGACACCACAATTTTGTTGGTGATTGAGCTGGGTAATTTTATGTGCCACACAGATACCCAGCAAGCTCTAAGAAACCCCCCAAATTACCACATAATATATTTGTATATGTGTCAAAAGGAGTGCTACTGGGTGTGGCTAAATGTATGCAACAAAAAACAAAGAAGCCCAGAGCTACATCCAATATGACAAAAATACACAGTGAAATAGCTATATATTCTCTTGAAAAAGGGTCATTTAGTTAAACCCTTTAGCCAAAGCATTTTAAGCCTGCCTGCCTTGGTCATGCCTGGATGTGACTGAGTTTGTGCCCCACTGTGTGTAGTGATGTGTCTGTCGACTTCGATCGAAATACACTTTTTATTTAATCCCTTGCTCTGCGATGGTGTCTGCGATCCCAGTGTTAAATGTCCTGTTCTCCTGTGACAGGCTCTTTTCTTCACACACATACACCGGAGAACAAATATACGTCAGAAAGACACACCACAGCAGAACGGATACACATATGACAAGCAGACATACACCACAGAACAGATACACACCCACAGGAGGACAGATGCACACAGGACGGACACAAAAATCGTGAGAACTGATACACACCACAGGAGAACAGATATACACAGAACAGACAAAGCAACACACACAAACACCACAGGAGAACAGATACATGCAGGGCACATGCACACAGGACAGGCAGACAGCGTCTCAACACGGTTGTACTGATAAACACACAACAGGAGAACAGTGACACACACACACACAAATGATAACAAATATACATTCAGTGGAGAACAGATACATATAGGAGACATAAACATACAGTTAGGTCCGGAAATAATTGGACACCGACACAATTTTCATAATTTTGGCTCTGTACGCCACTACAATGAATTTGAAATGAAATAACCGAGATGCAATAAAAGTGCAGACTTTCAGCTTTAATTCAAGGGGTTGAACAAAAATATCGTATGAAACGTTTAGGAATTGCAACCATTTTCATACACAGTCCCCTTATTTTAGGGGCTCAAATGTAATTGGACAAATTAACACAATCATAAATAAAATGGTCATTTTTTTTTTTTTTTCAATGTTTTTATTAGGCATTTTTAGAGAATACAACATTTCTGACAAATTGTGTAGCCTAACATTTTCCAAAACATATATATTTTTTTTAAAAGGGGGGGAAAGAAGGGCAACCTAAGTTGTCCATGAAAAAAGGGGGGGGAGCCTTTATAGAGAGAAGGTAAGGAGGGAGGGTGGTGAGGTGGTTGAGGGGGTGGGGGGAAGAAGGGGGGAGGGGGATGGGGGGAGGGTATTGTCGTCCTACAGGGCTGATGGGGTGTGGCTGGTGGGGTTCGTACTGATTTTTTTCTTATGGGAGGGGAGTTAGTCTCCCACCTCCCTGGGTTGGTCGGGGCGCGCTGGTATAGTGGAACCAGGGTTCCCAGATATCCTCAAAGGCCGGGGTTTTTTGTCTGATGTTGGCTGTGAGCCTTTCCATAGTCATTACTTCCCCAATCCTTTTCTTTATTGTATTGAGCGCTGGCGTAGCTATTTTCCTCCAGGAGGCCGCAATACAGCATCTCGCCGCAGTGAGAATGAAGGATATTAATTTCCTGGTGGGCCGAACTATATTCGGCATGGGTGCTGCCAACAGGAAGGTCAGTGGTTCAATAGGAATTTCTAGGCCTGTGACCTCTTTTATAAGAATTTGGACCCTGGCCCAGTATTTCACAATTTCTGGACAGGTCCACCAGATGTGGGCCATGTCCCCTCTATTACCACAGCCTCTCCAACATTGGTCTGATGCCAGAGGGTAGATCTGGTTTAATCGGGCTGGGGTAAGATACCAGCCAAACATGATCTTATAGATGTTTTCCTTAATTGTGGTGCAAAGGGAAGTTTCTGAGGCTGCCTGCCAGATTTCCTCCCAAGTCTCTCTTTCTATATCGACGTTAAGGTCAGCTGACCATCGCAGCATGTAGTCGTGCTGTGTAGGGGACGTTGAGCGCATTAGCATATTGTAAATATCTGAGATAAGTCCCTTCTGGTAGGACTTGTCCTCACACAAGAGTTCAAACGTCGTGAGAGTGGGGTATTCTGGATGAGGGCACGTAGTTCTGACAAAGTTTCTAATTTGTAGATATTTAAAGGTGTCCAATTTTGTAATTTTAAATTTGTTCCTCAGTTCTTGGTGGCTCAGGAGCTTCCCTAGGCTCAGTACGTCGGCAATCGCCTCTATACCCCGTGTGTGAAAGTGGGCGAACAGCTTAGATCCGCATCCTGGAGGGAATTTAGGGTTATTAACAAAGGGGGTGAGTTGTGAGTTTGTGGATGTGAGGTTAAATTTAAGTTTGCAACTGGACCAGGTATCCCACGTGAATCGTGAGGCCTGTAGCTTAAGATTGTGTAAGTGGCCATCTCCTCTGTTCAGGCTCCAGAGGCAGGCTTGCAGAGAAGGCAGTTTGGCACACCGAGTTTCCATTCCCACCCAGCAACATCGGGTCGGGTCTGAGTTCCACATTACTACCTGCCTGAGCTGAGCGGCTAGGTAATATTTATATAGGTCAGGCACCCCCATCCCTCCTCTGGATCTTGTGGTCATCAGGACTGATCTGGCTACCCTGGGTCTCTTACCCTGCCAAATGAAGTGGAATAGTCTATTCTGTATATATTTTAGATCGGCGGCCGGGACCTGGATTGGGAGCGTCTGGAATAGGTACAACATTCTTGGGAGTATATTCATTTTGGTAGAGATCATCCTCCCAATCCATGAGATCTGATAACCTTCCCACCGATCTAGATCCCTTTTGATCTGATCCCATAGTTTCGGGTAGTTATCCCTATATAGGTCCCGATAGTGCCTAGATACATTAATTCCCAGATACTTAATGCATGAGGGGCACCATCGGTAGCTGAAATTTAGCTTGAGGAGTTTGATTATGGGGTCGGGAAGACTAATATTTAGGGCCTCAGATTTGTCGCTATTTATTTTATATCCTGATACCTTTCCAAACTCCGTCAGTTCCATCTGAAGGTTGGGGAGGGAAGTTAGGGGTCTGGTCAAGGTCAGGATAATATCGTCAGCGAATAGGGAAATTTTGTATTGTTCAGTGGCCATAGGTATACCCTGGATGTTTGGGTTTTGTCTTATTTTGGCCGCCAGTGGTTCAATCGTGAGAGCAAAGAGGAGAGGGGAGAGGGGGCAACCCTGTCGGGTACCATTTCGAATGTGGATTTGTTCCGCTCCTCCACCCGATAGTCTAACTGAGGCGGATGGCGTTTGGTAGAGCGCCTGGACACCCGTAAGAAAGGAGTCCCTGAATCCGAATTTTTTTAATGTTTGGTCTAGGAACAGCCAGTCAATTCTGTCAAATGCCTTCTCTGCATCTAAGCTTAGTAACATAGCTTGTGAGTCTGTAAGGTGGGCCTGGTCAACAAGGTTAATGATTTTACGGGTATTGTCTGAGGCCTGACGGCCCAGGACAAACCCGACCTGGTCCATATGTACTAGTCTCGGGAGAATTGGATTAAGTCTGTTCGCCAATATTTTACTATATAGTTTTAGATCATTGTTCAACAGTGAGATTTGTCTATAGCTACCGCATTGTGTGGGGTCCTTCCCTTCTTTAAGGATTATAGCCAAATTGGCGGACGACATTGAAGATGGGATAGGACATCCTTCTAAGAATGAGTTGAACAATTGTAAAAGGTGGGTGGACAGAATGGGGAGAAACTTCTTATAGTAGGCATTTGTGAAACCATCAGGGCCCGGTGCTTTAGAAATTTTGGAGGCCTTAACGGCCCATTCTAGTTCTTCCGCCGTTATTTTGGCGTTCAGGAGAAGGAGTTCCTCCTCTGTTAATGAGGGGAGGTCGCAGTCAGCTAGATAATCAATGGTAGCCGATAGCGCCTTCGGGTCTGGGCTAGCAGAGTGAGCCCTTAGGTTATATAATTTAGAGTAAAATTTAGTGAATTCCTCTGCAATTTTTTTTTCATTGTATTGGAGCTCACCAGCACTATTCCGGATCGCCGTTATTTGCGATCTTTTGTGTATGCCTCGTAACTTGCTAGCAAGAAGTCTATCGGCCTTGTTCCCTTTATCGTAATACCTCTGACCCGTCCATTTAAGAGCTTTTTCGACACTGTCCATTTGAATTATTCTTAAGTCGCTTCTGGTAGAAGTCAACTGTTTATAGATTTTCCGGGAAGGGTTATTTTTATGCTGTTGTTCTAAACTTATTATTTTGTCTGTTAGCTCTTTGGTTTGTTTAAGTTTAGTTTTTTTCCTATGGGAGGCAATCGAGATGAAATGCCCTCTGATTGTCGCCTTATGGGCTTCCCACAGGCTCGCTGGAGAGGTAACAGAACCTATATTTGTCCGGAAATATTCCTTAAGGGATTTTTTGATCTCCCGTACTGTCTCCGAGTGATTCAGTAGGGAGTCGTTCAGTCTCCAGGAATACGAGGTTGTTTTCACGAATGGAATGGATAGGGTCAGGGTGATGGGAGCATGATCTGACCACGTGATTGGGCCGATGTCAGTATCTATGGCGGCTTCTAGGATGTTCTTGGTCGCAAGAAAGTAGTCTATACGGGAATATGTCTGGTGAGGGGCCGAGTAAAAGGTATAATCCCTTTGCCCCTGGTGTTGTGTTCTCCAAATGTCTAAGAGTGAGAAGTCCCCCATTATGTCCTTGAATTTTTTCCCCAGTCTTTGTGACTGGGTGGAGTGTTGTCGCCCTGGGAGGCTCGATTTATCTTCTTTAGGGTTGAGAGCCATATTTAGATCACCTGCAATAAGTAGCGATGATAGGTATTCGGGGTCAATTTCTGCCAGAACTGTTTTTAAGAAATCTGTCTGGTTCTCGTTTGGGGCATATAGGTTAATAAGGGCGATTGCCGAGCCTGAGAGCGAACCGTAGACCACAATAAATCTTCCCTCTGGATCTGCCTGGATTTTAGCAAGATTAAATGGGGTGCCCTGACGAATCAGAATGGCGACCCCTCTGCGTTTACTACTATATGAGGCAAAGTAGCTCATCGGATACACATGCTGGAATGTTTTAGGCGGCTCCCGAGATGTGAAGTGTGTCTCCTGGAGGAAAACAACATCGCCTCCCAACCTCTTAAGTTCCTGTAGGGCCAGGCGTCTTTTTCTGGTGTTGTGGAGGCCCTTGACATTTAGGGAAGTAAACTTTAGAGCTTGTTGGCGTGACATTCTGCTTGGGATGGACGCAGACTAATTGTAAACTTTAAGTTAAGATGGTAGCTGGACAGCCAAGTGGGACGGGGGGTAGGGTGGGAGGGGAACCGCTGGGATAGGGTCAGCGGATGTAGAAAAGAGGGAAGGTAGACCCTATTGGGGTCTGTAAAGTTTGAAACCGATCTGGTTTAAAGACCGGTTGGGGTGGTTTAAGACCCTAGGGGGGCGGGTCCGACGACTGTCTCCAGTAAGGGTGGGCCGAGTAGAGACCCTTAGCTATTGGGAGTTACAGCCAAAACATGCAGACCGTGGGAGTCCTAGAAGATTGGATTTCTCTCCTGTATGGGCAATGTGGGGAGTGGGCAGGCGCTGGGCTGCTCAGTTCTAGGGGTGGGCGGTGGGGGGGAGGTGAGTGGGGGGGGGGTTCAGGGTTAGGCTGGGAAGGGGACCGCTTCTGGGAGGAGTCCGATTAATGTGTTCCTGGCTTCTGTACTGTGTGTACAGGCGCTCATATAGTGTACCTTGACCGCTCGGGTGGGTGTCTTTAAGTGTTGAATGAGCCTGAGGTCTCTTGGGCCCTCCCGGGGCGGTGAGGTTCGGGTGCGTCCCCTCCGTGGAGTGGTCCTTGGTGTGAGAAGAGGGGGAAGAGAGGAGGGTGGGGGGGTGGAGAGGAGGGTGGGGGGGTGGAGGGGAGGAGTTGGGGGAGGGTGTGGGAGGAAAAAAGGGGGGTGATACGGGAGGGGGGAGGGGGTTGGGGGGGAAGATAAGGGGCAGAAGGGGGGGGAGAGCAGTTCTGACATATCCTAAGCATAGCATTCAATACCAACATTTTACCTCGTATTAGATAGGCTGTGTGTATACAATGTTTGACAGATTGGTTACATACACTACTGAGCTGAAGCAGTCCACTCCTAGGCTTCCTTGGAACGGCGGTGGGCACCTGTGATTTTACAGGAGGACGAACCGTGGGTGGGGGAGGAGGGGGTGGGGGGGGAGATTGATCATAGGGGAAGGGAAGCGGACTGGGGGGCGATGGGGGGAGGGGGGGTCTGAGGGAGGGGGGGGGGTTGGGGGACGGGGTAGGGGGGGAAGGGGGGTTGAGAGGGAAAGGGGAGGGGGGGGTGCAGGCTTAAACATTGATCCTTGCGCAGTGTACACAGTTTACATTTAACAATATAGACATCAAACATTTGCCATAGTACCAGTGTTGTGTGACCTTTTGTGGTAAACCTGGGCAAAGCGTCGGACAGGTGGGGGGATAATTAGGGGGGGAGGAAGGGATAGGGGGTAGGGGGGGGTACAGGCTTATACATTTAAACATTGAATATTGTACGTAATTTACATTTAGCAGTTGAGGCAACCGACATTTGCCATAGCACAGACGCTGTGCGACCTCGTGTGGTAAACCTGGGTACCGCGTCTGTCAGGCCAATCCGCGTGAGCGTGTCCAGCCGAACAGACGCGGGGGTGAGTGATTCAGTCCGAAGGGGTCGGGGGAGGGTAGGGGGGGGGGGGCAGGGGTACGGGGGGGGGTGGTGTGGGGGGAAGGGGAGGGAGGGGGGGGGCGGGGGGAGAGTGTGACCCTGGGCAATGAGTCATAAGTAGTGAGAACATTTTTGCATTACAGTTAGATGAATGACGAATAGGCAGAGGCATACGGATCAGCTGGAGGGAAAGAAAAAGGGGGGGGCGGGAGGGCCGGGTGGGCAGTGGGACAAATGGGGGTGAGGAGAGGATGTTAGGGGGAGGGGGTGGAAAAGGGGGAGGGGGTGGGAAAGGGGGGAGGGGGACTTTAGAATGAGGGGGGGGGGGTGCTGTTCCCGGATCGGGGAGCAGGGGGGGAGGGTGGTTGGGGGGCCAGGGGGGTTGGGGGTGGAAGGGAGGGGGAGGGGTTGGGAGTAGGTGGGGAGAGGGGGGGGTCCGGAGGTGGGGGTTGAGAGAGGGGGTGGGGGGGGGGGGCGAGGGGAACCGGCTTCATCGTGGAACCCAAAGCATTGTGCAGATGTAACATTCAAGTATGCAGGCACCAGATACTACGGTAATACTAAGTTAGTGCAGACTTTTGTGTCCTGTCAGTAGAATGTTGTATACATGACTTTATTCTCCAGTAGATGTAGCTGGGTTGTGGCTGGAATACGTGGCCCCTCTCTTGGAGTGGATGGGGTGGGGGGGGGGGTTGAAGGGGCAGCTGGGAGGGATTGTCCTCAGGGGTTCGGGGTGGGGGGGAGCAGGGGTTTGGGGGGACCTCTTGCTGGGCATGCTATTGTGGGGAGGCGGGACATTGCTGACATAGAGACATATGGGGGGAGGTGGACGGGGCATGTGCGGGGCACTGGTACAAACTGGTACAAACCCTGGCTGTCAGCGTATGTCTGTTGTGTTTCTGGATCGCGGTTCCTGGGTTCTCGCGGTGGGGGGGGGGAAGGGGGATCGGGTGTCCTGAATAGGGCTTTACACCTTGGCCCCGCCCCCCCATTCGAGGGGGGGGGGAGCGTTGAAGAAACCCCGGCCGGGAGAGAGAAGGGGGTGATAAGGGGATCCTCCGGAGGATGCCGCCGGGGAGGGCCAGCGGTCTGCGCCGGGTGGCGTCATCACGCCCCGACGGCACAGCCACCGCTATGCTCAGGCAGCGCAGCCGTCGCCGGCGGGAACCCATCGCGCAGCGCGATGACGTCAGTCGGCGCCCCTCCGACCTCGGCGGGGCTCGACTCGCTGGTGTGAGGCCTCCTCGGGCGCCATTTTGGTGAGCGACCAAGAGAGCGACCGCGGATCGGAGAAGGACCACGAGGAGGGGTATGGACGCTCCGGCCGCCATCTTGGGAGACTGCGGAGTTGATGTCGGTGTGCAGGCAGGCGGGGATCATGCTCCTCAGCGGGGCTCCGGATTCAGCTCCTCGTCGTCCTGTAGCTGGATTGTCCTCATTGAGGTCTTAGGGGCTGGCTGCAAGATCTCCGGTGAGCCCTGGGTCGAAGGGAAGGCCACGAGGGGAGGTAAAGATATACCCAGCGCCATTTTGGGGGTTGTTTTTTTTTTTTTTATTTGTTGTGGGATGAACGGTGGTATTCTGCCGGCTGGAATTTGTGGGTAGTTCTGTGCGGTCCCTCATTTTTCCCGGATTTGCCTCTGTCCCGCAATTCTCTCAGAGGTCCTCACAGGCATGTCGTCTCTCTCGGGGCCGGTCACCGGCTGAGTGGGCAGGTTGGAAGGGGTCCTCTGGGAGGCCCAGGGCTTTAGCGAAAGGTGCCATGTCCTCGGGGTGCCTAATTGTTAGGTATTTGCCCTTGTGGGGGACCACCAATTTGAAGGGGAATCCCCATTTGTATGTTACCCCTTTTTCTCTCAAGAGCAATGTGAGGGGGCGAAGAGCCTTGCGTCGATCTATGGTTAGTTTAGAAAGGTCGTTGTAGACCTGTAGCTGTTCGCCTCGGAACGCGATCGTGTTTCTCCCCCTGCTAGCGCCGATCAGCTTGTCTTTGGTTGAGTAGCTGTGCAGTCGCACGATCGCGTCCCGCCGGCGATTAGGGTCCTCGGAGCGTGGCCCCAGAGCTCTATGCGCTCTGTCAATCTCCAGGTCTCTTGGCTCAAGGTCCGGGCAAAGGAGAAGGAAAAAATCCACCAGGTAGGCCCTCAGGTGCGCAGGCAGGATTGCCTCAGGGATGCCGCGGACGCGCAGATTCTGGCGGCGATCCCTGTTTTCCTGGTCTTCCAGGCCATGCCGTAGGGTGTTGATTTCGTGGCCCAAGAGGATGATTTCGTCGTCAGCCTCTGACTGATGATGTAGGGCCTCGTCGAGTCTGGCTTCTAGCGTGGTGGTACGCTCCTGGAGGCCATTGATATCCTGCCGGATTTCGGCCACCGCCTCCTTGATGTTGGTTTGGAGTTAGCGCTGTAGTTTGGCATGTAGTTCCTCCAAGTATGCCTTCGTGATTCCCCCCTCAGCGGGTGGGGGGGACTCGGCGGGGTGTGCTGATTCCGTGGGGCCTTGTGTGCCTCGTGGGCCTGGAGTCTGGTGGCCATCTTGCCTCTTTCCACTCACTTCTGCAGGCCGCTTTGCAGGGGTGAAGAAGTTGGCTCCTCCGTGAGTCGGGGGATTTTTCCCTTTATTAGCCATCCTGCCGTGTTTAGGAACCTTTTAGGGGCTTTTTATAGGTTTTTGGTCGGGTTGAAACTCCTTAAAAAGTAGGTTTATTCAGGAGGGTCTCAGGAGCTCTTCCTCTACCCGACTGTCCTGGATAACGTCATAGACACGCCCCCTAAAATGGTCATTTTTAATACTTTATTGAGAATCCTTTGCAGGCAATGACTGCTTGAAGTCTGCAACGCATGGACATCACCAAATGCTGGGTTTCATCCTTTGTGATGCTTTGCCAGGCCTTTACTGCAGCTGTCTTCAGTTGTTTGTTTGTGGGTCTTTCTGCCTTAAGTTTTGTCTTCAGCAAGTGAAATGCATGCTCGATTAAGTTTTGTCTTCAGCAAGTGAAATGCATGCTCGATCGGGTTGAGATCAGGTGATTGACTCAGCCATTGCAGAATATTCCACTTCTTTGCCTTAAAAAACTTCTGGGTTGCTTTCGCAGTATGTTTTAGGTCATTTTGCATCTGTAAAGTGAAGCACCGTCCAATCAACTTCGCTGAATCTGAGCAGACAATATATCCCTATACACTTCAGAATTCATCCGGCTACTTCTGTCTTCTGTCACATCAGCAATAAACACTAGTGACCCAGTGCCATTGTAAGCTATGCATGCCCATGCCATCATACTGCCTCCACCGTGTTTTACATATGATGTGGTATGCTTCGAATCATGAGCCGTTCCAAGCCTTCTCCATACTTTTTTCTTCCCATCATTCAACAGGTTGATCTTAGTTTCATCTGTCCAAAGAATGCTGTTCCAGAACTGGGCTGGCTTTTTTTTAGATATTGTTTGGCAAAGTCTAATCTGACCTTTCTATTCTTGAGGCTTATGAATGGTTTGCACCTTGTGGTGAACCCTCTGTATTTGCTCTTGTGAAGTCTTCTCTTTATGGTAGACTTGGATAATGATATGCCTACCTCCTGGAGAGTGTTCTTCACTTGGCTGGATGTTGTGAAGGTGGTTTTCTTTACCATGGAAAGGATCCTAGGATCATCCACCACTGTTGTCTTCTGTGGACGTCCAGGCATTTTTGTGTTGCAGAGAACACCAGTGCATTCTTTTTTTCTCAGAATGTACCAAACTGTTGTTTTGGCCACTCCTAATGTTTCTGCTATCTCTCTGATGGATTTTTTTTTGCAGCCTAAGGATGCCCTGTTTCACTTGCATTGAGAGCTCCTTTGACCGCATTTTGTGGGTTCACAGCAACAGCTTCCAAATGTGAATGCCACACGTGGACTCAACTCCAGACATTTACCCGCTTAATTGATGATGAAATAATGGAGTAGCCCACACCTGTCCATGAAACAGCTTTTGAGTCAATTATCCAATTACTTTTGGTCCCTTGAAAAAGAGAGGGCTACATATTAAAGAGATGTAATTCCTAAACCCTTTCTACAATTTGGATGTGAATACCCTCATTAAAGCTAATAGATTGTACTTAAGCCCATATTCATTATTTAACTGTAACTTGAATTTATTTTGGTACACAGCTGAAATAAAAAAACTTGTATCAGTGTCCAATTATTTGCAGACCTAACTGTACATGACAAGTCACATACATTATACACACACACACAAACACACAGAACAGATATACACAAACACCTACACACCCAAACAGTGGAGAATAGATACTGTAGCGGGATGGCCTCATGGTAGGGTCAGTAAGAGTCCACACAGTGTATTTTAGATCTCAACAAACACTTCAGTAGGTTATTTTTCCACAGCAAAATCACAGTATTGGAAACTGTCCTTTTAAAGGCAAAACACAAGCTATAAAACAAAAGTCTACTCCACAGTAAGGAGGCAAACTAAACATCCATGGCTCTGACTGACCAACTGGGTAGCTAGGCTAACTTCCATTTATAAACACTGCAAATTATAAAATACAAAATATATAGTGATTAACTTGAGGTGCTGGGAAATCCATCTCCGTCTCCAGGCAATCCCTCTGGATACTGCAACACCTTGCAGAAAGACAGCCCTGCTTCTTTCCCGGGTTATGGCTCAGGTTCCTTGGTGTGGGTCCCAGGTGGTCCCAGCAGGCCCTGCATCCAGCAGGCTTGGGTAACCAACCAGTGTCCTACTGGTTATGGAAAAGTATCTTTTCTAGCAGCTTGTTGACTGTCATTTAAACCCCCTTGCAATCAAGCATTTTGTCTGAATTGGGTGTACCTGCTGACTGCCTCTCCAGAGAAGTTAACCTCTCGCACCCTGAAAAGCCTGCATAATGCAACCTGCTAACATACAGATTTCATGACTGTCACATATCCCCCTCCCCATTTTAACATTGTTCTATGCACTGTTATCGCGCATCAACATCACTGTTGGAGAAGTCCTATTTTAATCTCTTTACTTATTTTTTTTTTCTTTCCGACTTCCAATCAAAATAGTTTCCAAACTTTTCACCAGTCTTTACTGTGTATTTCTAACTGTCCGACTTTCAACTTGATCCATGGACCTTATTCGCCTTTGAGAAATGTTGTTTTCCAAGAACCTCTTCACTCATACCAGCAACTTTTTGTTTTTTCCCTTTACGGTAATTACTGGGCCCTTGGAGCATAAAGCACAGTATTTTTCTACCTCTTTATAAAATCCTAGCCACGATGTGTAGTTGTGATTGAAGATAAAACAGGTGCCAAAGTCTTTAACTTATGCACTCACCCAGTAAATCTTCAAGTATTCACTCTAGCTCCTCCCTTATCACCACGGAGCACTTCTTGCTCAAGTTTATCTTTCCATTTCCTCTTTTACTTGCTTGGCAACAAGTGCTAAAACTCGTCGTGTGATCTCCTAGTCTGTGTCAGTCGTACGACCATCTGTATCTGGCTCAGCATCTTTTAGCTCCAGTAGGTCAAGTCAACCTTGGCAGAGTTCTCATCAATTCTGACTGTAGCCTATGGCACCTCTCTTTTTTTATCTACCTGCACATGAACTAGCACTATCTTGTGAGTTGGATTCCAATTTTTACACCCTCAAATGTCAAGAAGATTTGCAACCGCCATTGCAATATTTTAATAACCATATTTTATTGATTTTACAATATATATTTTGCAAACATTAAGAAATGAGTTCACACATAGAAATACAAAAGTGGGGAGGGTGTGTATGGGGTTGGGGAGGACAGAAACAAGACATTGGTCTAAATTAACAAAGATAACGATTCATAAATGTCAATTACAGTACAGGCAAACACAGGTGAGTCAGAATCCAGAGCACTTCACTACAGGTGGGATCAAGAGTCCTGGGGCCTGGGACAGATTTTGATTCTATGTACTTGTAATTAGGTCAGTTGCCATCAGCCGCTCTCCCCAGACATAGGGTGGTACAGACAGGTATTGCACAGTGAACATTTTAAAGCAATACCGAGGAGTCATCAAAGGGCTGGATAGATGAGCCCCGTATGCTGTGATATATAAGCCATGGTTGCCACACCCTCTGGAACTTGGCACATGAGTCTCATGAAACTTTTCATTCTCTCCATTTGGAAGATACACCATATTTTGTTTTCAATATATCTCATAGAGGGGAGGTCCAGTCCTTTCCAGTGTAGAGCTATGGCGCATCTAGTCGCCGTCACTATGTTTGAGATTAGTTTATGTATATATTGGTCCAAGTCCTGAGATGGCATATTTAGTAGGCATGATCAAGTGCTTAGTCTCCATGTGAAACCTACAACATTTTTAATCAAACTGTGCACCTTTACGCAAAGTCGAGCCACCTTAGAACACCACCACCACATGTGTAGAAAGTCTTCCCGATGACCACATCCCCTAGGGCACATGGGGAGGTCCCAGGGTGCCATTGCATGTTTAATGTGATTTGTATTATGTTTTTAATAGTATTTTGCTATATAGCTGTTTATTAAAATGTATCATTTTTAACGCTAGCCATTTTTAGATATCCCTTTTTCCATGATAGTGGGGATCACCCCAAGTTCACATAATATATGACCCAAAAGAAAAAACTGGTGTCTTACAAATTTAATTAGGGGATAAATGTGGGGAATCCTTGATGGAGAAGGATTTAGGAGTGCTTGTAGACAGCAGGCTTAGCAATAGTGCCCAATGTCATGCAGTAGCTGCAAAGGCAAACAAGATTTTATCTTGCATTACACGGGCAATGGATGGAAGGAAAGTAAACATAATTATGCCCCTTTATAAAGCATTAGTAAGACCACACCTTGAATATGGAGTACAATTTTGGGCACTACTTCTTAGAAAATACATTATGGAACTAGTGAGAGTGCAGAGAAGAGCCACCAAATTAATAAAGGATATGGACAATCTAACTTACGAGGAGACGCTAGCTGAATTAGATTTATTTACATTAGAAAAGAGGTGTCTAAGATGGGATATGATAACTATATACAAATATATTCGGGGACAGTACAAGGAGCTTTCAAAAGAACTATTCATCCCACGGGCAGTACAAAGGACTCGGGGGCATCCCTTTAGGTTGGAGGAAAGGAGATTTCATCAGCAACAAAGGAAAGGGTTCTTTACAGTAAGTGCAGTTAAAGTGTGGAATTCATTACCCATGGAGACTGTGAAGGCAGATACAATTTATTTGTTCAAAAAAAGGTTTGACATCTTTTTAGAAAGAAACGGTATACAAATATACCAAATAAGTAAACATGGGAAGGATGTTGATCCAGGGAGTAATTCGATTACCAATTCTTGGAGTCAGGAAGGAATTTATTTTTCCCCTTAAGAGATATCATTGGATGATGTGTCACTGGGGTTTTTGTTTACCTTCCTCTGCATCAATATACTGTAAGTACAGATATAGGCTAAAGTATGTCTTCTAAATTTAGCATAGGTTGAACTTGATGGACGCATGTCTTTTTTTCAACCTCATCTACTATGTAACTATGTAAAATTGTAGTATATCCTTTCTGTGGAGCCAGTAATTCCACTTAACCTATTGAACACCACCTGTTCCAAAATGATAAAATTCATAACTGAGACAGACGAGTCTTATTACCTACTTACCCACTGAGGTATTACACTATGTTTGTGTTTTTTGTTCCCACGTTATCAGTCCACGTGAACTGCGGACAATGAACGTCAGGCGCACAACCATCTGCAACGTTGGGTTTGAAAAACTTTTTGTTTAGATTTTTTTCAGCATAAAGCACCAATTAAAGTCTCTTTTTTGCGACATTGCTATATCTGATTTCCAAGAATATCGGAGGACTATATCAGCAGTAATGGAATTTGAGTCACATTCATGTTTGTATTCACATATGTTTACACTATTTAATATTAATATCACCAGTCGCTACTAATTTCAATTGTATTTTGCACCAATTCTGAGAATAGCGTTAGGCACCATTGTCGTCAGTGTGAGTATACATGACAGACAGACACACCAACAATGTTGCGCGTCAGTGGCACGTTCACATGACGACGTGCACCGCTCCCCAGCTGCGCGACAAGTAATCAGTCTGCCACCTGTCTCCTGTGCCTATCACGGCTTCCGCTCTGCCGCCTGTCCTATTGGCTGCTATACCATTTATATACCCTGCTCGCACTCTGAAGCATTGCTCAGCATAATCTATTGTAGTCTTGTGTGCCTCACAGTTCTATTGTGCCTTGCTCCTGTTACTGTCTTGTCTTGCAGTTTGTCTTCTCATGTACCGACCCAGCTGTTAGTGAACCCCCTCTGTATATCGACCTCGTTTTACCCTCAACTACGTTTACCTCTCCAACCCAAGATCACGGCTACACGGACTTCGACAATTCTCAACTCTCCAATTCCAGACCACGGCTTAACGGACTTCAACTACTCTGCTCTCTACAACCCAAGACCCCGGCGAGTATACGGACGAACCAACTCTCTCCTGCCCAGACCCGGCTACGCTGACAATCCGCTTCCAGGCACGCCTCCGCTGCTGTCTGCGTGGTTTTATACCTTCCCACCTCAGTGCCGGGGTCTTGTCTTGTTTGTTGGTAGCGCAAGCGTTAAAGTATGCTGAGCCCAACAAACATAAACCCCCCTGAGGTGGGCCAAGCCCGGTCTTCTATCTCTGAACATTTTCAGTATTTGAACAACCAAGTTGCTTCCTTGACTCAAAAGATAGTCAGGATCAGAGGGACTACACCTTTTTCTCTACCCCTCATCAGTCCTACTTGAGGATCGATAATTTTCTAGGTACTGGAAATGTCTTCCAGGCAGCCTCCCAGTCTAATATAGGCCCGATCACCTGGTCTGACCACGCACCGATCGAACTCACTCTCTCTCTCTGCCCTTTGTTAAAAACACCCAGTATAAATGGAAGCTGAATGAATCCCTACTTAACTGCCCTGTTACAGAGCTGGCAATAAGACAAAAACTATCAATTTTTTTCCAAATTAACACAGGTTCTGTCTTGGCCCCAGCTAGGCTATGGGAGGCACACAAAGCCTCCATTATGGGAGATCTGATCTCAATTGCCTCTTACAAAAAGAAAACAAAACTGAAGCTCCAAAAATACCTCACAGACAAGATCTCTCAGTTGGAACAGCAACACAAAACCACGGCGTCCAAAAAAATGCTAAAACAATTAACTCTAGCCAGATCCGCCCTGAAACAAACCCAACTCTAAGAAGTAGAGAGAGCACTGAGGTGGTCCAAACAAAAATACTTTGACAAAGGCAATAAAGGAGATAAGCACTTGGCCACAAAGCTAAGGGGCATACGAGTTAAATCCCAGATAGCCCAAATACAGACAAAAAAAGGTTATGTCTCATACATAGAAAAAGAGATAGCACGGGAATTTGCAGATTTTGTACTCCGAGTTGTATAACCTTCACCCCCCAGGTCGATATCCGGTTAGCCGCAAAACTACAGTATAATACAATACCTAGAGCAGTGTAAGCTCCCCTCTATATCGCTGGCGGAAGTGGAGAATCTGAACAAAAACATTACCCAGGAGGAATTATCCAAAGCTATCGGCTCTCTCAAGTTAGCCAAAACACCGGGCCCGGACGGTTTTTCGAACTCCTATTACAAGATGTTCGGACCGATCCTCTCCCCCTATCTATTAGACATGTACAACTCCTTCCTCCAAGGAGAGCCCATCCCCGCCACAATCACGGCGGCAAATCTGGCTATAATCCATAAGGAGGGTAGAGACCCACTTCAGTGTGGCAACTATAGGCCTATCTCCTTGTTAAATACCGATCTCAAAATCTACAGCAAGATCTTGGCAAACAGGCTAAACCCAATCCTCCCTAGGCTCATACATATAGATCAAGCAGGCTTCGTGTCCGGAAGACAGGCTTCCGACAACACCCGCAAAATTGTGGATATAATTAACCACGTGCATCTCACCGGATCCAAAGCAATGATTCTGAGCCTCGACGCAGAAAAAGCGTTTGACAGAATCAAGTGGTCTTTTTTAGACCAAACAATGCTGAGGTTTGGCTTCTGTGGCCCGTTTTTTGGAGGGAGTGAGAGCCCTCTACCAAAATCCAATAGCGTATGTCAAACTTTCAGGCGGCTTCTCAGATCCAATAACAATCAGGAATGGGACCAGACAGGGCTGCCCGTTATCCCTATTACTATTCGCTTTAACAATAGAACCTCTGGCGACCAAAATAAGAGAAGAAAAAAGCATCAAGGGGATCCAAATTGCCGAAAAGGAATACAAAATGTCCCTATTCGCTGATGATGTGATTCTGACCCTCCATGACCCCCATACCTCCCTCCCCAACCTCCAGAGGCTTCTGACACAATTTGGATCAGTTTCTGACTACAAAGTAAATATGGATAAGTCGGAAGCCCTAAATATATCCCTCCCTGCCCAGATGTGGAAACTCATACAGTCTAACTATAAATACAAGTGGAGTTTCACCTATATCAAATATCTTGGGATTAAAAGCTCAACCTCTTATGACTCCCTATACCAGTATAATTACCCCCCATTATTCGACCAGATTAAAAAAGACTTGGAAACTTGGAAAAAACACCAAATTTCCTGGTTTGGGAGAATAGTTTCTGTAAAAATGAACGTTCTTCCAAGATTACTGTATAATTTACAAACCCTCCCCATAATGGTGCCACAGGCGGCCCTGAAAAATATCCAATCCCTACTGCTCCAATTCATATTGAACTATAAGAGACCTAGGGTCCCAAGATCAGTGATGCTCTCCTCAAGAGCAAGAGGGGTGTGGGGGTCCCCGACATGGTCAAGTACTACCTCGCAGCACAACTGAAGCAGGCTGTAGTTTGGAATTATGACCTGGCCTTGGCCTGTTGGCTCGAAATAGTCACATTACACATACCCATATTCCCTCCAAGTGACAATGTGGTCCCCAGGAGGAAAGGGTGGAGGACCACAGAGGTTTGACCTTGGAGCAATGAGATGCACGTGGAACGCTTGGATAAAAAGCAAAGGGAAGTACAGTCTGCTACAGTAGCTTCCCCCTCTCAGCTCACTCCTATCTTTGGGAACCCAAGTTTCCCGCCAGGGCATTCCCAAAGACAATTTGACCAATTCAAGGGTCTCAACATTAGGATGGTTGCCGATCTGCTGCAGAAGGGAGAGATCCTAACATTTCAGGCCCTAAAAAGACAAACTCCGGATCCAAGACCTGCACCTATTTAAATATCTGCAAATCAGACACTTCTTAATATCCCTATCCCAAACTGCCAAATTCCCCTCGCTAACTAGGTTTGAGTCCCTATGCATCACAAACACCTTCCAGAAGGGTCTAATTTCTGAGATATATACGGGGATGGTACCGACAACTGACCCACGGCCCACCGTTATATGCAAAAATGGTCGGAGGACCTAGGCCTTCCAATAGACCTGGAAGACTGGGAGGATGTCTGGGAGCAGGCTGCCAAAACATCAATTTGCACAACAGTAAAAGAGAACATCTTCAAAATGTATACTTCAATGGTACCTGACCCCGGTTAGGTTGAGCCAGATCTACCCCGGCACACCGGACCTGTGCTGGAGGGGATGTGGTCAAAAGGCGGACATGCCTCACATTTGGTGGTCATGTCCGGAGATTGAGGTATTGGACTATGGTCCAGATGCTTATTCACTCGACCACGGGGCTCTCCCTCCCCCTGGATCCGCTGACCATGGTGCTGAGCAAATCCATTGACGACCTCCCCCCACCACTATCAAAGCTGATTATGGCCATGCTGACTGCGGCCAGATGTTCGATCGTGGCAGCCTGGAAACAGATCAAGGCACCGTCAAGAAACACAGTAATTAGAAGGATCAATGAGGTAATGTCCATGGAGAAGCTCACAGCCATGTTACAAAAAAAGATGCCACAGTTTTGGAACGCTTGGGACCCCTGGATTGAGAGATAAAAATCAATAGACCAAATCTTTCGGGCCCCCAATGTGCCCGGTCTGCCGGGGATAGGAGGTCGGATGCCTCTGGATGAACCCTCCCCCCCAATGCTACCTTCCCTCCCCACCTGTTTGTTTCCCCCCCCTCTCCACCTCCCCCTTTTCTTCCCTACTATGGGAAAAGGGAAAATGTTATTGGTCGTTATCAAAATACATTGTGATATAAAGTCATGGGCTCATGACATTTCTGTATGTATACCTGATATGAACGTTTCCAATAAAAAAATTGATACAAAAAAAGGAAGCCACAGTCACTCTTCCTCAATCCCCGTCCAGAATCCTTAGGCCTGCTACCTTGTCCTCTTCCTCCCCGGAGGCCAAAGTACCTATGGAACCGCGTCTTCCCACTCCCAACCGCTATGCGTGTGATCCCCATGACTGGAGAGGTTTCCTCAATCAATGCGACATTCAGTTCATGTTAACCCCTTCTCGTTTCTCTTCTGACAGATCTAAGGTGGCGTATATTATCGCATTACTGACCGGTGACGCATTGTCGTGGGCATCCCCCATCTGGGAACTGAGACCTGAACTTACCCAAAACTTTGCAAGTTTCAAGAAGGACTTCCAACAGGTTTTTGACACCCTAGGCCATAAGGTCAACGCTGCTTATTCCTTGTTTCACATTTCTCAGGGTCGTAGATCGGTTGCAATATACGCTCTGGAATTTCGGACCATTGCCGCAGAGACGTGTTGGAACAATGAGGCCTTATCAGCAGCCTTCTGGCAGAGACTCTGAAAAATGAGCTAGTCACTCAGGAAAGACCCCCTGCGCTTGAGCACCTTATTGCCGTATGTATCAGGGTGAATCTACGCCTCCAAGAAAGGCGAGTTTAAAGCCACCATCCACGAACTCTCACTTCTATTACTCCTATCCGTAGATCCTCTCCTACCGCTTTCCCAGCTCTTGAGGCTCTGAAACCCATGCAGTTGGGTAGTCGCCAACTCTCATCTTCGGAGGAATGAGGGTCTGGGTCTTCACTGTGGACTGCCCCACTAAGCCGGGAAATGCCAGTACCATTTCCTCCTTCCCCTCTATGAAAAAAACCCTGCCAAAGAGACCCTCGAGGGTCCTAACTTCTGAATTTCTGCTTCTGCATTTATTGACTCTGGGTCTGGGGGAAATTTTGTGGATCAAGATTTTCCTACCATACATGGGATTCCGTTGGTAAAGCAGTCCGTACCCGTCGGTCTCGAGGCCATTGATGGACATCCTCTCCAACCAGCCTTTATATCCTTGGAGACACCTACCCTTTCTCTCTCCAGGAAGGATGGACACAAGGAGGAGATCTCCCTGGACATAATTCACTCTCATTCTGTGCAGGTAATCCTGGGCCTACCTTGGCTCCAGCAACACAATCCTTTTATAGACTGGAGTGCCAAGGAACCCATACGATGGGATATGTCCCCTAAATTACTTTCTTCCTCTTCAGTGCAAATTTTCGCTGGTTTAGAAACTAATTGCCCTGTTAAGCCCTCTCTTCCCGAAGTATATGTAGAATTCATTGATGTTTTCGACAAAGTCCGTTCTGAGGTTCTTCCCACTCATCATCCCTTTGATTGCCCCATTGACCTCCTGCCTGATTCTAGTCTCCTTAATGCCAGATCCTATCCCTTGCCTCTTCCGGAGACCAAGGCCATGTCTGAATATATTCAGGAGAATTTAAAGAAAGGCTTCATCAGAAATTCTACTTCCCCTGCTGGGGCTGGCTTCTTTTTTGTTAAAAAGAAGGGTGGTTCTCTTCGCCCATGCATAGACTACAGAGGCCTTAACAAGATTACCTTAAATAACTGCTACCCTTAAAGAACTGCTACCTTGCCTCTCATCTCAGAACTTTTTGACCATTTACAGGGAGCTACCATTTTTTCTATACTCTATCTCCGCGGTGTAAGGATTACCGAAGTGCATCCTCTCGAGCACCACCGCGTATGCGTGGGGTGCCTAGGGACCATATTCCTTATCAGACGCGCGCAGCACGCATGCGTGCCAAAATGGCGTCATCCGACGCCGCGGACTCGGGCTCCGCCCCTGGATTGTGCTGCGCAGTAACTGCACACGGTGTTCGCACATGACACGTCTGCCACGCCCCCAAGCTCTGTGTCAAGATCCACCAGCTGCCAAACAGCTACACCTGCTCATAGAAGCATTCATTAGCTGCACAAACAGCTGCACCTGCTCATAGAAGCATTCATTAGCTGCAAAAACAGCTGCACATGCTCATAGAAACATTCATTAGCTGCACAACAGCTACACCTGTTCTTGGAAGCCTTAGTCCTATCTCGGGGGCCGCACCCCCGCTCCACCCCCTTAGGGATTGGCTGATGCTGCCTATATATGCTCACCAATGTCACAGGTACATTGGCTGAGCATAGATATATGTTACTCTGTGTTTACCCTTGCTGTTCCTGCCTTGTTCCTGTCCTGCTGCTTATTCTAGATTTACCCCTTGTGTACCGAACCGGCTTGTTTGACTACTCTGACCTCTGGCTCCTGATGTTGGCTATCCTCTGACTCTTCGCTCCTCTCCTATCCTGACTTTGGCAAAGTACCTTCTATGCCTCGGATCTCTCCTACGTTGAACTTGGCAAGTATCACGACTTCTCTGTCCTCTATATCCCTGCTCTGGCTACAGAGACAATCCTACACTCCGGACGTGGCCCCATGCCTGTGGCTGGTGTTTGTTACTATTCCCATCTCCATACCGGGGTTTCGTCTTTTTGTGGTGAGCACAGCGTGACAGTATGCTCAGCCCCACAAACATAGACCCACTAGAATGTCGCGGTTTTCTTAACCAATGTTTCATACAATTTGAGATGACACCCGCCCGGTTCCTGACTCTGAGATCAAGAGTGGCATGCATTACTGCACCGACACACTTTATTCGAGCAAATACCCAGTATGTACCTGGCAGATACCTGGAATGCGCCGCTCCTCACCTCTGACAAGCCCCGTTGCGTTTGCCTTCCCAGCCTGGGTTCATGCCTGGCTGACGGGCGGCTGATCTGTTAAATGATAATGATTAGGATTTAATAGGCTGCAATGCTTCGCGTGTCTACCAGATGGCATAAATTCATGAATTGTAATGCAATATATATATATATATACTGTGCAGTATTGCAGCCAGCGGGAATAAAATGCTTCAATCCCTGCCTGGAAAATAACCCAATATACTCGGGCAGAAAAAAGTCACAAACCTCAATACAGTGATGAATTTATGGTGCTCAAGTACATGAAACTATATATTGTTGAAAGGAGAAGAGGCTAACTGGGGAATAATCAATGCTGATAATTAGTACAGACCTATGATGGGGCTCTAGTCACCCTGAAGGTAGGGGTAGGTGCATGAAACACCCTCCTTTACCTCATTGGGCTGGCCTCAGGTAAAGTACTCACAGTAATAAAGCCTCCAGTTGCTATCTCCAGCGGCGTGCAGCTGTATCCTGATGAGGGAAGTCCAAAGTGGTGTGTGTGCAGCGCACAGCCAAGAAAGGGATGAGGAGCAGGTCTGGCAAAAAATCTTTATTTGGGTTCCATAAAAACGGGGGTTACAACCTTCGACGCGTTTCGTGCACCACAGGCACTTTGTCAAGAAGTGTGTTATGTGCAGTGCAGGACATTTAAATAGCAGCTGATGCTGCTTTGGCGCCAAAGAGACCGATGACGTCACTGACCATGTTAGCCAATTGGTGTGATCCCGCATCACACTCGTCAGGACATGCAGAGACTTGCCCAGCCCCTCTGCGGGACATAGCCTATCAGTGCCAAGTGAGCTGGTATGCATCGCAAGACAGTGAGAGACCAGTTCTCGCGAGATGCGGCTCACACAGTTCTCGGCCGTCCGCGCATGCGCATGCGGGTCACCCCTGTTGAGCAGAAAAACTCCTTCTCATACGATACATGGACAAAAAGCTATTAACACCTCCCTGCCCAGCATCACAAGGTCTCACCACAGAGGGATCTCAGGAGACGAGCACCCTTGTTTTAGCCAGGCAGAGAGTAATAAAAATGTGTAACACACATACTTCTCTAAGTGTATATACATCTATACAGGGACACAACAATCAAACAAAAGAGTCAGCATCATGCTGCTGTTAAGTTGACATATACATGAATAACAAGACATAACATTGATTACAAACATATATTTCACATATCTAGAAAATGTATCTTTTGTATTTCTACACCTACGTTAAAAACACATTTATTTAACCCCATATGATGCAAAGGATATCTATATTCTAAATTCCTATGAATTACTCATTATGATTCCTACATGGTTGTCATTTTAACATAAGCATGACACTCCTATCTGTTTATATCTATATACAAATCTGTGTTAAGTGGTATTAATCACCAATTGATTTCCAATTAAATTTGTACATACCTCAGTAAATATGGATTTCCATCAATATCAATTATCTGATGACTCTAAGGATATATATATATATACACAAACGATTGATTATATATTCCCACATACATTAGTACTTATCAATAAAGTTATTAGCCACAAGTTCCAATTTTTTACAAAAGTCATATCAAGGGAATATACAGAAAAGACATATTCAAAGTAGCTTTCTAGAGACATTGTCGTCAATACTCATTCAGAATTAATTATGTCAAGAAATGATTAAGCTTCCATTCAATGTTAATCCCTTCAGGGGAACGTGTCTTTAATATGAATATCCAGTAAGATTCTCTACAGTCTAGTCTTTTTATAAGGTCACCGCCTCTTTCCTTTTGTTTAAGGCTTTCTATTCCTTGAAAAGTGAAGTTTTTGATGCCCCCCTTTTTACATTCAGCAAAGTGTTTAGAGACAGGGTGCATCAAATCTCCCTTCCTAATTAGCCTGCAGTGCTCTTGGATCCGTAATTTGAGGGCCCTTGTTGTCCTGCCGACGTATCTCTTCCCACAGCCACAACTGATGACATATATTACAAAAGATGTGTTGCAATTGATGAAGGTATTGATAGTAAATCGTCTTTGTGGACTGTGGGAAAAGATACATTTGGAGGGTTGCATGAATGTACATATGTTACAATTATTACATCTGAAGGATCCCTTAGTTGCAGTGATATGTGTGATGTTGCTCGGAGTGGAAATTAAACTTGGGGATAGGAATGTGGCCAAGGTTTTGGCCTTCCTATACACAATCTTGGGTCCCCTCTCCGTGTATTGGCGGAGAATGGGATCCATATTTAGCAATCCCCAGTGTTTATTAATGATACTATTAACTTGTCCACTTGCTTTGCTAAACTGGGTGATTAACAAGGGAGATGTTTTATCCCCATCATTCGAATACCTCTTTCGGCCACCATCCCTCACTCTGGAACGTTTACTGGGAAGCAATGTCTTCCTGTCTATTTTAATTACTTCTTCCAATGTGGATTTTAGGGTCTCCCTATTGTAGCCCCTTTCTACAAATCGATCAGTCAGGGCCCCAGACTGAGCCAGAAACCCACTAAGAGTGGAACAGTTTCTCCTCAGTCTGAGGTACTGACTTTTTGGTATTCCAGCAATTACTGACCTGGGGTGACAACTGTCTGCTCTTAACAAAGAATTCCTCGCATTGCTCTTCCTATACGTATCCGATTGTATCTGTTGATCCATATCAATGAATAATAGAATGTCCAGGAAGCTAATGTGATGTGCATTGAAGTTGGTTGTGAATTTAATATTTAGGTTGTTGTCATTTACATAATTAAAAAATAATTTTAAAGTGTCAGTGCTCCCGTGCCAAATAATAAGCAAGTCGTCAATAAAACGCTTGTAAAAAATAATATTGTGTCTAAAATTATTCGTGCTATTATAAATAAAGTTATATTCCCACCACCCCATAAACAAATTGGCATAGGAGGGGGCAAAACTTGTCCCCATTGCCGTTCCCCGTGATTGTAAATAAAACTGGTGCTCAAAAAGAAAATAATTGTGCGTGAGAAGAAAAAGAATAGATTCCATAATAAATGTGGTCATAAGTATTGAGCTTCCCGGACATTCTATGAAATGGCGTACAGCCGTCATCCCCAGTTCATGCTCTATAATTGAGTATAGGGAGACCACATCCATGGTCACCCAAAGAAAGTCTTGTTGCCAAGATATCTCTTCCAATTGAGTCAGTAAATCACCTGAGTCCAGAATGAAAGAAGGTAAGATCCTAACAAACGGTTGCAAATAAGAATTGACGTAACGAGATAAACCATCTCCCAAAGATCCAATGCTAGAGACAATCGGTCGACCAGGAGGGTCAACCAATGTCTTGTGGATCTTTGGGAGATGGTGAAAAATGGGTATGACTGGATGTGGATTAATCAAAAAACCTACTTCATCTTTATTCAAAATGTGTGTTGCTGTCCCCAAGTCAATGACATCCATTAACTCTTTTAGGAATCCTTCAGTTGGGTCCCGAGGTAGTTCAGAGTAGGAGGACACATCCCCAAGTTGGCGAAAGGCCTCCCTGAGATAGTCTGTCCTACTCTGAACCACCACGGCACCCCCTTTGTCCGCATTTTTAATAATTAACATAGGATTGTCTTGCAATGTTTTGATCGCAAGACGTTCATCTTTATTGAGATTGTCATAACCACTATGGGAGAATGAAAAACCCTGGGCCAAAATCCTAAGATCACGAATTACTAAATTTTCAAACATAGAAAGGTAAGGGCCCTTTACAAAAGTGGGATAGAAAACCGATTTAACAGCAGCATGATGCTGACTCTTTTGTTTGATTGTTGTGTCCCTGTATAGATGTATATACACTTAGAGAAGTATGTGTGTTACACATTTTTATTACTCTCTGCCTGGCTAAAACAAGGGTGCTCGTCTCCTGAGATCCCTCTGTGGTGAGACCTTGTGATGCTGGGCAGGGAGGTGTTAATAGCTTTTTGTCCATGTATCGTATGAGAAGGAGTTTTTCTGCTCAACAGGGGTGACCCGCATGCGCATGCGCGGACGGCCGAGAACTGTGTGAGCCGCATCTCGCGAGAACTGGTCTCTCACTGTCTTGCGATGCATACCAGCTCACTTGGCACTGATAGGCTATGTCCCGCAGAGGGGCTGGGCAAGTCTCTGCATGTCCTGACGAGTGTGATGCGGGATCACACCAATTGGCTAACATGGTCAGTGACGTCATCGGTCTCTTTGGCGCCAAAGCAGCATCAGCTGCTATTTAAATGTCCTGCACTGCACATAACACACTTCTTGACAAAGTGCCTGTGGTGCACGAAACGCGTCGAAGGTTGTAACCCCCGTTTTTATGGAACCCAAATAAAGATTTTTTGCCAGACCTGCTCCTCATCCCTTTCTTGGCTGTGCGCTGCACACACATCACAAACCTCAATACACCCGGGTATACCCGAATTCGTGGGACTAGCCGAGCTCGAATAAAGTGTGTCGCCAGTGTATCTCCTTGCTCACAGGGGATGCATTGGTGTGGGCCTCTCCTATCTGCGAGCTGAGGAGAGATCTTACTCAAGACATTGGGCAGTTCCCAAAAGAATTCAGACGTGTCTTCGACACCCAAGGGCGTAAAATTACTGCAGCGTCTTCCCTTTTTCATGTTTCCCAGGGAAATCGTCTGGTGGCAAGATACGCCTTGGAATTCCGAACAATCGCCTCAGAGACAGAGTGGAATGGTGAGGCTCTCTCTTCCGCCTTCTGTCAAGAACTCTCGGAACCCCTAAAAAATGAGCTCGCCGCTCGGACCTGGAGGAGCTCATCACAGTCCTGGAGCGCCCAACGGACCCTGAGGAGCTCATCGCAGTCTGCATCAGGGTGGACCAGCGCTTGCAGGAGAGAAAATCTGAGCGTTCACGAAACCGCCAGGACTTCACTATTTCACTCCGTTCCAGAGACACTTACGACCGAAGCTCTAGAACCCATGCAGTTGGGTGGCAACAAACTCTCCCTATCTGAGTAGCAATGTCGCCGAACCTTCGGACTGTGCCTATACTGCGGCAACCCAGGTCACCTAGCCCTCCACTGCCCACTCAAGTCGAGGAATGCCGACCCTCCACTGAGACCCAGAGGATCCCCCGTGGGAACACTCCCTAACTCCTCCATCACGCAAGACTCCCTGCCCAGAAGAATCCTGATTCCAGTATCCCTTCAAACCCCAGGCGTGGCAGTGAATGTATCCGCTTTCATAGACTCTGGTTCCGGAGGAAACTTCATAGACCAGGAATTCGCCATAAGAAACAACTTCCCATTGGAAAAAACAAAAACCCTGGTGGGATTAGAAGCCATTGACGGACGCCATCTGCAACCGGCCTTCCTCATCCTACAGACCTTGGAATTCTCCCTGGTGTGCGAACAGACCCACAGGGAGAATATCACCCTAGACGTGATCCACTCCCCATCTGCCGAAATCATCCTGTGCCTTCCAAGGCTCCAACGCCACAATCCACTCATCAATGGAACCAACAATATTCCACAACGTGTGCAGTTCCCCCTCAGAAAATCTGCAGCATTAAGACACCAGAAGAGCCACAAGACCCTTTACCAGATGAATATAACTAATAATTCAGAGACGTATTCGACAAGGCCAGGTCAGAGGTATTGCCACCCCCTGGACCCTTCGACTGTTTCATAGACCTCCTGCCCGGTTCCACCCTGCCCAGAGGGGGCTCTTACCCTCGCTCCCTTCCAGAAACCAAAGTCATGTCCGAATACATCCGGGATAATCTCCAAAAAGTGTTCATCAGAAAGTCCTCATCACCGGCGGGGGCAATTTTTTTTATGTCAAATAAAGGATGGCACCCTAAGACCTTGCATCGACTACCGAGGACTAAACAAGATCACCATTAAAAACCACTACCCACTACCATTGATATCAGAGTTGTTCGGCCACCTCCAGGGATCCACCATATTCACCAAATTGGACCTCCGTGGGGCCTACAACCTGGTAATGATTCGTCAGGGCGACGAGTGGAAAACGGCATTCAACACACGAGATGGCAGCTACAAATACCTGGTTATGCCATTCGGTCTGTGCAATGCCCCAGCAGTCTTCCAAGACTTTGTTAACGAAATATTTAGAGACCTGCTGAACAGATTCGTTATCGTTTACCTGGACAACATGTTCTTTTTTTCCAAGACCACCCCAGAACACATTGACCAAGTCAAACAGGTACTTCTACGCCTTCGTCAGCACCACCTCTATGCCAAACTGGAAAAGTGCAGCTTTCACCAAACATCCACTGCCTTTCTAGGATACATCATATCAGATTCTGGGTTTTCCATGGACACCCCCAAGTAGAAAGCCGTCATGCACTGGCTGCTCCCCACATCTCTCAAAGGCATTCTGAGATTCCTAGAATTTGCCAATTATAGAAGGTTCATCTACAAGTTCTCTTCCATTGTCGCACCCATCACTGCTCTCACCAAGAAAGGAGCTGACATTGTATCCTGGCCACCTGCAGCTATCCAGTCCTTCAACACTTTAAAGAAAGCATTTATCTCTGCACCTATACTGATCGACCCCAATCCCAGACTACCATTCTCATTGGAAGTAGACGCATCAGACATCGGAGCCGGCGCCACCCTGTCACAGAGAGGATCACCATCTTCTAACCTACACCCATTTGCCTTCTTCTCTAAAAAAAATGTAATCAGCACAACAGAACTTTGATGTAGGCAACAGAGAACTACTGGCCATCAAACTAGCCTTGGAGGAATGGAGACATCTGCTGGAGGGTACAAAGAGTCCCATCACAATCCTCACCAACCACAAAAACCTTATGTACCTGGAGAGCGCTCAACACCTGGGAGCCCATCAAGCCCGTTGGTCACTTTTTTTTCACGCTTCAATTACATCATATCATTCATATCCAGTTCCAAGAACCTAAAAGCAGACGCCCTTTCCCGTCAGTTTTTAAGTGAGAACAAAATCGAAGCCACGTCAGAGACCATCCTGCCTGCCAAGTTCATCATCTCCGCCAATACATTCGACATACTAGATGACTTCCTGCTGGACCAAACCAACATCCCAGAAGGCCTGGATGTCCCGGACGAATGCCTCTTTGCAGCATTACCCTTCCGCAATAAGATCTTGGAATGGGGACATTGGTCAAAAACCGCCGGCCATCCCGATACTAAGAGAACCACAGACTTAATCGCACGGACACTCTGGTGGCCTAACATGCAAAAAGGCATAACGGAATTTACCAAAGCATGCACCACATGTGCACGGAACAAAACACCCCTCAGTAAACCCCAAGGACTTTTAAACCCCCTACCTGTCCCGGACCACCCCTGGAGGGACCTGTCTATGGACTTTATCGTAGAACTGCCAAGATCCATAGGTATGGACACCATACTCGTAGTTATAGACAGGTTCTCTAAACAAGCACATTTTATCCCACTCAAAGGACTACCAGACTCCCCAACCTTGGCACACATATTCTGTAGGGAGATATTCCGCCTCCACGGAACCCCCTCCACCATTGTATCCAACAGAGGACTCCAGTTTGTCTCGAGGTTCTGGCGAGCCTTCACCATAAGATTGAACATTTCTCTGCATTTTTCATTGGGGTACCATCCACAGACGAATGGACAGACAGATAGGACCAATCAATCCTTAGAGCAGGACCTGCGCTGCTTCGTCGCAGGACGACTGGGCAGACCTGCTTCCCTGGGCAGAGTTCACCAATAATTCTCTGAGGAACGAGAGTACACAGACTTCTCCTTTCTTTGTAAACTACGGTTTCCATCCGGCGTGGCTACCCTTCTGATAATGTATGTATCAAGGGGGGACTCCATTTTGTCTGCTATATAACCATTTTACACTAACACTGCCATTATGCTTTTTAGTCTGATGTTAAACTGACCTTTTACCCAATTAATGGTGGCTGAACTTCTGAACTATGTATGTTCAGACATAGTTTCACAATGTAGAAACAGGAAGTTCTAGCCAACCATGCTTAGCCCAAATTTTTGAACTGTCTTAACAGCAAGAATTATGACGCGCCCTAGACTGCCCTAAGACTGGGCAAATTGAAGGTTCCCAAACTGTAACTTTCCATCTGTCACTTTCTAAGTAAACATAAAGGGAAGTAAGTTTCTCACGTATACGCTTTTTTTCTTCGCTCGCTCGCCTATAAAACCTGACTGTAACCATTAATAAACAGGAGAGGTTTTTGACAACACTCACTGGTGTCCGACTCAATTACTTCTCCGAGCTGTTCGTTCTTTTCCTGTCCAGCACTCTAAGAGTGGGAAAAAGGCCTCCCGGGGGGTATCGATCCAAGTACGAGAGGAGATTCCTACGTATGCAGTAGAAAATATATTTACACCTTCTCTTCCCCTTCCTCTGGGGTTTCTGCAGCTGACGACCGGATCCAAGCACTATAAGATTCATGGCCTCCTTTGGACATAAAACTCAGGCAGACCGCCACTGTCACGAAACTCCAGAGCTGAGACTGGGAGACAAAGTATGGCTGTCCTCACGGAACATACACCTAAAAGTC
This sequence comes from Ascaphus truei, assembly GCF_040206685.1. Taxonomy (NCBI): domain Eukaryota; kingdom Metazoa; phylum Chordata; class Amphibia; order Anura; family Ascaphidae; genus Ascaphus; species Ascaphus truei. The sequence goes on from NC_134493.1 coordinate 3,758,581, forward strand.
CCCACACTCAAACTGGCCCCAAGATTCCTGGGCACTTTCAAAGTCTTGGAGAGAATAAATCCAGTGTCATACCACCTGCAACTCCCCTCATCGATGAGAATCAAATCAGTATTTCACATTTCTTTATTGAAACCAGCACATCGCAGCCTCCGCTTTCCAGATCCAGCTCCTGCACCACCGGGCCCTCAAATCGTACAGGGCCAGCAGGAGTACGAAGTTTAGGCTATCCTAGACTCCAGGTTATTTAGTGGGACAATCCGATACCTCATTCACTGGAGGGGATACGGTCCAGAGGAATGATCCTGGATCCCACAACTGCAAGTCCACACACCCGAACTCGTCAAACTTTCACCGGAAGTAACCCCTGAAGCCTCGCAGGGTTTGTCTGGAGGTCTCCTCTGAAGGGGGAGGGGTACTGTAAGGATTACCAAAGTACAGCCGCTCCATGCATCCTCTCGAGCACCACTGCGTACGCGCGGGGTGCCTATGGACCACATTCCTTACCAGATGTGCGCAGCACGCATGCGCGCCAAAATCGCGTCATCCAACGCCGCAGGCTCAGGCTCCACTCCCAGATCGTGCGGCTCACTAACTGCGTGCGGCGCTCGCATGCGACACGTGCGCCACACCCCCAAGCTCCGTGTCAAGATCCACTAGGTGCCAAACAGCTACACCTGCTCATAGAAGCATTCATTAGCTGCACAACTGCTACACCTGCTCATAGAAGCATTCATTAGCTGCACAACAGCTACACCTGCTCATAGAAGCATTCATTAGCTGCACAAAGCTACACTTGTTCTTGGAAGCCTTAGACCTATCACGGCTGCCGCGGGGGATGCGCCCCCGTTCCACCCCCTAAGGAAGTAGACACTTTGGATACTGGAGCAGGAGCCATACTCTCACAAAGACAAAACCCCCAGGATAAACTACACCCTTGTGGGTTCTTCTCTAAGAAATTCTCCTCCATAGAGCAAAACTATGACGTTGGTAACAGAGAGCTGCTGGCCATCAAACTTACCCTGGAATAATGGAGACATCTCCTGGAGGGTACTGAGAATCCTATCTCGATCCTCACGGACCATAAAAATTTATTGTGTATTGAAGGCGCTCGTCGCCTCGGTTCTCATCAGGCCCGCTGGGCTCTTCTTCTTAAGATTTAATTACATTATATCCTACATTCCCGTTACTAAGAATCTCAAGGCTGATGCTTTATCCCGTCAATTTGTCAGTGAAGATAAATCCGAAGATATTCCAGAGAATATTCTTCCTTCTAAATATATCATTTCTGCAAATTCTTTTGATGTACTAGATCAGATCTTGGAGACTCAGATGCAGATTCCCGAGGGTATGGAGATGCTAGAGGGTTGCTTGTATGCTATATCCGCAATTGTACCAGAAAATCCTTGAATGGGGTCACTCTTCTAGGTCACCAGGTCACCAGGTCACCCTGTTTCTAAGAGAACATCGGATCTAATCAGATGCACTTTCTGATGGCCGAATATGCTGAAAGACATTAAGGAGTTTATCAGTTCTTGCTCTACCAATGCCCGAAATAAGTCCGCCCCGCAACAAGCCATCTGGCCTGCTTCGCCCACTACCTATTCCGTGTCGTCCATGGACCCACCTTTCAATGGACTTGATTGTCGAGCTCCCTGTCTCTAAAGGAATGAATACTATTCTTGTCATTGTGGATCTATTTTCAAAACAAGCTCACTTCATACCTCTCAAAGGCCTTCCTAATTTTGCCACCCTGGCTAACATCTATATTAAGGAGGTCTTTTGCATCCACGGAGTCCCACTCTCTATAGTATCTGACCGCGGTTCACAGTTCGTCTCAAAAATTTGGCGTGCCTTCGCCCAAAGGTTGGATATCTCACTTCTTTTTTCTTCTGTTATCATCCCCAAACCAATGGTCACACGGAGAGAACAAATCAATCCTTAGAGCAGTATCTCAGATACTTTATCTCCGCCGCACAGGATAACTGGGTAGACCTCCTTCCATGGGCTGAATTCGCTCACAACTCAGAAATGAGTCTATCCAGGAGTCGCCCTTCTTTGTAAACTATGGGTTCCACCCAGCACGTCTTCCCATTTCCTCAAATCCCTCCGGAGTTCCGGCGGCTGATTTCAGAGTAAACTTGCTTCAGAATTCCTGGAGAAGGATTCAAAAAACTCTCCAGCAGGCAGTCCTTACACAAAAGAAGCAGGCGGATCGACATTGCCTAGAGGCACCTAAATTCAGGCTAGGAGACAAAGTGTGGCTCTCTTCAAGGAATATCAGACTGAAGACGCCTACACACCCTACGTGTCAATAAAAGGTTTTAACACCTCTTGGACAAATGTCTCTTTGAAGCTTCCTATGCAAATGGGTTGTTTATCTAAGTGACTTCCTATGACATTGCTTCAAAAACCTACTTATAAATCTTGGGGGATGGTTAAAACCCATTCTCTTTTTCCTTATTCAAAAACATTGTTACCATAACTCATACATTTAACACATTATTTGATTTTCCCCCTGTATCTTATTTTAATAAAACAAACCTCCATCTTATACACATTCACCGGACTGGAGAGGGAGTGGCTCAGTGAGTAAAAGACACTGAGTGGCACTGGTTCAATTCCTGGTGTCGGCTCCTTGTGCCCATGGGCAAGTCACCTTATCTCCCTGTGCCTCAGGCACCAAAAACATAGATTGCAAGCTCCACGGGGCAGGCACCTGTGCCAGCAAAATGTCTCTGTAAAGCGCTACGTATAACTAGCAGCGCAATACAAAAACATGCTATTTTTTTCCCTCCTACTGTCTTTGTACGTTCTCCCAACCTACCAATTAGACTGTAAGCTCCTCGGAGCAGGGACTCCTCTTCCTTAATGTTACTTTTATGTCTAAAGCACTTATTCCCATGATCTGTTATTTATATTATGTTATTTATTTGATTACCACGTGTATTACTACTGTGAAGCGCTATGTACATTAATGGCGCTATATAAATAAAGACATACAATACAATGCAATACCCCTGGTGTCCCATGTTTACATTTTCCTGCTCTGTGCTGAAGCAGGACATCCTAGTGGTGAGTCGCAAGAATGGTTTCAGGATGGGGGTCTGCCTGGAGCACTGGGCTTCCATGTATCTGAGAATCTCACTTGACTCCCAGATACATTTCTGGGGTAACTCATAACTTGAGAACCCCGATACCTAGCCACAATCTGTAACAACTTTCTCTGGCAACACCCCCCCCCCCCCCCACCCTGAAACTTACCTCCTGAAAATCTCCCGGTCCCAGCATCTCTAGAAAAGGTAAAAACACAAAAATGGCAGTTGTCTCATATTTTGCACACAGTAATGGATACACAATGCCCGGGCCCCAGAGCTGACATTCTAGGACCCCAAAACACGGGGCAGGGGTAACCAAGCAGGCTTGACCTTTATTATAAGCCTGGTTAACTCCATCACCGCCACAGGCTTACCCTCGACTACGTTTACCTCTCCAACCCAAGATCACGGCTACACGGACTTCTGCAACTCTCAACTCTCCAATCCCAGACCACAGCTTAACAGACTTCAGCTACTCTTCTCTCTACAACCCAAGACCCCGGCGAGTATACGGACGAACCCACTCTCTCCTGCCCAGACCCGGCTACGCTTACAATCCGCCTTACAGGCACGCCTCTGCTGCTGTCGGTGTGTGGTTTTATACCTTCCCACCTCAGTACCGGTTTCTTGTCTTGTTTGTGGGTAGTGCAAACGTTACAATAAGGAGCATCCTTCCCAAGAGCTTACAATCTGTAAGACAGGGTAAGTGGAAACAGAAGGTACAGGGGGATAAAAAGGATGGTGTGTGTTGGATGGCTTCTTGTTAATTGAAGGTGTTGGCATTGAAGAAGTTAGTGGGATTATGATGAGGTAGAACTGTGAGAGCAGGTAATGTGTGAAGATGTAAATGCTTCAATATACTTCTGCAATATTTTATCCAAGAACAATAACAGAGCATCTCTAACAGCAGAAAATGGCTGACACCCTTTCACCATCTTTGGCACGACTCGGGTGTTATGTCCAAGACAGTCCGCAGTAGAGTGAACACTGACCCCTACTGCAGATATGCAGGGGGAGGGGATGACCGATCTCCAGGGCTTTGAAGTTCTTACTTTTCCTCTGATATTGACCTGGTTAAGTATTAACTGTCTTAGTGGACTGGAACAGTGAAGGCACATTGGAGAGACTCTCTTAGGGGGACCACCTTTTGCGCAACACAGGTGTTATGTCCAAGAGAATCTGAGTTAGAATCTGATGCCACCCCCTGATTGGCTGCTGCTGCTGATTTTGTAATGCAGTCAATCAAAATGGAGGAAACTGCCCAACTGCCTAACGACTGCCCTGCTTTCTCAATGCTCCTCATTCTTTTCATCCTCCGACTGCTCCCCAGGGGGCGCTAAACCCCTGCTGAGAAACACTGTTTTTGAGGATCACAATAACTGTCTTGAGAAATCCAATCTGTACCTCAATGTACTGTAATCAGAATATTCCTGGAGTCGTTCCACATACCAGACACGGGTACCTTTTACTACTATATCGCATTGAAGGGAATATGATGATACTGTAAAGGAGAGATTGAAATACTCTTAATTACCCATTTATTTCAGTATATAAACATACAAAACAATATTCATATTATTTCACATCACAGTAGGTTTCTGAACAGTTTAGCTCCAGTGGCATTTACAGCACACAAGCATCGCGAGGGGTTCTCTCACAGTATACATTCCTGTCTGATTCCCACCACAAGGAGCCAGGACATCCATTCTGTTTGGCATTTACTCTAGTTCCTGGTATTGAATGTGGGCTCTCGGGTGACATTTCTGAGGGTCAGTTATACATCTGTGTCATTTTGTTTAGCTCGGCTACCTTAACTCTTTGTGTTCCAGGAAAGACTAGAACATTTTAGTTATCAAAACCTATTTCAATAGATCTGTAGAAGGTACCTCTATAATACGTAAATTAACCCCTGATTTGCTTTCAGTGTTGCAATAGTACTTCTTTAGCTTGCAGTATATTCCAATTGCAATTTGGGACATGTTTTATATTACCAGTAATTGAAATGTTCAACCAGTAATGTTAAATTATATTTATGCTATTACCGTATTTCCTCGATTGTAAGACGCAGGTTTTTCCCCTTTTTCACGTGGCTAAAATAGGACTGCGTTTTACAATCAATGTACTGGGGAAAAAAAAAAACAGCCAGGGGGCGCTGCTGGAGAGGCCTGCCGGGTTTTCTGTGTGCAGCAAAAATGTCTGCGAGGAAATTGGGTAATTAACTTTGTTTCTCACAGCACATTTATTTCCAACAGATAAATCCAGGAGCAGAAGTATACATGCAGATGGGCACAATCCTCTTTGCTCACAAGATCGTGTGAATGAAGATAACAGTGCTGTTAAAACTGATCAAGGAGCAAATTACTTGAATCAAAATGACCCAAGTAAGAGACAGAGAAAAGCTGTGAGAATTATGGCTGAGGAATCGGGCTCACGTAAAGAAGAAAATCCCACAGTTTCCCACATATATACACTGAAAGAACATGAACATGCATCTACTCCTATTAAGAAGTGGGACAAAGGAAACACTAATGCCCAGAAAATTAACAAAAACCTGTCAGTAATGACGTATAAGTGCAGTGAATGTGGTAAAAAGTTTAATAATAAATCAGATTGTACAATTCACCAAAGAACACACAATACAGAAAGCCTGTATAATTGCTCTGAATGTGATGAATGCTTTACTAGTAACTCGGCTCTTGTTAAACATCAGACAATTCACAAGGGAGGGAAATTGTTTCCTTGCTTTGAATGTGGGGAAATATTTTTGTGGAACTCAACTCTTGTTACACATCAGAGAATTCACACAGGTGAGAGACCTTTTGTTTGCTCTGAATGCGGGAAAAGTTTTTCCCGTAAGCCAGATCTAATTAAACACAAGAGAACTCACACAGGAGAGAGACCATTTGTTTGCTCAGATTGTGGGAAATCGTTTTACGTTAAGTCAGATCTTGTTAGACATCAGAAAATTCACACAGGAGAGAAGCCATTTGTTTGCTCTGAATGTGGGAAATCTTTTTCTCTTAAGACAAGTTTGGTTAAACATCAGAAAATTCACACAGGCGAGAAGCCATTTGTTTGCTCTGAATGCGGGAATTCTTTTTCTCTTAAGAAAGATCTTGTTAGACATCAGAAAATTCACACAGGAGAGAAGCCATTTGTTTGCTCTGAATGTGGAAAATCTTTTTCTCAGAGTTCAATTCTTGTTGCACATCAGAGACTTCACACAGGAGAAAGACCATGTATTTGCTCTGAATGTGGAAAATGTTTTTTGTGGCACGCAAATCTTGTTGCACATCAGAGAATTCACACAGGAGAGAGACTATATGTTTGCTCTGACTGTGGGAAAACTTTTTCCGTTAAGTCACATCTTGTTAGACATCAGAAAATTCACACAGGAGAGAAGCCATTTGTTTGCTCTGAATGTGGGACCTGTTTTTACTCAGGCTCAAACCTTAATAAACATCAGATAATTCACAGAGGCTAGACCAAGACCATTTGTTTGCTCTGAATGTGGATAATATTTTTTCCATAAGTCAGATCTTGTTAAACATCAGAGAATTCACACACGAAAGAAACTTAATTGCTCCTAATGTGGATTTTTTTTTAATCCAAATTGTGAAGCTTGATAATGATCAGAAACACCACAGAGTTTAAATCTATAGCTTTCAAAATGTCACTGTGAGAGTCATGGATTTTTGATCTCAGAAAGATCATTAAGGGTCTTATGTGATGGAAGAGACGCTTAAATAAAGGTTATGCCCAGCCTGCGACTGATTTTCCCATCAGGTACCTTAATTTTGGAGAGAAATAGAACTAAAATGTATTTAAAGTAGGGTATTGCTTTTTTGTAGACTGTATACCCTCCCCCTACTCACATCCAGCAGAGGCCCCCTGCAGTGTTTCCTCTGTCCTGTGCCTGGCTGCTCCCATTTTGCTGCATGACCCCTGCTGAGATGAAGCCTTTAATGTTTCCTAGATCTCAGGCAAAGTGGCACACTTGTTTAGGGAATCAGTATCCCTTTCCTGTCTGGATTCCCTCTTATTTTCACATTTCTTTTTATGTGCAGGCAATTGACCAAAATGACCCTGTAGGTCAAAAAAGCCCATAGGGAACAATTGGGCCGAAAATCTTTAAAATTTCCTTCCTGGCAGTTTTGCTTTTAGACTTACATTTGGAAGCCATTCACTTGCTGTGTTGTCTCTCCTTGGACACGTTGGACCGTGCAGTAGCCCCCTGCCTCTGCGCAAAGCCTTCCGTCCCCACAGACTGTAACTTCTCTTATACTGTAAGTTGTAGGAACTTTTACTGCCTTCCCATTTATTTTACTGCTGCTTGGTGCTGAATTGTATGTGAGCCCTTTGTGTACTGTACCTCTCTTTATTAAATCTATTCTCGTGAAGGAAAATATTGCCATGTGATCCTTAGTACTTGGTTATTCTGTTGTATACTGTATAGTGTGGCATTTGCTAGTGTGCTTACTTGGAGCTCTGTGACTCTCCCATTGTCCTCAGTAACCACTGAAGGATAGTATAGACTGATGCTGATCTTTTATGTAGGACTATTCTGGAGGCCAGGGTCATATGTAAGATGATTTAGCCCAGATAGCTTCAACTCGGCCCTCTTTTCAAAGCACAACAAGGTCTGTGTTTTTTCTTCACTTAATTGAGGGAAAGCAGGGTAAAAGACAGGCACTTGTAAAGAGATGTAGATGTTTAGATAACGCCTCTCTGTGGGTGCTTGGTAGTTAAGGGCAGGTGAAAAGGGTAATCCTACCACTACAGCAGTTACAGCAGGTACTCACTCATCCAGAGGTAATGTTGGAAAGGAAGTCCCAATGTATGCTGGGTAGCAAGATAGCCTGGGGACAGACCATCTGTGGGCAGAGCAGAGGGGGGAAAGCAGACTAGCCCATTCCGGTGAGGATCTCAGAGGCTGCAGTAGCAGCTCACTGATTACATGCCCAGAGGCAAGAAATGCAACATTGTTACATATCACACAGACACAGTATGTGTGTGCAAACTCCATGCAGCTGAAAATAAGAACTGACAGGCAGAAGCTGCAAAGGAGAGAGGGGGGTGGAACAGAAATGCAGTTCTTGTTCCATGACAAGGACTGACTCCTTGTGAGTCAGTGATTACGGGGAGTGGGTTCCTGTATAAGTGCATTATTCTTGGGTTGGTTTCCCCTCAAAGCCTGATCAGTGGCAACCTCCTAGATAGTTGAGACTAGGATTTTTACTTTGTATGCACATTTTTTTTGCCTAGTTTTTCTGCGTCTGTTCTGGGAGCCCTGAGACCCTTTGAATTTCCCAGTGCTCACAGAACCCACAAGAGCATAGTAGTAAGCCTTTGAGAGCTGGTGGTTCCCAGGAGTGTGTGGGATGTACCCCAGGTATAAGCATAGCTCTTGGGAGGTCCACCTTCGGTCCTGGGTAGTGGCTATACCATCCTTGTAGAGTCGGCTAGGATTTGGTCAGTATACAACTGGTCAGTGTGTGTTTTTGGCACCACTTTTTGCCCTAGCCCAGGTGGGAATCCCTTGCAGTTAGTAGGAAAGAGGCACTTTGCCTGCAGGCGGAGTCTGGATAGATTTATTGTACCAGTGACCTGTTTTTGTATTCTGCTGTTCAGTCTGTTCCTGCTGCCTGAGGCCCCCTTCTCCCTCTGTGCTTCGATCCCTTCTCTGGACCCCCTCATTTAAGTTGTGTCATTCCATAAGGCACCTTCACATGAACGGGTTGTAAGGTATGTTCCAGTGCTGGAAGGCGATTTATTAAATAGCACCACTTAGTAGATATCGATCTAAATATCTTCAAAGGTTTTGACTACATTCTCAGTTTTCATTTTAGTTATATGAACTATCTGAAGTTTTTTTTACTTTAGTAAAAGACATAATTTGTAAAACAAATATTTTTTTAGCTTGTCAAAAATATACTCTGTGTGAAATGTATGCTATGTAGATAAAACGCTTTTGAAAAAAAAATGCTTGAAAAAGATGTTTTTTCTTGGCACAAATATTCAAGGTAGGAGGGTCACAAAACATGGAAGAGAACAAGAAAATGCATCTTTTTTGTGATGTAAGTAAAAATAGGAACACATTCAAATCAAACATCACGAACAAATACACAAGTGACACTTTTATTAAGTGTACAGTAGTAGTAGTTTTGTAGTCTACTTATTGGAGTATCTCTGTGGTCTCCTATATGTAGGGAGGACCAGTAGACTTGTTAAAGAAGGTTTTGCGGAACACATTTATAACATTAAGAAAGGATTAATAACATACAGTGTTTCTAACCACTTTAGATTAGTACTGGCATATCTCGCATTAACGAACGCAATGGGACTAGAGCATGTATGTAAAGCAAAAATGTACTTAAAGTGAAGCACTGCCTTTTTTCCACTTATCGATGCATGTACTGTACTGGAATCATCATATACGTGCATAACTGATGTAAATAACGCATTTGTAACAGGCTCTATAGTCTCCCCACTTGCACACAGCTTCGGTACAGGTAGGGAGCCGATATTGCTGTTCAGGACGTGCTGACAGGCGCATGCGTGAGATGCCGTTTGCCTATTGGGCGATTATGTCCTTACTCGTGAGGGTCCTTAAAGCGGGGTGTGCCTGTACATGGACAAGACCTGAAATGGTTAAAATGTTTAGGAATAGAAAGTCCCAAAGTACATTGGAGGGGAGGTAATAGAATCACACACATTTCAGGAAGTGCTAGCACCTCTCTAGAAAGTTACATATACATTGCACACTAGCTGAGCAGGGACCCCCGCTTTTTTGTTTCATAATCCATAGACACGCCAGGGTCAGGGTTGGAGACGTAGGGTAGTCGATGACCAGGCTGGAGTTCGGCAACAGGAAGTTAGGTGCACACCGCTTGAGTGTAGCAGCTGAAGCACGGGAATGGCCTATGCGCGAGGAGTGGGAGCAGCCCATGATAAGGTCTCTGCAAGGGGAGAATGCAGGTCTCAGGAACAAGGCAAGGCTGGCACTGGGGATCCAGCGCTTCAGCACAGGAACCAGGAAGTGGACCTCTACCTGGAGTGAATGCAGCAGGTCTCAGGAACAGGGTAAGGCTGGCACTGGGAATCCAGCACTTCAGCACAGGAAACAGGAAGCAGACCTCTGCCTGGGGTGAATGCAACAGGTCTCAGAAACAAGGCAAGGCTAAGGCAATGTAGATTGTGGCAAACACAGTTACATCCAAGTGAATCTTGGGTTATGCTCGGCAATGAGGAACTGGGAAAATCCAGTATAAGAAGGGCAGGGAGCCAATCCATAGACAGGGGTGTGTGGGAATTCCTCCAATGACAGAGCAGAGAAATAGAGCTGCAGTGATTGCAAGCACAGGTGATAGTGCTTGCAAATCCAAGGAGAGGTCTGACCGAGAGCTCACCAACTCTGCAGGAGTGAGCTCCAGCCAAACCCAGGAACAGATTCTTTACAGTACCCCCCCCCCCCTTTAGGTAATTCCTCCGAATGAGACGAATCAATCAGAGATCTGGGTGACATAGAATTGTTTCTGAAGTGTCTTAGGCAGGAAGTAAGCCATTGATCCAGCAATCCATTGGCGAGTACAAGAAAACGAAGGTTCTGCAATTCTTGAGGCGCAGAAAGCATCACAAAATGATTTGGAAATCCAGAGCTGTGCAAGAACAGGAGAGTCCAGTACAGGGATGTCCAAGGGGCACAAGTCAGGTGCCCGGTCCCCAGTAATAGTCCGATTGTACAGGACGAAAGACACAGATTGTTGGTCAGATGTAGCAGAGAGACCTACTGGATGGGCAATGGTTTTGCTCGGATAAGCACGTAGATGTTTGAGAGAATTTTTTTCTCCAAAGGAAATCCGGGCGGTGGTTAGCGAGGGTATAGGGCGGGAGGGTTCACCGAAAGATATTGATACAGTTCTTTTGTTAAAGTCCAGGCCCGTTAACGCTGTTAGCAAGTTGAGTGTGATGGTTTAAGTGTTTACATAGTTTTCTGCCATGGTACTGGCAAACGATAAGAGGCCAGCATCCCTGGGCATATGGGGTTTAGGGAGAATCAGGTCCCAAGTCTGGACATCCGTAGAGGATGCAGTTGACACCAAAGAACAAGCAGAGAGAGGCATGCCTGTGCCCACAGTGGGAGCACCAGAAGCAGGGATAGGCACCTCAGGCAAGACGAGGAAGTTCAATGGGGGTATTTCAGTTTTAGACGATGACAACAAGGAGTCCAGAGGGAATATATCTGGCACCACACAGGAACCCGCGGGTATTGAAGCTGCTTGTAAAGTGAGAGAGCTTGGATCAATACAGATCTTATCCAGTACCGCAGGAGGCTGGGTGAGAGTAAAAACTGACTTAGACACAAAAGTCTTGGGGTTAGAACTGGGTACTTCAAACACAAAGGGAGAATCAGGAAAACACGAACTTGACTTAGGAGTGGAAGTCCCAGATTTAATGGCTTCACGCAATACAATAGAGGAATTGGTGCAGAAAAAAATCAGTTTTAGACACAGGGTCCTTTCAATCTGCAGATACATTCGGTACTACAGAAACCTCCCTGGGAGGTAACCCTGAGTTTGAGGCAGAGGAAGAGCAGTCAGTAGTGGGTACCCCAAAAATTGTGGAAGAATCAGTGAGAGACAGTATTGTCTGAGGATTCGGAATCCCGGATCCAGGCTGGAGTTCCGCAACAGGAAGTCAGGTGCAAACCACTTCAGCATAGCAGCTGAAGCGCGGGAATGGCCTCTGCATGAGGAGTGGCTGTAACGATGGGGTTGCTAGCCCGGTAATAAAGGGTTACCCCCCAGCTGGCAACCCCTACAATCGTGCAGGAGATGAGGGGTTAATGTAATTATGTGTGATAATCTGTATGCATTCCCCTGCTTCAGCACAATATGTGTTTCACCCTGTTTCATATGTTCCCGCCCTACTACGTGGTTTCATCAAACACATACACGGGGATCAGGTCGGGAGGGCAATGGGTAACAGTGTTCTAATGTTTATGACCCTTTGTCCCCCTTCCCCGCCCGTGGGGCCACCATTTGCCAGGAGTACCGGCAACCACCACAGGGCCCATGTAGTCCCATGTAAAGGGCTGCTGAAACGGCAGAAAAATGATGCTGGTCTTCAAAAATGATTAAAACTGATGTTCCTGTCTCCGGTTCGGTGGGGCATAGAGTGCTGGAATTTGGGTACCGTGCAGTCACACCTCCGGTATGATTGCGTGGCAATTTTCAGCCGTCTCGGACTAACCGAACAGAGGGAGTTTAGGTGTATAGGTCACAGTCGCCGCTATTGGCCGCCATGGGGGGAAAAGGGATAGCTGATTTAAAATACTGGTTAAACCCAAATAGGCTACCTCCGGTTCGGTAATATCTAGAAGGCTGAAATTTGGCCACCAGGTGGTCACACCTCCGTCATGATGGCATGGCAATTTTCAGCCCTCTCAGATTAACTGAACGGAATATTTTTATATGTATTAATTGTTATAGGCTTATTGTATTTCTCTGCCTATGGTAAAACCTGTGAAAGTTACTGGCCCATCAGGTATGCTAATGGCCAGAGGGTGCCTACCTGTCTGCAGAGCAAGCTCTGAACAAAGGCTAACTCCCCCAGATTAAGTATACAGGGCGGAGAAAGAGCAGGACATGGCCGTTTACGTTAAGTATCATACTTCACACCTCTGGTCAGAGTTCCCCGGTCCAGATTCCCAGATGGCAGACTTTGAGACACCAACCTTTTAGTGTGGGGCTCGGGAAATGGGACTTTGACTGGAAGGATGTGCGCAGGTGCCAACCACCTGAGGGCACCCTCCTGCTTCCCACGTGAGCTGGTAAGAGGTAATGGTGTCCAGGTAATTGTTATCCAATACCTGAGACCCAATGTTAAGGGATAGAGACAAAATCCCATATAAGTGATTGCAAGCTCTATGCCCAGAGGCTTCGTTTTGTGTTTCTGTATGCACTGTATCCTGTGCTGGATGAACTGCTAGCCCTGTGTCCTGGGCTATTTCATCTTCCCCTTACCAAGTAAGTGTTATATCCAAACTGTTATTTGTCCAACATTGTGTGTCCACCTGTCTTTTAAGGAATAAAATCTCTTTATTATACCCCAGTCTTATTCAATTCAACCCAGATGATAAGGTGTATACTATAACCCTGACCCTACCATGACAGTGGCCCACGATAAGGTCTATGCAAGGGGAGAATGCAGGTCTCAGGAACAAGGCAAGGCTGGCACTGGGGATCCAGCACTTCAGCATAGGGGAAGCAGACCTCTGACTGGGGTGAATGCAGCAGGTCTCAGGAACAAGGCAAGGCTGGCACTGGGGATCCAGCGCTTCAGCACAGGAAGCAGGAAGCAGACCTCTGCCTGGGGTGAATGCAGCAGGTCTCAGGAACAAGGCAAGGCTAAGGCAATGTAGCTTGTGGCAAACACAGTTACATCCAAGTGAATCTTGGGTTATGCTCAGCAATGAGGAACTGGGAAAACCCAGTATAAGAAGGGCAGGGAGCCAATCCATAGACAGGGGTGTGTGGGAATTCCTCCAATGACAGAGCAGAGAAACAGATCTGCAGTGATTGCAAGCACAGGTGATAGTGCTTGCAAATCCAAGGAGAGGTCTGTCTGAGAGCTCACCAACTCTGCAACAGTGAGCTCCAGCAAAACCCTGGAATGGATTCCTTACAGAAACCTCTCCAGTGCACCAAGAACTGGACCTTCCTTCTGGAGTCGATAATGAAGTTGAGGTGAGATAAGGTGCTCAGAAGTGTCATATACACAGGAAGGAGGGGAGTACAGTCTGGATATTGATTAATATTAATGCATACATTTGAGTATCAACAAATTAGGGCACCAGATACCCTGAAGGTAGGGGTAGGTAGTCCAAAGACAGCCTCCTCTACCTCATTGGGTTGGCCCTGTGTACTCACTGTATTACTGCTTTCACCAGAGTATCCCCTTCATCGCGTGCTGCTGTAGAGAGTGATGTCCAGCAATGTAGAAAATGATGCAGCGCACCGCGATCCAAAAGAAGAACAGGTCTGGCCAAAAATATGTGATCTTTATTGAAGTATCATAAAATCAAGGGATGCAACCCTTCTACACGTTTCGTGCATGGCACTTGATAAAGTGCCATGCACGAAACGCGTAGAAGGGTTGCATCCCTTGATTTTATGATACTTCAATAAAGATCACATATTTTTGGCCAGACCTGTTCTTCTTTTGGATCGCGGTGCGCTGCATCATTTTCTACATTGCTGGAGTCGATAATGGACTGGATGTCAAACTCATCTTGACCCTGAACCATGACCTGCGATGGTCTGGGGGAGCGATCAGTGAATTGAGAGCTCTTGAGGACTGGCTTCAATAAGGACACATGAAACACTGCTGGGATTCTCATAGATTGAGGTAGTTGAAGGCAGTACGCCACAGGGTTAACTTGTTCGATGATATTAAAGGGACCCAGGAATCTTGGAGCCAGTTTCAGGGTGCGTGTCTTCAATCTTATGTTCCTTGAAGATAGCCATACCTTGTATCCTGGCCTATATTTGGGCGCCTTTTGGCGATGCCGGTCCACCTGTTTCTTCTGTCTGAGGACAGCCTCTTGTAGAGTCCTTTGGATTCTCTTTCAAGAGTTCTGAAGAAAATTTACCCTGAAATCTGCCGGGACTCCGGAGGTGTCAGAAGAAATAGGGAGGCGGACTGGATGAAAGCCATCATTTATAAAGAAGGGCAACTCCTGGGTGGACTCGTTCCAAAGTGAATTGTGAGCGAATTCAGCCCATGGGAGTAGTTTGACCCAATTATCTTGTGCTTCGGATATGAAACATTGGTGGTATTGCTCAAGAGATTGATTCATTCTTTCCGTCTGCTGTTTGTTTGAGGGTGATACCCAGATAAAAAATTAAATGAGATTTCAAACATTTGAGTGAAAGCTTGCCAAAATGTTGAAATAAATTGTGATCCGTGGTCGGAAACTATGTCGATTGGGACTCCATGGATACGGAAGATTTCTTTGACATAAAAATCTGCTAGAGTATCAGAATTAGGGAGACCCTTGAGGGGTATAAAATTGGCTTGCTTGGAGAACCTGTCTACAATGACAAGGATGGTGTTCATCCCGTTGGATACTGGGAGCTCGACAATGAAGTCCATTAACAGGTGTGTCCAGGGACGGTCCGGAATGGGTAAAAGGCGAAGCAGACCAGACGGCTTGTTGCGAGAGGACTTGTTTCGGGCACAGGTGGAGCAAGAAGCGATGAAGTCCTTAATGTCTCTTAGCATGTTTGGCCACCAAAAGGTGCGTCGGATTAAATCTGAGGTTCTCTTGGTACCAGGGTGACCGGCAGATTTGGAGGAGTGACACCATTCCAGGATATTCCGGTGGAATCGCGGAGCAGCATACAAGCAACCGTCCGGCGCCTCCATACCCTCGGGAATAAGTGTTTGAGACTCCAATATCTGGTCCAGCACTTCAAAAGAGTTTGCCGAGAGGATATACTTAGGAGGAAGAATGCTTTCTGGGACATCTTCGGACTTGTCTTCGCTGATGAATTGGCGGCATAAGGCATCAGCCTTCAGATTCTTAGTATGGGAATGTAAGAAATAATATAATTGAACCTTGAGAAAAAGAGCGCCCAGCGGGTATGACGTGAGCCAAGGCGGCGAGCGCCTTCGATATACAATACGTTTTTATGGTCCGTGAGGATTATAATGGGGTTCTCGGTACCCTCCAGGAGATGTCTCCATTCTTGTAGAGCAAGTTTGATGGCTAGCAGTTCTCTATTCCCAACATTGTAATTTTGCTCTGCGGAGGATAATTTCTTTGAGAAGAACCCACAGGGGTGTAATCTATCCTGAGGAGATTGCCTTTGTGAGAGCATGGCTCCTGCTCCAATATCTGAGGCATTTACCTCTAAAGTGAAATGGATGGTAGGGTTTGGATGACGCAAGATGGGGGCGGAAATGAACGCTTTCTTGAGAGACTCAAATGCCTGGCATGCTTCAGGGGACCAAGAGGAAGGATCCGTGCTTTTCTTAGTCAGGGCAGTAATGGGAGCCATAGTGGCAGTGAAATTACGGATACATTTATGGTAATAATTGGCGAAGCCAAGGAACCGCTGAATCGACTTGAGAGAAGTGAGTTGGGGCCAATCAAGAATGGCTTTAAGTTAATCAGGATCCATAGCGAACCCTTCATCAGAAATAATGTAGCCTAGAAAGGAGGTAGAGGTTTGGTGAACTATGCACTTCTCCATCTTGGCATAGAGATGATTTTGTCACAGTGTGCTCACCACAAACAAGGCGGACCCGCGGTGCTGAGGTGGGAATTGGATAAAACACCACCCACAGCCACGAGGGCATGTCCGGATTGTAGGGTTTGTTGAGGCAGCTGGGTCGGGAGTTACCTGGAGATACATTGTGACCGGTGGGGTCGGAGACTATGGTCTGGGAAACCCCATGAAGATGGAAGATTTCCTGATCAAAGATATCTGCGAGTTTGGGAAAGCTATGAAGTCCTTCAAAGAAACAATCGACGATGATGAGGATCATGTTCATCCCTTTAGAAGAAGGTAGGTCTACTATGAAATCCATAGACAAATGGTTCCAAAGGCGGTCCAGAATTGGGAGGGAGCGTAGGAGTCCCAGTGGTCTGCTGCGGGGTTTTTTGTTACGGGCACAAGTAGCACATACCTTGACAAATTCTTTGATGTCCCCTTGCATACCTGGCCACCAAAAGGTTCGTTCCACGATGTCAATAGTTCTACGAGTTCCTGGATGCCCAGAAGATTTAGAGGAATGATACCACTCGAGGACCCTCCTTTGGTATAGTGGTGCAGTGAAAAGGCGGCCCTCCGGGACTTTGAGCCCTTTAGGGACCTGAGATTGGTCCCGACGAATATCGTCTATGACGTCAACTGAATTGGCGGAGGTTATAAATTTGGAAGGAAGTACTGTCTCCTGATGCTCTTCGGATTTATCCACTGGAAGAAACTAACGTGAAAGGGCATCGGCCTTCAGATTTTTTGAGCCAGATACAAAGGAGATGATGTAATTAAAGCGGGAGAAAAAGAGCGACCAGCGAGCTTGTCGTGCGCCCAGGCGACGAGCGCCCTGTATGTAGAGTAGGTTTTTATGGTCGTTAGGATGGTGATAGGATTCTCCGTACCCTCCAAGAGATGTCTCCATTCCTCCAGAGCTAGTTTGATTGCCAACAGTTCCCTGTTCCCTACATCGTAGTTCTGCTCGGCTGCCAATTTTTTTTTTTTTTTGAAAACGCGCAGGGATGTAGTCTTGCCATGGGGGATTTTCTTTGAGAAAGGATGACGCCGGCCCCTACATCAGAGGCATCCACCTCCAGAGTGAAAGGTAGTTTGGGGTCAGGGTGTATCAAAGTAAGGACTGAGACAAAGGCTTTCTTCAGATGATCGAAGGCCTGGATGGCAGCTGGAGGCCATGATGCAGTATCTGCCCCTTTCTTGGTCAGGGCAGTGATGGGTGCTACCGTGGAAGAAAAGATTCAGGTGAACCTACGGTAATAGTTCTCAAAACCCAAAAAGCGTTGTAAGGCTTTTAGGGTGGTAGGACGGGGTCAATCTAGGACTGCTTTGAGCTTGGCTGGGTCCATGGAAAAGCCTGAATCAGAGATTATGTATCCGAGGAATGGCGTGGAGGTACGGTTCAATTGGCACTTCTCCAACTTAGCGAAAAGATGGTTCTCACGAAGGCGTAGTAGGACCTGTTTGATGTGAGTGACGTGTTCTTGGGGGGACTTAGAAAAAATCAAAATGTCATCCAGATAGAGGAATTTGTTAAGAAGGTCCCGGAATATCTCATTGACAAAGTCTTGAAAGACAGCAGGGGCATTACAAAGCCGGAAGGGCATGACAAGATACTCGTAATGGCCATCACGAGTATTGAATGCCCTTATCCATTCATCGCCCTGGCGAATTCTCACCAGATTGTAGGCACCGCGCAAGTCCAACTTGGAGAAGATAGTTGACCCTTGTAGGCGATCAAAGGGTTCCGAGATCAAGGGTAGAGGGTAACGATTCTTGAGCATCATTTTATTGAGACCCCTGTAGTCAATACACGGGCGAAGGGACAAGTCCTTCTTGACAAAGAAGAATCCGGCTCTGGCCGGAGAAGAGGATTTCCGAATGAACACCCTCTAAAGGTTTTCTCGGATATAATCGTTCATGGCCTTAGTTTCGGGAGTGAGAGTGGATAGGTTTTTCCCCGGGGAAGTACTGAGCAGGGTAGGAGGTCAATAGGGCAGTCAAAGAGACGATGTGGAGGAAGAACTTCACACCGAGCCTTGTCGAAGACATCACAAAATTCTTTATATACCTCTGGTAGAGAATTAGCATCTTTCTCCAAGGTGAGTAGCCCATCGACATTATGCACCAGCACCAAGCAGCTCTCCACACAAATTGTACTCCACTGGATTGGTTCCTTGTTGGTCCAGTCGATGTGTGGATTGTGGCGTTGGAGCCACGGGAGGCCCAGTATCACTTCAATAGAGGGAGTATGAATCACATCCAGATGAATCTAATCCTTGTGGTTCCCCTCTGCGTGTAGATGGAAGGCAGTAGTCGGCAGGGAGATGAAGGCTGGCTGAAGTGGCCGTCCGTCGATGGACTCCAGGCCTACCGGTACCTTATTGTGGACAAGCGGAATGTGGTTCCTCTCGCGAAGGACTGGTCGATAAAATTGTCCCCCGACTCGGAATCCACGAATGCCAGTGCGGTGACTCGGAAACTCTCCCCTGTAAGCAAAACGGAAATCAAAATCCTGGTAGGTAGGGACTGCTTGGTGATAGGGGAGGTGGAAAGTGTTCCCAATGAGACTCCCCTAGATCTCATTGGGAGTTGGCATTTCCCGGTATGTGAGGGCACTGCAGCACTTGATGACCAGAGTTGCCGCAGTATAGGCAGAGGCTGGCGCTGCGACGACGTTGCTTCTCAGATGAGGACAGCTTATTGCCCGCTAGTTGCATGGGTTCCGGAGAGTCGGAGTGGGGAGATTCCGGTAAGGCAAAGTGAAGGGAAGGTGATCTAGGAGACCCTTGGTGTTGCTGGGATCGCTAAGCCCTCCTCTCTTGCAGGCGTTGATCTACCCGAATGCA
Source organism: Ascaphus truei (assembly GCF_040206685.1). Lineage (NCBI taxonomy): Eukaryota > Metazoa > Chordata > Amphibia > Anura > Ascaphidae > Ascaphus > Ascaphus truei. The sequence continues at coordinate 3,777,805 of NC_134493.1, forward strand.
TACGGCGATCAGTTCCTCCAGATCTGTGGGGCGTTCCTGTGCCTCGAGTTCATCTTTTAATGGTTCTGTGAGATCCTGCCAGAAGGCGGAAGACAATGCTTCGTTGTTCCAACTTGTCTCCGAGGTGATGGTCCAGAACTCCCGAGCGTACTTGGCAACTTATCGGTTCCCCTGGGAGATATGAAAAAGGCAGGAAGCTGCTGTCAACTTACGCCTCGGAGTATCAAAGACCCTGCGGAATTCCCTGGCAAAAGTCCGATATCCTGTGTAAGGTCCGACCTCTGTTCCCAGATGGGGGAGGCCAATGCCAGGGCGTCGTCCGTAAGGAGAGAGATAATGTAGACGACCTTTGGCGAAACAAAACGAGAAGGCGTTATCTCAAACTGTATGAAACACTGATTTAGGAAGCCTCTACACCCGTGGGGATCCCCTGCGTAACAGTTAAGCATCAGAAGACAGGGTTCAGTGGAAGTCGTGGCGGGAGTCATGGTAGCAGGGGCAGCGGCCGCTGTAGATGAAGTACATACAGGAGGAGTGCTCTGCGCTTGAACAGTGAGGGAATGGATGCTCTGCTGTAGCAGGTCCATCCAATGGTCATTTTGCTCCATGTATCTCTATAGTCTAGAGAACATATTGGTGTGAGAGGACAAGGTTCTCTCCACCTCAGTGGGGTCCATGTTTGTTGGGCTGAGCATACTGTCGCGGTGTGCTCACTACAAACAAGCGGACCCACGGTGCTGAGCTGGGTATTGGATAAAACTCCACCCACAGCCATGAGGGCGCGTCCGGATTGTAGAGTTTGTCGAGGCAGCTGGGTCGGGAGTGGAGAGGTATGGAGAGTCGGTATACTTGCCAGAGGTCGGTACAGGAAGGGTACGGATCGTTGCTGGCGGTAGCCAAGGTCAGGTTTGGAGAGAGGAGAGTCGTTGAGTTCTGGGAATCCGAGACCAGGATTGGAGAAGGTGTCGTAGTTTGGTGCCAAGGTCTGGCAGGAGAATAGCGGATGGTCGAGGAAAGCCAGGTTGGTTCACAGGAAGGATAAGCAAGGCAAGGCAAGACTGGAGGCAAGGATAGGTAAATACAACACAACTGGTACTATGCTCAGCCGAGGAGTAAGTGGCAAAGCTGAGCATAAGTAGGAAAAGGAAGACCAATGGGAAAGGAGCATTCAGGGGTGCGAGTCCAGCGAGGACTGCCACAGGGCAGAGAGCAGGTGCAGGGAGTACCTGAGTAGGAAGGCAAGGCTAGGAGCTGTAGTGCGCCTCTGTGCACGTGACCGCGCCTCCATGTGCGTGAACGTGTGCGCATCGAGGGTGGCACTACTTAGGTGGTGCTGGCGTGCGCGCGTAAGTGCGGCGGTCGGGTGGCATGGGAGGAGATGGAAGCCAGCGGTGGAGCCTGCGGCAGTTAGGGTGAGTGGGGAGCGTGCCGGCGGTGGCGTTGCTCCCTGAGCCTCACAGATTCTCACGAAGGTGAGACAATACTAACTTCATATGCTGGATGTGTTCTGTAAAAGACTTAGAAAAAATAAGTGTCATCGAGGTACGCAATGACAAATGAGTTAAGGACATCACGAAAAATCTCATTTGCAAACTCATGGAAAACAGCTGGTGCATTACAAAGTCCAAAAGGCATAACCAAATATTCGTAATAGCCGTCGCGTGTATTAAAGGCTATCTTCCATTCATCCCCTTGTCGTATGCGTATGAGGTTGTAAGCCCCACGTAGATCAAGCTTGGAGAAAATGGTAGCGCCTTGCAAACGGTCAAAAAGTTCTGAGATAAGGGGCAAAGGATAGCGATTTTTCAGGGTGATCTTGTTCAGACATCTGTAGTCTATGCACGGACAGAGCGACCCATCTTTCTTTTTGACCATAAAGAAACCAGCTCCGGCTGGAGAAGTGGAATTTCTAATAAAGCCTTTCTTTAGATTCTCTTGAATATATTCAGACATAGCCTTAGTCTCAGGAAGGGACAATGGGTACGATCAAACTTTAGGAAGAATGGACCCGGGCAAAAGATCAATGGGGCAATCGAAGGGGTGAGGAGGGGGAAGGACCTCTGAGCAGACTTTATCAAAGACATCAATGAAGTCGGCATATACTTCCAGGAGAGAAGTTTTGACAGGATTGATGATTTCTAGACCAGCGAGGACTTGAACCGGGGACATAGAAAATTTCTTAGAAGACACCTCCCATTATATAGGTCTTTTATCAGTCCAATCTATCAGAGGTTTGTTTTGTTGCAGCCAAGGGAGGCCCAGGATTACCTACACGGAAGGGCAGTGGATTACGTCCAGTAAAATCCTCTCCTTACTGCACCGACACACTTTATTCGAGCAAATACCCAGTATGTACCTGGCAGATACCTGGAATGCGCCGCTCCTCACCTCTGACAAGCCCCGTTGCGTTTGCCTTCCCAGCCTGGGTTCATGCCTGGCTGATGGGCGGCTGATCTGTTAAATGATAATGATTAGGATTTAATAGGCTGCAATGCTTCGCGTGTCTACCAGATGGCATAAATTCATGAATTGTAATGCAGTATATATATATATACTGTGCAGTATTGCAGCCAGCGGGAATAAAATGCTTCAATCCCTGCCTGGAAAATACCTCAATGCACTCGGGCAGAAAACAGTCACAAACCTCAATACACCCGGGTATACCCGAATTCGTGGGACTAGCCGAGCTCGAATAAAGTGTGTCGCCAGTGTATGTCTGTCCTTTGTGGAGAGTGAAATAACAGGAGTCTCCAAGGAAATGAAGGCTAGCTGGAGGGGACGTCCATCAATGGCCTCGAGACCAACCGGTACCAACTCCTTTATCAGAGGAATTTTGAGTTTGATGGAAAAATCCTCATCCACAAAATTTCCCCCAGACCCAGAGTCGATCAATGCGGAAGCAGGTACTCTGAAGTCAGGACCCTCGAGAAAGATGGGGAGCATAATCCTTTTTGGCAGTGGGGGGGAGAAGAAATAGTACCCAATGAGATCCCCTCATGCCTTATTGGGAGTTTGCGTTCTCCCGGCTTTGGAGGACAGTGATGCGCCAAATGCCCAGGCAATCCACAGTAGAGACATAGGTCTTCATTCCTCCAGCATTGTTTCTCTGAAAATGAAAGTTGATGACTCCCTAACTGCATGGGTTCTGGAGCTTCCTGAGCAGGGAAAGTGATAGGAGTAGGGCTGCGGATAGGAAGCAAAGGGGTAAGAGAACGTGAATGATGGCGTTCAACCCGCCTCTCCTGAAGGCATTGATCCACCCTGCTACATACGGCTATCAGGTCCTCGAGCGCAGGAGGTCTTTCCTGGGCGGCAAGCTCATTCTTCAGAGTCTCGGAGAGACCTTGCCAGAAGGCCGCTGATATAGCTTCATCGTTCCAGCCCGTCTCCGTAGCGATGGTCCGGAACTGAAAAGCATATTTTTCAACAGATCTGTGGCCCTGTGAAATGTGAAACAAGGAAGAGGCAGCAGTGACCTTACAGCCTGGAGTATCAAAAACCTGTTTAAATTCCTTTTTAAAACTTGCAAAGTTTTGCGTAAATTTAGATCTCTGTTCCCAGATGGGAGAAGCCCATGCCAAAGCATCACCAGTCAATAATGCAAGAATATTAGCCACTTTAGATCTGGCGTAAGAAAAGCGAGAAGGGGTTAATTCGAACTGAATGTCACATTTGTTGAGGAATCCTCTGCACCCATGTGGGTCACCCGCATAGCGGTTGGGGGTAGGTAGACTAGGTTCGAGAGAAAGAGTTTGTTCAGAAGTCTGTTTCAAGAGTCCATCTTGCTGTAACTGCAGATAAAGTTTCTCAACTTCACGGGTTAAAAAATTTACTTGGTTTTCCAACAGAGAAAAACGGTCACAGGGGCCGGTTTGGCCCACCTCAGTGTGGTCTATGTTTGTTGGGCTCAGCATACTGTAACGCTCGCGCTACCCACAAACAAGGCAAGACCCCGGCACTGAGGTGGGATGGTACAAAGCCACACACCAACAGCAGCGGAAGCGTGCCTGGAAGGCGGATTGTCTAGCATTGCCAGGTCTGGGTTGGAGAGAGAGGGTAAATCGATAAACTCGTCGGATCCTGGGGCAGGAGATAATAGAATTGTAGAAGTCCATTAGCCAAGTTCGTGTAGCTGTGATCATGGGTAGGAGAAGTCGCCGTAGTCGAGGTCAATATCCAGAGGGGGTTCACTGACAAGCCGGGTCGGTACACAAGAGGTTAAATCTGCAAGACAAGACTGGATCAAGGCAAGGCACAACTGTGGAAAGCAACAAGGCTACAAGAGGTTATGCTGAGCACTGACTGAGAGCAGGAACAGGGTATAAGTAGCAAAAGGAAACCAATAGGAGCGGGGGTGGAGTGGAAGCGTGGCCCCAGCGGAAGCCGGGATAGGTCATAGGAGACAAGGGGCAGATTAGTGCTTGATGTGCAGCTGGGGATCGTTGCGCGCCGTCACACATGTGTGCCGTGCGCGAGGGGGGCGCAACTCGTCAGAGGAGGCAGAGCCAATCTCCGTGGCAGAGGCTGAAGAGGAGCGGGTACGCGTGCGCTCTGTAATTAGAGCGGGGGTGCGCACACGGCGGAGAGGGGAGCAGAGGCAGCTGCAGCTGCGGTACTAGTGGCAGGTAAGGAGGGAACACGCCGCAAGGGAATTGTTCCCCAATTCCTTACACACAGATGCCACACTCTGTGCAAAATATTTTTTCAGCATGTTAATATGATAGGTCCTAGTTCTACCTGTCTCTCCATCTAACTGTACAACATAGTTATACTCATTCATCTTCCTGAGAACCGTTTAGGGTCCAGACCAGGCAGCCATTCATTTGTTCTTCCAAGTGGGTTTCAGAATAAGCACTTGTTGATCTGGGATGAATGATCTGCTACGGGCATTCTGTTCTTACCAAATCTTCTGCTTGGTTTGAGCATCCCTGAGATTATCCAGCTCAAAGGGAGAAAAGCCTGTAGATTCTTGCTGTACCTCTCGGTATGCAAACAGCCAGTGCTGCAGGCGAATCTCCCAGTCTTTCCCCTCTGCCTCTATAAAGGCTCACAGCATCTGCTTCAGGGTACCATTAAACCTCTCACACAATCCGTTCGTTTGGGGATGATAAGGGATCGTGCGCTGGTGCTTTACCCAGCACGCATCCCAGAGACACTGTAGCAATTCACTCATGAATTGCTACCCTTGATCGGTTAGAATCTTGCTAGGGAAACCTACCCTAGTGAAGATACCTAACAATGCCTTTGCCACTGCCCTAGATGTATAGTCGCAAGCGCTACATCTTCAGGTTACCGGGTGGCAAACTCCACCACCGTGAGAATGTAGCGCTTCCCCGACCAGCTGGGAACCATAAGGGGACCTACGATGTCCATAGCTACCCTCTGGAAATGTTCTCCTATTACCGGTAACGGGTTCAGGGGTGCCTACACACGATCATCCGCCTTACCTACTCGCTGGCAGGCATCACAGGAGCGGCAGAACTCTGCCACTGCGCTTGATGCCCCCGGCCAATAGTAGCGCTTCAACAGCCGGGCCCTCGTGCGAGTGACCCCCTGATTCCCCGCTAGTAGAATGGAGTGGGCAACCTGCAATAATTGCTGCCTATACTCCCTGGGTACCACCAGCTGTCTTATTCCAGTCCAGACCCTATCTAGCCCGTTAGAACCTTGCTCCCTATACAGAAGCCCGTGGTGCCACAAGAAGTGGTCTGACCCCTCACTTTCCCGAGACACGGACACCCGAAGCCTCATACTTTCTAAACTGGGGTCAGCTTTCACCGCATCCCTAAATTCTGTTCCTAACACTGGCAAACCACCCATAGGGCCTCATGCAGTAAGCGTTGATAAGGTATTTTTCGGCATTTTATAGCCAAAATTGGTTTTGAGATTCAGTAAGCGCCGATAAGTGCTTGATTTCGGCAGGTTTCGGAGCCGATAATTTGGTTATGGCCAGTCGGCTGCCGATAAGCCTGTTTTCGCCACTGATCGCCACTTTTTTAAATCGGCTGGATTCAAGAAAAAAAATCAGCTTATCGGGGCTGATCGGCACTACGAAATTGAGATGTTATGGCCAATTTCTCCCGCCAACTAAAGTTGGCAGTTTGGAGGGGAGAACGATCGCTAAGGCTGCCGGAACAGCACTTAGAAAAAAAAAATATTCTGTACATCAATGGAGTCTATGGAGCGGGGACGTATAACAGTATAGTACTGTTTACGTTTCATTGCTCACAATACAAACGTCATTTGCATTACAGTGTGGGGGGCATTCCCTGCATTGTGTCACAGCTGACGTGTATTATTTGCATAACATTGTACTTTTACATGTTTTCAGCATTTGCGTGTCACATTACTCATCATGTGATGATGTGTCAAGGCAAAATACTATACTCAACTCTTAAAGGAGAACCTCACATCATATCACACATTTTACTGAACTGAGCGACAATTATTTACATGATGTTACACATGTCACACATGTCACACATACACCGTATATTCATGTTCCTTTACATTACACAATGCTTGTAATGTGTGAAGCATCTTTAAACGTTCATGTACATCTGTCTTCTCATGTTTACATCTAGTTTTGGGTCCTCCCTATTTTCATGACGTCACTTATTGGACGCTCAATCACATTGCATGTTTACATTGTAACCGTAGCATTACAAGCACTTCAACCTAACTTATACACACATGTACAGTAATTCATCATTGGGACACCTTGTAAACTCATTCTATAGCAACTATCCTCATTACAGAAATGCATGCATATGCACACGACTATTCATTGTTGTCAACATGTGACAATAACATGGCTAATTACACATGTTACACCAAACTTTTCCCACGTCAATCTCAGCCTTTTTGTCTAATTACATGACTGACTGTTGCGTTCACAAGTGTTACATGCATTGCACATTAAACTATTTATTTTCAAGCAATCTTTGTACAAAGCTTCACGTCACATCATTGGCAAATATCATCATTCCCTGCAGAATACACACAACAAATACTTCTAAGAACAACTGCACACAGCTTGCCACAGAAGTACTTTATTATGTTAATGTAACACCTTGCATTTTACTATGTCACCTGACATCATCACATACCTATTTAAAGGACGCCCATTACCTGCTCATTCACAGCTACTCATTTCAAAATGTTGCGATTGTTTAGGAGACGGAGGAACATTCTTTTCTATGACATGCTTGCTGATAAAGAGAATGATATAGGGCAAGGGAGGGACAGACCGAGGGACAGTGACAGGGACAGTCACGCGGATATGACAGGGACAGGGAGAGGGACAGGCCGAGGGACAGGTAGAGGGACAGGAGATCAGAGGAGAAGACAGAGGAGACAAGTTGTGCCTCGTCCGCGTGTGTACAGGGAGAGAACCCTGTTAGATGGGATGAGTGAGGAGGAGATAGTAAGTCGCTATCGTTTGAGTTCAGCAGCAATCTTATCTCTTTATGAGGAGATAAGGGGAGATTTAGATTTTTTCACAGCCAGAGGTCGTGCAGTCCCTGGGCTTGTTAAAATGCTGTGCTCATTACATTATCTTGCTTCCGCGTCATACCAGACAACTGTGGGCATAGTGGGCGGGGTCTCGCAATCTACATTCTCGCGGGCCTTTACCCAGTTTCTCTATGCACTCAATAGACGCGCTAGGAATTATATTCATTTTCCTACAAAGGCAACAGAGTGGCTGGAAGTCAGGACTGGCTTTTATAATATAGCAGGGATACCATGTGTGCTGGGTGCAATTGATTGCACACATGTTGCTTTGATTGCACCTAGTCAGAGTGAGCATGTGTACCGCAATCGTAAGCACTACCATTCACTCAATGTACAGGTGGTATGTGATGCCACGATGAGGATAATGCATGTGGTACCCAAATTCCCTGGTTCCAGTCACGATTCCTCTATCCTGAGGAACTCTTCATTTTGAACATGGTTGGCTGCTGGGTGAGTACAGATTTACATGTTCTAACACAAAACACATTTTTATTTAGGAATGTTGGCATTGTACAATTTGATCACTAATGTCAGCTTATGTGTGCTCCATTCATTATAGGTGACTCAGGATACGGAATTAGGCCATGGCTCTTGACTCCGGTGCTAAACCCTCAAACTGAAGCAGAGGAGAGGTACAATGCAGCCCATATATCTACAAGATCTGTTATAGAGAGAACATTTGGCCTACTCAAGACCAGATTTAGGTGTCTGGACAGAACTGGTGGGGCTCTTCTATACAAGCCTCAAAAAGTGTCTGATATTATCCTTGCCTGTTGCATTTTTCACAATGTTGCACTCAGGCACAATGTACAATCAGACCTAGCTGAGCCTTTGGTAGACGAGCATCCCACCCATGTAGCTGCTGAAAATGAACAAACAGCCAGTGGTGGCCAGACACGCCAGAATCTCATCAATTCATTTTTTTCTTGTAAGTAAAAACAGATATGTTCCAAGTTCTACTTTTATAGTTAAATTATGTTATCTTAACAATAATGTTTTTTTATATAACCTTCTGTTAGGACACAGATGAATATGGGTTGCACACCTTTCTTTTCTCTGCTGTGTGCACAAAGGGATGTGGCACCGGTATGTTATTGTTGCACAGGTTATATAATCCCTCTTCAATTGTACTTTAGTTGTGTGTATGTGAATACAACTGGGGTAACAAAGCACTAATATTTTAGCATTGTGTTGTTCCTTATGCTAAGACAATACACATATTATGCCCATACTCATTCATGCTTCTAGTATGCTTACATACAATGTTATTGGTGCAGTGTAACATGTACATCCATATGATGTGTACACCAGGCTGATTTACATTTTGAATGTGATTAAATATACATGGTGTTGCACATTTAAACACCAAATACACACTTTGCTGTGTTGTTTACGGTACTGAAGATGGCATGTCAATGTTTGCAATTTATATATTGTTCCTTTGCATTATAGGTATATCTCCAGTATGACTGATCATGGTATGTATATTTGCTGACATCTCTCATAAGATGTGCCTACCTCAATCTTCCTATAATTATTTGAAGTAAAAACACAACATATTGGTTTAAAGACAAATGTAACATACATGTACTTTCTGTATCATGTATATGCATTTAGCTACTCTTGAGGTTTCATGTGCATTGTATTAGAAAATGATTACTCACATTTCATCACATTTTATGTATGTTTCCTTATAAATTCCATTAATGTAATATAGAGGTGTTTGGAGAAAAGGGGATAACTGTACTTATTTGTTTACTTACGGGAGCTCATTCATCACGGATGAAATTGACTGATCATAACACTCCATGTATGAATGCCTGTAATCACAACAATGCGTACTACATCTTATATTTAGCAATGTAGGTGTTTATTAATGCTAGGAATTAATAGTCAACATTAATTTAAATTTGTGACATGTGTATGTATAAGTCACACGTGTGTGGATGTGTCCTACATGTACCAAGTGTAAAACTGTTAACAGAAACCACAATTTTGTCGCAAATGTTACTGTAATTTAGCATTTCTAATTTCCCACTATGACAATGTTGGTAATATTTTTTGAATGTCAATCACGTCACTTCATCATTATCATGATGATAATTATCAAGTATTCTCACAATTGTAACGTCAATCACGTGCACATTAGCATAGACACACTTTTTAAGACAACTGTTTGTGTCTGTATCAATTTGTGTAGGATCCATGTATAACACCGACAAATGATAACAGCAGCTTTATTATGGTAGCTTATATCATCATATTGACTATACTATTTATTTTTAGAACGTTTAATAAACACAGTAAACTATAGTTAGTTAGGTTAATGAAATATACACAGAAACGTACTTCATTACATGATGTTGATGTAATATTCAGAACATCATGCATTGTAGGGGACCACAACATCTGGGCAATAACATTATGTGCTACAGTCCCAAACCATTTTATCAACATACCCATGTAACAAGAGATTTTTAACAATAAATGGCTAGTTGGTTGTAAGTGTCCTTTACATCGGGAGAATGTTCAAATACAGGGGAGTCTGGTTCAATTCCCGGTGTCGGCTCCTTGTGACCTTGGGCAAGTCACTTTATCTCCCTGTGCCTCAGGCGGCCAAAAATAAATTGTAAGTTCCACGGGCCAGGGACCTCAGCCTGAAAAATGTGTCTGTAAAGCGCTGCGTACAACTAGCAGCGCTATACATGAACATGCTCATATTATAATTATTATTATTGTTACATAGTTTCGACAGTCATACGTTCCATTACACAATAGAATACACAAATGTGTTAGCAGAGTGGGAATGGTTGTTATATATAAAACACACCATGCCATAAAATGCTAGTAGTAATTAAAGAACACTCAATAAAAATTCATGAGGCACTCTTTTGCAACATCATTATGTTAATTAAGTGCTTATGCAATATAGGCATAAGGGTATCACATTTTTAATTGTTTGTTAATAAGCGCTGCAAGCAATATAAAATTAGTTCCATATGTAGTATAGTAGTCGGTGGCTCCTCCTCACAATCATCTCATATAAAGGTAGACTCTTCTGAAATCATACATTGATACGATTGTATCTTCCCCGACATCTCTGAAATACAGCAAACACATGATGGTCAAAGATGGAACCTTACTATATATGTATCCGTGACAACGCGTTACACAGCTCTATATGATTGTGTACATACACACGTCAGTCACTTATATGTTAGAAGTACAAGTGTACATCAGTATGTAATTTTTCTTTAAATTTGTAGCAGGCATAACTATGTATATGAAGTGAACGTTGCCTGTATACTGAAAAATGTGCGCGCACATCTTAGTGTGCGCACGCACTTCACGCTTGGGTCGACTAACTGTTAGCGCATGCGCAAAACAATGCGTACATTGTGCCTTCAATACATGTTGAAAATACCAGTAAACATAAAATCTTTATTTCTAATACAATGAAGACGAAACTACATTCGTTCTGAACGAGTACTTCTGTATTCTTTTTAAACAGACGTGTTTGGACAGAAAGCACGGCCGATAACAAAATGCGCAAATGCAATACGTGTGACGTCATGTTAAGCCAGCGTGAAACGCACGCTAACACTCCTCCCACTCAATTAACATTCGGCTAACGCCCAGTGTACGCCCCCACTGTATGACACAGTGCAGTTACCGTTACTATAACAAAACAAGACAGCCAATAGGCTTTGAGGCGCGCACGTCGCTTGGGGGCGGGACTTACATCCGTAATCCTTTTTAAGGACGCCTTGGCCCATGACAAGGGTCCCACGTCATACGTGGTGGACCCGGTTTTTTATTTTGTAGATGTTGCATGATAACAAAACAGGTATGTGTTAGAGTTATGGTAAAATGTTGCTAATATGTTTAAAGGGATAGGAAAGTACGTATATTTATTCCGTCAGCAATGTGTACTACTCTTTCAGGTTCTACTATATTGTATTAGGAAACAATTTGTTTGTGATCGCTACATGTTATGCAGTCTGCAATGTTACGCTGTATCGACGCATTGAAAGTGAAAATGGTGGTTACAAAAAAAAAAAATTTAAACGCAGAGTCAACGCATAACGATTGTTATATTTACCATTCTTCTAGAATTAACTCTTCGTCTGCCTGCAACTGTTCGCTCCAGAAATGCAAGGCATTTTCATCCACGCTTGACCCAAACGCTGAATCCAGTATGACACACATCTCCTCCATGAAGCGCTCATAGGAATCGCCACTGCTTTCTTCAAACAATTGGTCCGGAGGTAGGTTCATTTCTTCGGGTACCCATTCCAATGCATTTTCAGCTGAAAGGCTTGGTACATAATCATAGTAGTTATGTTCTTGTACAATGTGGGTTTCAGGAATGGAGGGTGCAGATATTGCAGCAGGTATCGATTCACACGGAACAGTAGTAGCGGATCCATTGCTATTGGCATTAGGAATAAATATGCCATTAAGCACAATATGTGTGCCCTCTTTCACGGTGAAATGTTTATCCTTGGCAATCTTCCAGAAACCATACCTGTCTTCTAGCTTATCCTGCACACGTTCAAAACAGTCATTAGTTGATAAAGTGAATCTTACTGAGGAATTAAAATTGCGCGCATGCCCACGGTCTTGGTAATAAGGATATTTGGCTCTAATCAAATCATAGATTTGACGTGTGTTAGCTTTGTGTCCGCAAGTGGACAAAATCGCTTCTGCTATCATGAATTTATACCCTATGTGCGGATTCATAGTCGTTACGAATTCATCAGCCATTGCAGATTAACACAAAAATGTGTGCAGGTCTCTGTTCTTTGCTCATAAGAATGAAAGTGGTCAATGCATAACAATTTGCTGTGTTTCCTTTTCAAGGTCATAAAAAGTTTCAACTGTTACTCCTTTTTTGAAGCTCCAATTGGATATGTTGAATTAATTGGTTGAACGTTTGTGGTTTCTGATAGCCGTTTGTCTGACAAACATGTATCATTTTTTTATCTCGATTCTCACAACATTCCGAGACTTTTAATTAAGTAACATTGTGGTTTCTTGAAAAATAAAATAGAGCACTGTGTGAAAATAGTGCTTACACATCCATATAATGAAATACACAGACACCTGCAAAAGGAAATGTTTTTTTTCCGCATAAATTTCTGTGTGTATTTGAAAGTCTGGTTAACTCCCTGTCTGCATCAGTTGAAGTACGTCTGTATATATATCTATAAATATATCTCTCTCATAAATATATATATATATATATATATATATATATATATATATATATATAAAGTATATATTGTAGTATATGTATGTATGTATATGTATATATATATATATATATATATATATATATATATATATATATATATATATATATATATATATCTTATACTATATTAGTGAAAGCACTGTATGTTTGCCTGCCTGCCTGCCTGCATGCATGCATGCATGCCTGCCTGCTGGATGTCCGGTGTCCCTAGCGGCAATCTCATTGGTCCCTTGGCCCGCCCGCCCCCGCACACCTCTCATTGGCCTCACACACTCACACCACCCCCTTGGCCCGCCCCCCACACCACTCATTGGCCTGAGGCGGAGTGACGGGCCAAAGGTCCAAAAAAATAAATAAAACACACACACACACACACACACACACACACACACACACACACACACACACACTCTCCCCTCTCTCCCCTCTCTCCCCTCTCTCCCCTCTCTCCCCTCTCTCCCCTCTCTTCCCTCTCCAAATCACCTTTTCCCCCTCCCCAGCGGCATCACCTCTTCCCCCTCCCCAGCGGCATCACCTCTTCCCCCTCCCCAGCGGCATCACCTCTTCCCCCTCCCCAGCGGCATCACCTCTTCCCCCTCCCCAGCGGCATCACCTCTTCCCCCTCCCCAGCGGCATCACCTCTTCCCCCTCCCCAGCGGCATCACCTCTTCCCCCTCCCCAGCGGCATCACCTCTCCCCGCTCCAAATCACCTCTCCCCGCTCCAAATCACCTCTCCCCGCTCCAAATCACCTCTCCCCGCTCCAAATCACCCCTCCCCGCTCCAAATCACCCCTCCCCGCTCCAAATCACCCCTCCCCGCTCCAAATCACCTCTCCCCGCTCCAAATCACCTCTCCCCGCTCCAAATCACCCCTCCCCGCTCCAAATCACCTCTCCCCGCTCCAAATCACCTCTCCCCGCTCCAAATCACCTCTCCCCGCTCCAAATCACCCCTCCCCGCTCCAAATCACCCCTCCCCGCTCCAAATCACCTCGCTTCCCGCCTCCCCGCTCCAAATCACCTCGCTTCCCGCAGCTGCCACGCGGCGCGTAAGATGGCGGACCCCCTTCCTCCCTCGCGGCGCCGAGTCAGACGGTGGCGGCGCCCGGAAGTACAGGTAGGTGTCGCTCCCCACCTCCGGCGCCAAACGGAACTGAGAAAGGGCGCATCAACTGAGGTGTGTGTGTGTGTGTGTGTGTGTGTGTGTGTGTGTGTGTGTGTGTGTGTGTGTGTGTGTGTGTGTGTGTCACTGTCCACTGCCCCCTGCCCCCCCCTCCTATCCACTGCCCCCCCCTCCTGTCCACTGCCCCCCCCTCCTGTCCACTGCCCCCCCCTCCTGTCCACTGCCCCCCCTCCTGTCCACTGCGTCCCCCCTCCTGTCCACTGCGTCCCCCCTCCTGTCCCCCCTCCTGTCCACTGCCCCCCCCTCCTGTCCACTGCCCCCCCCCTCCTGTCCACTGCCCCCCCCCTCCTGTCCACTGCCCCCCCTCCTGTCCACTGCCCCCCCCTCCTGTCCACTGCCCCCCCCCTCCTGTCCACTGCCCCCCCCCTCCTGTCCACTGCCCCCCCCCTCCTGTCCACTGCCCCCTCCCTCCTGTCCACTGCCCCCCCCCTCCTGTCCACTGCCCCCCCCCTCCTGTCCACTGCCCCCCCCTCCTGTCCACTGCCCCCCCCTCCTGTCCACTGCCCCCCCCCTCCTGTCCACTGCCCCCCCCTCCTGTCCACTGCCCCCCCTCCTGTCCACTGCCCCCCCCCTCCTGTCCACTGCCCCCCCCCCTCCTGTCCACTGCCCCCCCCCCCTCCTGTCCACTGCCCCCCCCCCTCCTGTCCACTGCCCCCCCCCCTCCTGTCCACTGCCCCCCCCCTCCTGTCCACTGCCCCCCCCCCTCCTGTCCACTGCCCCCCCCCCCTCCTGTCCACTGCCCCCCCCCTCCTGTCCACTGCCCCCCCCCTTGACGCCCCCCCCCTCCCTTTGACGCCCCCCCCCCTCCCTTTGACGCCCCCCCCTCCCTTTGACGCCCCCCCTCCCTTTGACGCCCCCCCCCCTCCCTTTGACGCCCCCCCCTGCCTTTGACGCCCCCCCCTGCCTTTGACGCCCCCCGCGCACACACTGACTGACTGCCGCACGCACGCACACACTGACTGACGCGCACACAAAGCCTGACTGACGCACGCACACACTGACTGAGGCACACACTGACTGTGTGTGCGTCAGTCAGTCTGTGTGTGTTTGTGTTTCTGCCTCAGACTCACTGACGCGCGAGCAAACACACAGTGACTGACGCACACACGCTACATGAAGCTGTAAAGGAGGGAGGGAGGGGGGGGACTGGATTGATGTGAATGGGGGACAAACAGAGAGAGGGGGGAGGAGAGAGAGGAACGGGAACATTACATCCCGGGCAACGCCGGGTCTCTCAGCTAGTATATATATATAATGCAGGAGTACACACAACATATTGATGGCAGTAAGTAGGCCTTGTATGAAACCTATTACAATGGTGTTAAACATGAGTGAATTAAGTAATAAACATTTGTTTTAGGCCAATACTGTTATAGGCTCACAGTTAGTATAGTTCTCAAACATTAGGCCTGTATTCTTAAAATAGTGTTTTTTCACAAGGAAGCATGAAGTGTATGTTTTTTGTAAATACATATATACCAGTTTAGATAGTACTATATACACACACACACACACACACACACACACACACACACACACACACACACACACACACACACACACACACACACACACACACACACACACACACACACACACACACACACACACACACACACACACACACACACACACACACACAGTGTGTGTCTGTGTGTGTGTGTGTGTGTGCATATATCCATACATACTACATATATATTAGTATAAATTCAGAGATGTTCTTGAAACAAGAACACATAAATGATTAAAGGACAACATTACAATGGGCAGCAAAGGTAAGTAATATTTAACACAAAATCCTGCTGTACACATACAAGAAAGATGTTTGCAGTTAAATAGGTGTTTTTTTAATTGCATGTGAATAATATGCACATGCAATGATTACATCAAGTAACACACCCAAATGCAATGTTTTGCTGCAAAGTCAATTGCAGCTTCTCTAAACTTAGCAACTGGCTCCTGGTGGACCATTACTGAATACACGATTCATACATCAATATTAATAACACTATTCATTAATTACGACTGTTAAAATTTCCAAAACTTCACGTGTACAAGAACATACTTGAAAGTTTGGAAACAACACAGTCTTCAGCATACATACAATATTAATTAGATAATCTGAAGTCAACAAAACAAGGCCAAAGACATATTTTGTGAATTATAACATTTATTTATTTTGTTCCTTTTGAGAGCGAGTAACAGGCCTGCTTCTGGTCTCTTGGATTTTCCTTTTTCTTTTTGCAACAACTTTAGCCACAACAGAGCCACTTTGAGTGGCCTCTGGCACTTCACAGGCAGGGCTTGTGGCCAGTGACTCACCTACAGGGCTTGTGGCCAGTGACTCACCTACAGGGCTTGTGGCCAGTGACTCACCTACAGGGCTTTTGGGCAGTGACTCATCTACAGGGCTTTTGGGCAGTGACTCACCTACAGGGCTTTTGGGCAGTGACTGTTCACCTACAGGGCTTTTGGCCAGTGACTGCTCACCTACAGGACTTTTGGCCAGTGACTCACCTACAGGGCTTTTGGGCAGTGACTGTTCACGGACAGGGCTTGTGCCCACTGACACATGTGAGCAAGTTGGTAGACACTGCACAAGTGATGGTTGGTCTGTTTCATGTGTGTCTTTTTTTGTTTTTGTCCAAAAACTGGTCAGTAGTAACTGCTTGTGCTGTTTTGTTTTTGTCGCCTCCTTTGTAGGTGTCAGCTGCTGATTTTGTACAGATGGCAGCGGTAGGATGTCGTCAGGAACGTGCACAGCAATTTCTGCTACTTGACCGGTAACATTCGGACCTGGGGAATGAAGATCAGATGCATGTGGTGAAAACTGACCAGCATGTAAAGATCCTGCCTGTGAGGTGTTGAAGTTGAATTGTGGTACATTAGTCATTCTCAAGTAATTTGCTTGGGTTTGCTGAACAACTAATGCTTCGAATGAGGTGTTGATTTTTTGCAACTGTTTAGGCACTTCAATGAAGACTCTGTGGAGATGTGCCAATTGTGATACTGTTTCTTCCAGCACTGTCATCAGGTCAGAATGGCGACGATTTTCTGCTTCCACAATTTTTCCCTCAGAAGCTACAATTGCATCGTATGTGGTAGTTGCTGGACGATTTGGCGGTAAAACCGTTTCAATTGGAACGTCTTCATGCTCACTTGCTTGTATTTCTGTGTCTATGGCGGCATCATCATCATCATCATCATCATCCTCATCATCATGTTCTAAAAATAAATGTACACATTATTAAATGGCATGTTAATCTCTGCTGTGTTACTATGTAATTCTACTGTGTCATAAGTAACACCTAACATGTTTCCATACGTTTTATAACCTCACATTAAAAACTACCTTGACTTACGAATAATGTTTGGACTCAGTATGAAATATGAATGAATGAAAACTTGCTCTAAACTCAGAACTCCTACATGATAGTTCACATCACTAACACAATACATGTTGCCTTACACTTCATTTTCACTGACACTAAGTAATCCTATTTAAAGAAGATGTGCAAAACAAATAATGAACATGACAACATAACATATAGAAGTGCACATATTATATGGCCACCAACTGATACACTCACCTTCTAGGTGTGTTGAGCTGCATGACCCAGGTGAAGACACTTGTTCCATCTCAGGTGACACATGTCCTCCAGGGGCAACTATATATAACAATAACATTAGTTTTACATTTACATGTGTAAATATTGAACAAACACTTATTGTATGTTCTGTATTTATGAGTACCTAACAGTATCAGTTCCTTAACCGAAAATGTGTGTGAAAGTAAACATAAATAGTTGTAATAACAATGTACATGCCTGTGTACTTAGAACTTTTGAGTTCCCTAACATACAACATACTATGTTTCTGCAGTAATGCGTGAGGATAAATAGATTAAATTAGTACATAAAAATCATATGTTGTGTAGTCATATCAGTATCATAATGTACATAACTATCATGAGATGACCATTCACAATGGTTATCATGAAGGTGGTCATATTGCAAAAAGTTTTGTTTTTGGTACAGGATATGTGTGGTACATTAATAGAAGATGTGGCACACCTGAATGTGGCTGTCACTCAACAAGACAACACATGCAGTGTGTGATAATGTGTCGTTGATAGTAGTTCAACTATAGATATGAGTGAACTAATGTGTGACGTACGGTTTGATAACTAATGAGTTGTTGGGGCATTTAGTAGCTAGAGTTAAGCTTTCAAATGAGTGTGATTAACTTCAGTTGTGCTAGTCAGGTTGTAAGAACGGTATTCCCTTCCCCAAAAAGCCTAATCAGCCACACCTTTCAATTACTTCAAACAGGTGAAAATGGTGTGAACTAAGTTGACCCTAAAATGAGCCTGTAATTTGTGTGTGTGCTGAACCCCACCCCCTCTGTTGAAGTGTATGCTGTGATGAGATATTAATTGCAGCTGCTTTAACACAATGGTAGAGGAGCTAAATAGTCGTCTGCAGTGTTTAAGTTATGAACACAATGACATAACATATGCTACGTGTGCCTCATTATGCTGTCTGTATATGACATAAAGCAAAAATGGACCTTTTCATAAACAACTATAGATGTGTTAGTGCAAGTGATGTTTGTAGGCCGTTGCATGCAATATATTTGATGCATGTTTAAAATAGGCAGTAATGTCGTGTTTGTAGGAGTAAAATAAATAAAATACACAATAATATTATACATATTTATGTTCTGTACCTGTAGGTAGTAATAATTTCTCATTATCATGTGTTACACATGTGTGCTACCCTGTTGTTCCCCATCTTCGCCCACCATAAATTGCTTCCAATGCAGCAAAGCATTGTGGGAATTCACATGCAAATGAGCACGCAATGCAACGTGGTATATTAGTTACTGCTTTTAGTAGGACTACAACAGATATGTCTAATTTGACACACACACACACATATATATATATATATATATATATATATATATATATGAGAGACAGAGAGAAACAGACATATACATATATAGATGTAGGTATGTTTATATTGGGAAGACACTATAAAAAGCTGCGTAAATATGCAAAATAACTGTAAACAACGACACGCCTAGTACAGTAATATTTCTCACCTGGTGGAAATTGTGAGGGATAAATTCCAATATCACGGTCACCAGCCAATCCATCCACGACGACGGGAAGTAATTTTCCCCGAAGCAGCTCCTCCAATGGAGTTAATATCAGACGTTGTGGTGTGGGCCCACCTCCAGTGCCAGTAGCATGCACGCGTTGGTCTTGTATTTTCTGTTTTCATTTTGACCGAATATCGTCAAATCTCTTGCGACAATTCTCCTTGACCCTGACACTATTCCCACACGCATTGACACCAATGACTATTGTGTCCCACATTTCTTTTTTGCTTGATGAACTTGTCCGCCCTTGAAAAACATATAAAATATATGAGGTTAATTAATAATAATACAAGCACCAGTTTCCTACACTGCTAGCTGTTCCAAGAGAAAGCAAACATGCTGTTTTAGGTGTAATATGTGAAGCACATGAGCATTCACTACTAAACCTATACATGTAAGCAAGGTTGCATTAATATTGTATGCAGTTATCGCAAATTGAACGCCTGAGTTTTGTTGTCCTTGTAACGCATGATAAAAAGCTGTGTTTCCACACTAATTAACATAGAAAGATATTCTGTACCCATATTCGCATATGAACAAAACTCAGATGACCTAGGATCACATGTATTTGAATAATAAATGTAAAGGTACACTTACCTACTAAATGTCCATAGATACTGTCATAGTGCTGCAGAATCCCAGTGACAAGAGCTCTATTTTCCTGGTCATTGAAGCGAGGATTACGTGGCTTCTCCACACGTTTCTTCCGAGCAGGTTTAGGGTCAGAGCTTGGCTGGTGCTGACTGGACTCTCCTTCTTCCAATGGAAGAGCCTCCAAAAGCTGGCCACCAGCAAGCACGCCACCACCAGACACCCCATCAGCAACTGCGCCACCAGCAGCACTCCCAGCACCAGCACTCCCACTCCTAGCACCAGCACTCACACTCCTAGCACCAGCACTCACACTCCAAGCACCAGCACTCCCACTCCCAGCAACAGCACTCCCACTCCCAGCAACAGCACTCCCACTCCCAGCAACAGCACTCCCAATCCCAGCAACAGCACTCCCACTCCCAGCAACAGCACTCACACTCCCAGCAACACCACTCGCAGCACCAGCACTCCCACTCCCAGCAACACCACTCGCACTCCCAGCAACATCACTCCCCTGAACAGTACGTTCACTCCGACGCGTACTCGCACGAGTAGCACTCCCACTCCCACCAGCATCACTCTTCCCACGCTTTGCGGGCATACTTACAGCACTCACAAAAAACAGACAACAAATGTACAGCCAATCACACGAAACACTTCCACATATAAAACAAGACAAAGATGTAAACAAAACAACAAAGGACAAAGCTTTCCCAATACACAACAAGTCTCTCAGTCAATATGCAAATCTTAAATCACCAAACTCTGTGCGTCTCTCTCTCTCTCACTCCCAGCAACACAGAGAATGATTAACAGTACACGTTGCCTTTAAATATGGCGCGCTATCCAATACATGCTTGTTTCGCCTGATTCAGCAAGATTTGTGATTGGGCAACCTAACAGCACCCCGCCACGCACGCCGATACACCTGTGTGTGATCGGCTAATCATCGTGAGAGTGGGCGGATTTGTTTTCGCATTGATTTTGAATGTATTCGGCACTTACTGCATACGGAGAGGAAAAATCGCCAATAAGAAAGGAATTGTGATAAGCGTATCCCCGGTATAGTCAGGGGTTAATGGGAGTCGTCCCCGTCCCCCCAGTATACGCCCAGAACCATGGACCCGGTACTTGTGGTTCGGACTGTCTCCAACCAGCCATAATGTTGTGAGAGTGAAATTATGTCTAAGTCCAGCTTTGGTACATTAGAAGCAACTCTGAAACTTAACCTAAGCGTTTTTCGAAGCTACTTTTTGGCTAACTTCTTATAGGAAGGTCTAGGAGCTCTGAAAAAGAACGTACGCGTCTTTCACTCTTCCCGAGGAACTTAGAAGAATTTTGTGAAATTTTTTATTAAAATGGTGTATAAGGGTGTATATATATAAATATATTTTATGCACTGTATATGAGCTGGCGATTTCTAAGTCTGTGGTTCCGAGAGGGGGTAACCAGGCTCACTAATAAAGGTCAAGCCACTTGGCTGCCAGAATGCCCTGCTTCAGCACAGACCAGAAAGGCATTGTGATAAGCGTATCCCCGGTAAAGTCAGGGGTTAATGGGAGTCGTCCCCGTCCCCCCAGTATACGCCCAGAACCATGGACCCGGTACTTGTGGTTCGGACTGTCTCCAACCAGCCATAATGTTGTGAGAGTGAAATTATGCCTAAGTCCAGCTTTGGTACATTAGAAGCAACTCTGAAACTTAACCTAAGCGTTTTTCGAAGCTACTTTTTGGCTAACTTCTTATAGGAAGGTCTAGGAGCTCTGAAAATGAACGTGCGCGTCTTTCACTCTTCCCGAGGGACTTAGAAGAATTTTGTGATATTTTTTATTAAAATGGTGTATAAGGGTATATATATAAATATATTTTATGCACTGTATATGAGCTGGCGATTTATAAGTCTGTGGTTCCGAGAGGGGGTAACCAGGCTCACTAATAAAGGTCAAGCCACTTGGCTGCCAGAATGCCCTGCTTCAGCACAGACCAGAAAGGCATTGTGATAAGCGTATCCCCGGTATAGTCAGGGGTTAATGGGAGTCGTCCCCGTCCCCCCAGTATACGCCCAGAACCATGGACCCGGTACTTGTGGTTCGGACTGTCTCCAACCAGCCATAATGTTGTGAGAGTGAAATTATGCCTAAGTCCAGCTTTGGTACATTAGAAGCAACTCTGAAACTTAACCTAAGCGTTTTTCGAAGCTACTTTTTGGCTAACTTCTTATAGGAAGGTCTAGGAGCTCTGAAAATGAACGTGCGCGTCTTTCACTCTTCCCGAGGGACTTAGAAGAATTTTGTGATATTTTTTATTAAAATGGTGTATAAGGGTATATATATAAATATATTTTATGCACTGTATATGAGCTGGCGATTTATAAGTCTGTGGTTCCGAGAGGGGGTAACCAGGCTCACTAATAAAGGTCAAGCCACTTGGCTGCCAGAATGCCCTGCTTCAGCACAGACCAGAAAGGCATTGTGATAAGCGTATCCCCGGTATAGTCAGGGGTTAATGGGAGTCGTCCCTGTCCCCCCAGTATACGCCCAGAACCATGGACCCGGTACTTGTGGTTCGGACTGTCTCCAACCAGCCATAATGTTGTGAGAGTGAAATTATGCCTAAGTCCAGCTTTGGTACATTAGAAGCAACTCTGAAACTTAACCTAAGCGTTTTTCGAAGCTACTTTTTGGCTAACTTCTTATAGGAAGGTCTAGGAGCTCTGAAAATGAACGTGCGCGTCTTTCACTCTTCCCGAGGGACTTAGAAGAATTTTGTGATATTTTTTATTAAAATGGTGTATAAGGGTATATATATAAATATATTTTATGCACTGTATATGAGCTGGCGATTTATAAGTCTGTGGTTCCGAGAGGGGGTAACCAGGCTCACTAATAAAGGTCAAGCCACTTGGCTGCCAGAATGCCCTGCTTCAGCACAGACCAGAAAGGCATTGTGATAAGCGTATCCCCGGTATAGTCAGGGGTTAATGGGAGTCGTCCCCGTCCCCCCAGTATACGCCCAGAACCATGGACCCGGTACTTGTGGTTCGGACTGTCTCCAACCAGCCATAATGTTGTGAGAGTGAAATTATGCCTAAGTCCAGCTTTGGTACATTAGAAGCAACTCTGAAACTTAACCTAAGCGTTTTTCGAAGCTACTTTTTGGCTAACTTCTTATAGGAAGGTCTAGGAGCTCTGAAAATGAACGTGCGCGTCTTTCACTCTTCCCGAGGGACTTAGAAGAATTTTGTGATATTTTTTATTAAAATGGTGTATAAGGGTATATATATAATTATATTTTATGCACTGTATATGAGCTGGCGATTTCTAAGTCTGTGGTTCCGAGAGGGGGTAACCAGGCTCACTAATAAAGGTCAAGCCACTTGGCTGCCAGAATGCCCTGCTTCAGCACAGACCAGAAAGGCATTGTGATAAGCGTATCCCCGGTATAGTCAGGGGTTAATGGGAGTCGTCCCCGTCCCCCAAGTATACGCCCAGAACCATGGACCAGGTACTTGTGGTTCGGACTGTCTCCAACCAGCCATAATGTTGTGAGAGTGAAATTATGTCTAAGTCCAGCTTTGGTACATTAGAAGCAACTCTGAAAATTAACTTAAGCGTTTTTCGAAGCTACTTATTGGCTAACTTCTGTAGGAAGGTCTAGGAGCTCTGAAAATGAACGTGCGCGTCTTTCACTCTTCCCGAGGGACTTAGAAGAATTTTGTGATATTTTTTATTAAAATGGTGTATAAGGGTATATATATAAATATATTTTATGCACTGTATATGAGCTGGCGATTTCTAAGTCTGTGGTTCCGAGAGGGGGTAACCAGGCTCACTAATAAAGGTCAAGCCACTTGGCTGCCAGAATGCCCTGCTTCAGCACAGACCAGAAAGGCATTGTGATAAGCGTATCCCCGGTATAGTCAGGGGTTAATGGGAGTCGTCCCCGTCCCCCCAGTATACGCCCAGAACCATGGACCCGGTACTTGTGGTTCGGACTGTCTCCAACCAGCCATAATGTTGTGAGAGTGAAATTATGTCTAAGTCCAGCTTTGGTACATTAGAAGCAACTCTGAAACTTAACCTAAGCGTTTTTCGTAGCTACTTTTTGGCTAACTTCTTATAGGAAGGTCTAGGAGCTCTGAAAATGAACGTACGCGTCTTTCACTCTTCCCAAGGGACTTAGAAGAATTTTGTGATATTTTTTATTAAAATGGTGTATAAGGGTATATATATAAATATATTTTATGCACTGTATATGAGCTGGCGATTTCTAAGTCTGTGGTTCCGAGAGGGGGTAACCAGGCTCACTAATAAAGGTCAAGCCACTTGGCTACCAGAATGCCCTGCTTCAGCACAGACCAGAAAGGCATTGTGATAAGCGTATCCCCGGTAAAGTCAGGGGTTAATGGGAGTCGTCCCCGTCCCCCCAGTATACGCCCAGAACCATGGACCCGGTACTTGTGGTTCGGACTGTCTCCAACCAGCCATAATGTTGTGAGAGTGAAATTATGTCTAAGTCCAGCTTTGGTACATTAGAAGCAACTCTGAAACTTAACCTAAGCATTTTTCGAAGCTACTTTTTGGCTAACTTCTTATAGGAAGGTCTAGGAGCTCTGAAAATGAACGTTCGCGTCTTTCACTCTTCCCGAGGGACTTAGAAGAATTTTGTGATATTTTTTATTAAAATGGTGTATAAGGGTATATATATAAATATATTTTATGCACTGTATATGAGCTGGCGATTTCTAAGTCTGTGGTTCCGAGAGGGGGTAACCAGGCTCACTAATAAAGGTCAAGCCACTTGGCTGCCAGAATGCCCTGCTTCAGCACAGACCAGAAAGGCATTGTGATAAGCGTATCCCCGGTATAGTCAGGGGTTAATGGGAGTCGTCCCCGTCCCCCCAGTATACGCCCAGAACCATGGACCCGGTACTTGTGGTTCGGACTGTCTCCAACCAGCCATAATGTTGTGAGAGTGAAATTATGCCTAAGTCCAGCTTTGGTACATTAGAAGCAACTCTGAAACTTAACCTAAGCGTTTTTCGAAGCTACTTTTTGGCTAACTTCTTATAGGAAGGTCTAGGAGCTCTGAAAATGAACGTGCGCGTCTTTCACTCTTCCCGAGGGACTTAGAAGAATTTTGTGATATTTTTTATTAAAATGGTGTATAAGGGTATATATATAAATATATTTTATGCACTGTATATGAGCTGGCGATTTCTAAGTCTGTGGTTCCGAGAGGGGGTAACCAGGCTCACTAATAAAGGTCAAGCCACTTGGCTGCCAGAATGCCCTGCTTCAGCACAGACCAGAAAGGCATTGTGATAAGCGTATCCCCGGTATAGTCAGGGGTTAATGGGAGTCGTCCCCGTCCCCCCAGTATACGCCCAGAACCATGGACCCGGTACTTGTGGTTCGGACTGTCTCCAACCAGCCATAATGTTGTGAGAGTGAAATTATGTCTAAGTCCAGCTTTGGTACATTAGAAGAAACTCTGAAACTTAACCTAAGCGTTTTTCGTAGCTACTTTTTGGCTAACTTCTTATAGGAAGGTCTAGGAGCTCTGAAAATGAACGTACGCGTCTTTCACTCTTCCCAAGGGACTTAGAAGAATTTTGTGATATTTTTTATTAAAATGGTGTATAAGGGTATATATATAAATATATTTTATGCACTGTATATGAGCTGGCGATTTCTAAGTCTGTGGTTCCGAGAGGGGGTAACCAGGCTCACTAATAAAGGTCAAGCCACTTGGCTACCAGAATGCCCTGCTTCAGCACAGACCAGAAAGGCATTGTGATAAGCGTATCCCCGGTAAAGTCAGGGGTTAATGGGAGTCGTCCCCGTCCCCCCAGTATACGCCCAGAACCATGGACCCGGTACTTGTGGTTCGGACTGTCTCCAACCAGCCATAATGTTGTGAGAGTGAAATTATGTCTAAGTCCAGCTTTGGTACATTAGAAGCAACTCTGAAACTTAACCTAAGCGTTTTTCGAAGCTACTTTTTGGCTAACTTCTTATAGGAAGGTCTAGGAGCTCTGAAAATGAACGTTCGCGTCTTTCACTCTTCCCGAGGGACTTAGAAGAATTTTGTGATATTTTTTATTAAAATGGTGTATAAGGGTATATATATAAATATATTTTATGCACTGTATATGAGCTGGCGATTTCTAAGTCTGTGGTTCCGAGAGGGGGTAACCAGGCTCACTAATAAAGGTCAAGCCACTTGGCTGCCAGAATGCCCTGCTTCAGCACAGACCAGAAAGGCATTGTGATAAGCGTATCCCCGGTATAGTCAGGGGTTAATGGGAGTCGTCCCCGTCCCCCCAGTATACGTCCAGAACCATGGACCCGGTACTTGTGGTTCGGACTGTCTCCAACCAGCCATAATGTTGTGAGAGTGAAATTATGCCTAAGTCCAGCTTTGGTACATTAGAAGCAACTCTGAAACTTAACCTAAGCGTTTTTCGAAGCTACTTTTTGGCTAACTTCTTATAGGAAGGTCTAGGAGCTCTGAAAATGAACGTGCGCGTCTTTCACTCTTCCCGAGGGACTTAGAAGAATTTTGTGATATTTTTTATTAAAATGGTGTATAAGGGTATATATATAAATATATTTTATGCACTGTATATGAGCTGGCGATTTCTAAGTCTGTGGTTCCGAGAGGGGGTAACCAGGCTCACTAATAAAGGTCAAGCCACTTGGCTGCCAGAATGCCCTGCTTCAGCACAGACCAGAAAGGCATTGTGATAAGCGTATCCCCGGTATAGTCAGGGGTTAATGGGAGTCGTCCCCGTCCCCCCAGTATACGCCCAGAACCATGGACCCGGTACTTGTGGTTCGGACTGTCTCCAACCAGCCATAATGTTGTGAGAGTGAAATTATGCCTAAGTCCAGCTTTGGTACATTAGAAGCAACTCTGAAACTTAACCTAAGCGTTTTTCGAAGCTACTTTTTGGCTAACTTCTTATAGGAAGGTCTAGGAGCTCTGAAAATGAACGTGCGCGTCTTTCACTCTTCCCAAGGGACTTAGAAGAATTTTGTGATATTTTTTATTAAAATGGTGTATAAGGGTATATATATAAATATATTTTATGCACTGTATATGAGCTGGCGATTTCTAAGTCTGTGGTTCCGAGAGGGGGTAACCAGGCTCACTAATAAAGGTCAAGCAACTTGGCTGCCAGAATGCCCTGCTTCAGCACAGACCAGAAAGGCATTGTGATAAGCGTATCCCCGGTAAAGTCAGGGGTTAATGGGAGTTGTCCCCATCCCCCCAGTATACGCCCAGAACCATGGACCCTGTACTTGTGGTTCGGACTGTCTCCAACCAGCCATAATGTTGTGAGAGTGAAATTATGTCTAAGTCCAGCTTTGGTACATTAGAAGCAACTCTGAAACTTAACCTAAGCGTTTTTCTTAGCTACTTTTTGGCTAACTTCTTATAGGAAGGTCTAGGAGCTCTGAAAATGAACGTGCGCGTCTTTCACTCTTCCCGAGGGACTTAGAAGAATTTTGTGATATTTTTTATTAAAATGGTGTATAAGGGTATATATATAAATATATTTTATGCACTGTATATGAGCTGGCGATTTCTAAGTCTGTGGTTCCGAGAGGGGGTAACCAGGCTCACTAATAAAGGTCAAGCCACTTGGCTGCCAGAATGCCCTGCTTCAGCACAGACCAGAAAGGCATTGTGATAAGCGTATCCCCGGTAAAGTCAGGGGTTAATGGGAGTCGTCCCCGTCCCCCCAGTATACGCCCAGAACCATGGACCCGGTACTTGTGGTTCGGACTGTCTCCAACCAGCCATAATGTTGTGAGAGTGAAATTATGCCTAAGTCCAGCTTTGGTACATTAGAAGCAACTCTGAAACTTAACCTAAGCGTTTTTCGAAGCTACTTTTTGGCTAACTTCTGTAGGAAGGTCTAGGAGCTCTGAAAATGAACGTGCGCGTCTTTCACTCTTCCCGAGGGACTTAGAAGAATTTTGTGATATTTTTTATTAAAATGGTGTATAAGGGTATATATATAAATATATTTTATGCACTGTATATGAGCTGGCGATTTCTAAGTCTGTGGTTCCGAGAGGGGGTAACCAGGCTCACTAATAAAGGTCAAGCCACTTGGCTGCCAGAATGCCCTGCTTCAGCACAGACCAGAAAGGCATTGTGATAAGCGTATCCCCGGTATAGTCAGGGGTTAATGGGAGTCGTCCCCGTCCCCCCAGTATACGGCCAGAACCATGGACCCGGTACTTGTGGTTCGGACTGTCTCCAACCAGCCATAATGTTGTGAGAGTGAAATTATGCCTAAGTCCAGCTTTGGTACATTAGAAGCAACTCTGAAACTTAACCTAAGCGTTTTTCGAAGCTACTTTTTGGCTAACTTCTTATAGGAAGGTCTAGGAGCTCTAAAAATGAACGTGCGCGTCTTTCACTCTTCCCGAGGGACTTAGAAGAATTTTGTGATATTTTTTATTAAAATGGTGTATAAGGGTATATATATAAATATATTTTATGCACTGTATATGAGCTGGCGATTTCTAAGTCTGTGGTTCCGAGAGGGGGTAACCAGGCTCACTAATAAAGGTCAAGCCACTTGGCTGCCAGAATGCCCTGCTTCAGCCCAGACCAGAAAGGCATTGTGATAAGCGTATCCCCGGTAAAGTCAGGGGTTAATGGGAGTTGTCCCCATCCCCCCAGTATACGCCCAGAACCATGGACCCGGTACTTGTGGTTCGGACTGTCTCCAACCAGCCATAATGTTGTGAGAGTGAAATTATGTCTAAGTCCAGCTTTGGTACATTAGAAGCAACTCTGAAACTTAACCTAAGCGTTTTTCGAAGCTACTTTTTGGCTAACTTCTTATAGGAAGGTCTAGGAGCTCTGAAAATGAACGTGCGCGTCTTTCACTCTTCCCGAGGGACTTAGAAGAATTTTGTGATATTTTTTATTAAAATGGTGTATAAGGGTATATATATAAATATATTTTATGCACTGTATATGAGCTGGCGATTTCTAAGTCTGTGGTTCCGAGAGGGGGTAACCAGGCTCACTAATAAAGGTCAAGCCACTTGGCTGCCAGAATGCCCTGCTTCAGCACAGACCAGAAAGGCATTGTGATAAGCGTATCCCCGGTATAGTCAGGGGTTAATGGGAGTCGTCCCCGTCCCCCCAGTATACGCCCAGAACCATGGACCCGGTACTTGTGGTTCGGACTCTCTCCAACCAGCCATAATGTTGTGAGAGTGAAATTATGCCTAAGTCCAGCTTTGGTACATTAGAAGCAACTCTGAAACTTAACCTAAGCGTTTTTCGAAGCTACTTTTTGGCTAACTTCTTATAGGAAGGTCTAGGAGCTCTGAAAATGAACGTGCGCGTCTTTCACTCTTCCCGAGGGACTTAGAAGAATTTTGTGATATTTTTTATTAAAATGGTGTATAAGGGTATATATATAAATATATTTTATGCACTGTATATGAGCTGGCGATTTCTAAGTCTGTGGTTCCGAGAGGGGGTAACCAGGCTCACTAATAAAGGTCAAGCCACTTGGCTGCCAGAATGCCCTGCTTCAGCACAGACCAGAAAGGCATTGTGATAAGCGTATCCCCGGTATAGTCAGGGGTTAATGGGAGTCGTCCCCGTCCCCCCAGTATACGCCCAGAACCATGGACCCGGTATTTGTGGTTCGGACTGTCTCCAACCAGCCATAATGTTGTGAGAGTGAAATTATGCCTAAGTCCAGCATTGGTACATTAGAAGCAACTCTGAAACTTAACCTAAGCGTTTTTCGAAGCTACTTTTTGGCTAACTTCTTATAGGAAGGTCTAGGAGCTCTGAAAATGAACGTGCGCGTCTTTCACTCTTCCCGAGGGACTTAGAAGAATTTTGTGATATTTTTTATTAAAATGGTGTATAAGGGTGTATATATATAATTATATTTTATGCACTGTATATGAGCTGGCGATTTCTAAGTCTGTGGTTCCGAGAGGGGGTAACCAGGCTCACTAATAAAGGTCAAGCCACTTGGCTGCCAGAATGCCCTGCTTCAGCACAGACCAGAAAGGCATTGTGATAAGCGTATCCCCGGTATAGTCAGGGGTTAATGGGAGTCGTCCCCGTCCCCCCAGTATACGCCCAGAACCATGGACCCGGTACTTGTGGTTCGGACTGTCTCCAACCAGCCATAATGTTGTGAGAGTGAAATTATGTCTAAGTCCAGCTTTGGTACATTAGAAGCAACTCTGAAACTTAACTTAAGCGTTTTTCGAAGCTACTTTTTGGCTAACTTCTGTAGGAAGGTCTAGGAGCTCTGAAAATGAACGTGCGCGTCTTTCACTCTTCCCGAGGGACTTAGAAGAATTTTGTGATATTTTTTATTAAAATGGTGTATAAGGGTATATATATATAAATATATTTTATGCACTGTATATGAGCTGGCGATTTCTAAGTCTGTGGTTCCGAGAGGGGGTAACCAGGCTCACTAATAAAGGTCAAGCCACTTGGCTGCCAGAATGCCCTGCTTCAGCACAGACCAGAAAGACATTGTGATAAGCGTATCCCCGGTATAGTCAGGGGTTAATGGGAGTCGTCCCCGTCCCCCCAGTATACGCCCAGAACCATGGACCCGGTACTTGTGGTTCGGACTGTCTCCAACCAGCCATAATGTTGTGAGAGTGAAATTATGTCTAAGTCCAGCTTTGGTACATTAGAAGCAACTCTGAAACTTAACCTAAGCGTTTTTCGTAGCTACTTTTTGGCTAACTTCTTATAGGAAGGTCTAAGAGCTCTGAAAATGAACGTGCGCGTCTTTCACTCTTCCCAAGGGACTTAGAAGAATTTTGTGATATTTTTTATTAAAATGGTGTATAAGGGTATATATATAAATATATTTTATGCACTGTATATGAGCTGGCGATTTCTAAGTCTGTGGTTCCGAGAGGGGGTAACCAGGCTCACTAATAAAGGTCAAGCCACTTGGCTGCCAGAATGCCCTGCTTCAGCACAGACCAGAAAGGCATTGTGATAAGCGTATCCCCGGTAAAGTCAGGGGTTAATGGGAGTCGTCCCCGTCCCCCCAGTATACGCCCAGAACCATGGACCCGGTACTTGTGGTTCGGACCCTCTCCAACCAGCCATAATGTTGTGAGAGTGAAATTATGTCTAAGTCCAGCTTTGGTACATTAGAAGCAACTCTGAAACTTAACCTAAGCGTTTTTCGAAGCTACTTTTTGGCTAACTTCTTATAGGAAGGTCTAGGAGCTCTGAAAAAGAACGTACGCGTCTTTCACTCTTCCCGAGGGACTTAGAAGAATTTTGTGATATTTTTTATTAAAATGGTGTATAAGGGTGTATATATATAAATATATTTTATGCACTGTATATGAGCTGGCGATTTCGAAGTCTGTGGTTCCGAGAGGGGGTAACCAGGCTCACTAATAAAGGTCAAGCCACTTGGCTGCCAGAATGCCCTGCTTCAGCACAGACCAGAAAGACATTGTGATAAGCGTATCCCCGGTATAGTCAGGGGTTAATGGGAGTCGTCCCCGTCCCCCCAGTATACGCCCAGAACCATGGACCCGGTACTTGTGGTTCGGACTGTCTCCAACCAGCCATAATGTTGTGAGAGTGAAATTATGTCTAAGTCCAGCTTTGGTACATTAGAAGCAACTCTGAAACTTAACCTAAGCGTTTTTCGTAGCTACTTTTTGGCTAACTTCTTATAGGAAGGTCTAAGAGCTCTGAAAATGAACGTGCGCGTCTTTCACTCTTCCCAAGGGACTTAGAAGAATTTTGTGATATTTTTTATTAAAATGGTGTATAAGGGTATATATATAAATATATTTTATGCACTGTATATGAGCTGGCGATTTCTAAGTCTGTGGTTCCGAGAGGGGGTAACCAGGCTCACTAATAAAGGTCAAGCCACTTGGCTGCCAGAATGCCCTGCTTCAGCACAGACCAGAAAGGCATTGTGATAAGCGTATCCCCGGTAAAGTCAGGGGTTAATGGGAGTCGTCCCCGTCCCCCCAGTATACGCCCAGAACCATGGACCCGGTACTTGTGGTTCGGACCCTCTCCAACCAGCCATAATGTTGTGAGAGTGAAATTATGTCTAAGTCCAGCTTTGGTACATTAGAAGCAACTCTGAAACTTAACCTAAGCGTTTTTCGAAGCTACTTTTTGGCTAACTTCTTATAGGAAGGTCTAGGAGCTCTGAAAAAGAACGTACGCGTCTTTCACTCTTCCCGAGGGACTTAGAAGAATTTTGTGATATTTTTTATTAAAATTGTGTATAAGGGTGTATATATATAAATATATTTTATGCACTGTATATGAGCTGGCGATTTCGAAGTCTGTGGTTCCGAGAGGGGGTAACCAGGCTCACTAATAAAGGTCAAGCCACTTGGCTGCCAGAATGCCCTGCTTCAGCACAGACCAGAAAGGCATTGTGATAAGCGTATCCCCGGTAAAGTCAGGGGTTAATGGGAGTCGTCCCCGTCCCCCCAGTATACGCCCAGAACCATGGACCCGGTACTTGTGGTTCGGACTGTCTCCAACCAGCCATAATGTTGTGAGAGTGAAATTATGTCTAAGTCCAGCTTTGGTACATTAGAAGCAACTCTGAAACTTAACCTAAGCGTTTTTCGAAGCTACTTTTTGGCTAAATTCTTATAGGAAGGTCTAGGAGCTCTGAAAATGAACGTGCGCGTCTTTCACTCTTCCCAAGGGACTTAGAAGAATTTTGTGATATTTTTTATTAAAATGGTGTATAAGGGTATATATATAAATATATTTTATGCACTGTATATGAGCTGGCGATTTCTAAGTCTGTGGTTCCGAGAGGGGGTAACCAGGCTCACTAATAAAGGTCAAGCCACTTGGCTGCCAGAATGCCCTGCTTCAGCACAGACCAGAAAGGCATTGTGATAAGCGTATCCCCGGTATAGTCAGGGGTTAATGGGAGTCGTCCCCGTCCCCCCAGTATACGCCCAGAACCATGGACCCGGTACTTGTGGTTCGGACTGTCTCCAACCAGCCATAATGTTGTGAGAGTGAAATTATGTCTAAGTCCAGCTTTGGTACATTAGAAGCAACTCTGAAACTTAACCTAAGCGTTTTTCGTAGCTACTTTTGGCTAACTTCTTATAGGAAGGTCTAGGAGCTCTGAAAATGAACGTGCGCGTCTTTCACTCTTCTCAAGGGACTTAGAAGAATTTTGTGATATTTTTTATTAAAATGGTGTATAAGGGTATATATATAAATATATTTTATGCACTGTATATGAGCTGGCGATTTCTAAGTCTGTGGTTCCGAGAGGGGGTAACCAGGCTCACTAATAAAGGTCAAGCCACTTGGCTGCCAGAATGCCCTGCTTCAGCACAGACCAGAAAGGCATTGTGATAAGCGTATCCCCGGTATAGTCAGGGGTTAATGGGAGTCGTCCCCGTCCCCCCAGTATACGCCCAGAACCATGGACCCGGTACTTGTGGTTCGGACTGTCTCCAACCAGCCATAATGTTGTGAGAGTGAAATTATGTCTAAGTCCAGCTTTGGTACATTAGAAGCAACTCTGAAACTTAACCTAAGCGTTTTTCGAAGCTACTTTTTGGCTAACTTCTTATAGGAAGGTCTAGGAGCTCTGAAAATGAACGTGCGCGTCTTTCACTCTTCCCGAGGGACTTAGAAGAATTTTGTGATATTTTTTATTAAAATGGTGTATAAGGGTGTATATATATAATTATATTTTATGCACTGTATATGAGCTGGCGATTTCTAAGTCTGTGGTTCCGAGAGGGGGTAACCAGGCTCACTAATAAAGGTCAAGCCACTTGGCTGCCAGAATGCCCTGCTTCAGCACAGACCAGAAAGACATTGTGATAAGCGTATCCCCGGTATAGTCAGGGGTTAATGGGAGTCGTCCCCGTCCCCCCAGTATACGCCCAGAACCATGGACCCGGTACTTGTGGTTCGGACTGTCTCCAACCAGCCATAATGTTGTGAGAGTGAAATTATGTCTAAGTCCAGCTTTGGTACATTAGAAGCAACTCTGAAACTTAACCTAAGCGTTTTTCGTAGCTACTTTTGGCTAACTTCTTATAGGAAGGTCTAGGAGCTCTGAAAATGAACGTGCGCGTCTTTCACTCTTCCCAAGGGACTTAGAAGAATTTTGTGATATTTTTTATTAAAATGGTGTATAAGGGTATATATATAAATATATTTTATGCACTGTATATGAGCTGGCGATTTCTAAGTCTGTGGTTCCGAGAGGGGGTAACCAGGCTCACTAATAAAGGTCAAGCCACTTGGCTGCCAGAATGCCCTGCTTCAGCACAGACCAGAAAGGCATTGTGATAAGCGTATCCCCGGTATAGTCAGGGGTTAATGGGAGTCGTCCCCGTCCCCCCAGTATACGCCCAGAACCATGGACCCGGTACTTGTGGTTCGGACTGTCTCCAACCAGCCATAATGTTGTGAGAGTGAAATTATGTCTAAGTCCAGCTTTGGTACATTAGAAGCAACTCTGAAACTTAACCTAAGCGTTTTTCGAAGCTACTTTTTGGCTAACTTCTTATAGGAAGGTCTAGGAGCTCTAAAAATGAACGTGCGCGTCTTTCAATCTTCCCAAGGGACTTAGAAGAATTTTGTGATATTTTTTATTAAAATGGTGTATAAGGGTATATATATAAATATATTTTATGCACTGTATATGAGCTGGCGATTTCTAAGTCTGTGGTTCCGAGAGGGGGTAACCAGGCTCACTAATAAAGGTCAAGCCACTTGGCTGCCAGAATGCCCTGCTTCAGCACAGACCAGAAAGGCATTGTGATAAGCGTATCCCCGGTAAAGTCAGGGGTTAATGGGAGTCGTCCCCGTCCCCCCAGTATACGCCCAGAACCATGGACCCGGTACTTGTGGTTCGGACTGTCTCCAACCAGCCATAATGTTGTGAGAGTGAAATTATGTCTAAGTCCAGCTTTGGTACATTAGAAGCAACTCTGAAACTTAACCTAAGCGTTTTTCGAAGCTACTTTTTGGCTAACTTCTTATAGGAAGGTCTAGGAGCTCTGAAAATGAACGTGCGCGTCTTTCACTCTTCCCGAGGGACTTAGAAGAATTTTGTGATATTTTTTATTAAAATGGTGTATAAGGGTATATATATAAATATATTTTATGCACTGTATATGAGCTGGCGATTTCTAAGTCTGTGGTTCCGAGAGGGGGTAACCAGGCTCACTAATAAAGGTCAAGCCACTTGGCTGCCAGAATGCCCTGCTTCAGCACAGACCAGAAAGGCATTGTGATAAGCGTATCCCCGGTATAGTCAGGGGTTAATGGGAGTCGTCCCCGTCCCCCCAGTATACGCCCAGAACCATGGACCCGGTACTTGTGGTTCGGACTGTCTCCAACCAGCCATAATGTTGTGAGAGTGAAATTATGTCTAAGTCCAGCTTTGGTACATTAGAAGCAACTCTGAAACTTAACCTAAGCGTTTTTCGAAGCTACTTTTTGGCTAACTTCTTATAGGAAGGTCTAGGAGCTCTAAAAATGAACGTGCGCGTCTTTCAATCTTCCCAAGGGACTTAGAAGAATTTTGTGATATTTTTTATTAAAATGGTGTATAAGGGTATATATATAAATATATTTTATGCACTGTATATGAGCTGGCGATTTCTAAGTCTGTGGTTCCGAGAGGGGGTAACCAGGCTCACTAATAAAGGTCAAGCCACTTGGCTGCCAGAATGCCCTGCTTCAGCACAGACCAGAAAGGCATTGTGATAAGCGTATCCCCGGTAAAGTCAGGGGTTAATGGGAGTCGTCCCCGTCCCCCCAGTATACGCCCAGAACCATGGACCCGGTACTTGTGGTTCGGACTGTCTCCAACCAGCCATAATGTTGTGAGAGTGAAATTATGTCTAAGTCCAGCTTTGGTACATTAGAAGCAACTCTGAAACTTAACCTAAGCGTTTTTCGAAGCTACTTTTTGGCTAACTTCTTATAGGAAGGTCTAGGAGCTCTGAAAATGAACGTGCGCGTCTTTCACTCTTCCCGAGGGACTTAGAAGAATTTTGTGATATTTTTTATTAAAATGGTGTATAAGGGTATATATATAAATATATTTTATGCACTGTATATGAGCTGGCGATTTCTAAGTCTGTGGTTCCGAGAGGGGGTAACCAGGCTCACTAATAAAGGTCAAGCCACTTGGCTGCCAGAATGCCCTGCTTCAGCACAGACCAGAAAGGCATTGTGATAAGCGTATCCCCGGTATAGTCAGGGGTTAATGGGAGTCGTCCCCGTCCCCCCAGTATACGGCCAGAACCATGGACCCGGTACTTGTGGTTCGGACTGTCTCCAACCAGCCATAATGTTGTGAGAGTGAAATTATGTCTAAGTCCAGCTTTGGTACATTAGAAGCAACTCTGAAACTTAACCTAAGCGTTTTTCGTAGCTACTTTTTGGCTAACTTCTTATAGGAAGGTCTAGGAGCTCTGAAAAAGAACGTACGCGTCTTTCACTCTTCCCGAGGGACTTAGAAGAATTTTGTGATATTTTTTATTATAATGGTGTATAAGGGTGTATATATATAAATATATTTTATGCACTGTATATGAGCTGGCGATTTCTAAGTCTGTGGTTCCGAGAGGGGGTAACCAGGCTCACTAATAAAGGTCAAGCCACTTGGCTGCCAGAATGCCCTGCTTCAGCACAGACCAGAAAGGCATTGTGATAAGCGTATCCCCGGTAAAGTCAGGGGTTAATGGGAGTCGTCCCCGTCCCCCCAGTATACGCCCAGAACCATGGACCCGGTACTTGTGGTTCGGACTGTCTCCAACCAGCCATAATGTTGTGAGAGTGAAATTATGTCTAAGTCCAGCTTTGGTACATTAGAAGCAACTCTGAAACTTAACCTAAGCGTTTTTCGAAGCTACTTTTTGGCTAAATTCTTATAGGAAGGTCTAGGAGCTCTGAAAATGAACGTGCGCGTCTTTCACTCTTCCCAAGGGACTTAGAAGAATTTTGTGATATTTTTTATTAAAATGGTGTATAAGGGTATATATATAAATATATTTTATGCACTGTATATGAGCTGGCGATTTCTAAGTCTGTGGTTCCGAGAGGGGGTAACCAGGCTCACTAATAAAGGTCAAGCCACTTGGCTGCCAGAATGCCCTGCTTCAGCACAGACCAGAAAGGCATTGTGATAAGCGTATCCCCGGTATAGTCAGGGGTTAATGGGAGTCGTCCCCGTCCCCCCAGTATACGCCCAGAACCATGGACCCGGTACTTGTGGTTCGGACTGTCTCCAACCAGCCATAATGTTGTGAGAGTGAAATTATGTCTAAGTCCAGCTTTGGTACATTAGAAGCAACTCTGAAACTTAACCTAAGCGTTTTTCGAAGCTACTTTTTGGCTAACTTCTTATAGGAAGGTCTAGGAGCTCTGAAAATGAACGTGCGCGTCTTTCACTCTTCCCAAGGGACTTAGAAGAATTTTGTGATATTTTTTATTAAAATGGTGTATAAGGGTATATATATAAATATATTTTATGCACTGTATATGAGCTGGCGATTTCTAAGTCTGTGGTTCCGAGAGGGGGTAACCAGGCTCACTAATAAAGGTCAAGCCACTTGGCTGCCAGAATGCCCTGCTTCAGCACAGACCAGAAAGGCATTGTGATAAGCGTATCCCCGGTATAGTCAGGGGTTAATGGGAGTCGTCCCCGTCCCCCCAGTATACGCCCAGAACCATGGACCCGGTACTTGTGGTTCGGACTGTCTCCAACCAGCCATAATGTTGTGAGAGTGAAATTATGTCTAAGTCCAGCTTTGGTACATTAGAAGCAACTCTGAAACTTAACCTAAGCGTTTTTCGAAGCTACTTTTTGCCTAACTTCTTATAGGAAGGTCTAGGAGCTCTGAAAATGAACGTGCGCGTCTTTCACTCTTCCCGAGGGACTTAGAAGAATTTTGTGATATTTTTTATTAAAATGGTGTATAAGGGTATATATATAAATATATTTTATGCACTGTATATGAGCTGGCGATTTCTAAGTCTGTGGTTCCGAGAGGGGGTAACCAGGCTCACTAATAAAGGTCAAGCCACTTGGCTGCCAGAATGCCCTGCTTCAGCACAGACCAGAAAGGCATTGTGATAAGCGTATCCCCGGTATAGTCAGGGGTTAATGGGAGTCGTCCCCGTCCCCCCAGTATACGGCCAGAACCATGGACCCGGTACTTGTGGTTCGGACTGTCTCCAACCAGCCATAATGTTGTGAGAGTGAAATTATGTCTAAGTCCAGCTTTGGTACATTAGAAGCAACTCTGAAACTTAACCTAAGCGTTTTTCGTAGCTACTTTTTGGCTAACTTCTTATAGGAAGGTCTAGGAGCTCTGAAAAAGAACGTACGCGTCTTTCACTCTTCCCGAGGGACTTAGAAGAATTTTGTGATATTTTTTATTATAATGGTGTATAAGGGTGTATATATATAAATATATTTTATGCACTGTATATGAGCTGGCGATTTCTAAGTCTGTGGTTCCGAGAGGGGGTAACCAGGCTCACTAATAAAGGTCAAGCCACTTGGCTGCCAGAATGCCCTGCTTCAGCACAGACCAGAAAGGCATTGTGATAAGCGTATCCCCGGTAAAGTCAGGGGTTAATGGGAGTCGTCCCCGTCCCCCCAGTATACGCCCAGAACCATGGACCCGGTACTTGTGGTTCGGACTGTCTCCAACCAGCCATAATGTTGTGAGAGTGAAATTATGTCTAAGTCCAGCTTTGGTACATTAGAAGCAACTCTGAAACTTAACCTAAGCGTTTTTCGAAGCTACTTTTTGGCTAAATTCTTATAGGAAGGTCTAGGAGCTCTGAAAATGAACGTGCGCGTCTTTCACTCTTCCCAAGGGACTTAGAAGAATTTTGTGATATTTTTTATTAAAATGGTGTATAAGGGTATATATATAAATATATTTTATGCACTGTATATGAGCTGGCGATTTCTAAGTCTGTGGTTCCGAGAGGGGGTAACCAGGCTCACTAATAAAGGTCAAGCCACTTGGCTGCCAGAATGCCCTGCTTCAGCACAGACCAGAAAGGCATTGTGATAAGCGTATCCCCGGTATAGTCAGGGGTTAATGGGAGTCGTCCCCGTCCCCCCAGTATACGCCCAGAACCATGGACCCGGTACTTGTGGTTCGGACTGTCTCCAACCAGCCATAATGTTGTGAGAGTGAAATTATGTCTAAGTCCAGCTTTGGTACATTAGAAGCAACTCTGAAACTTAACCTAAGCGTTTTTCGTAGCTACTTTTTGGCTAACTTCTTATAGGAAGGTCTAGGAGCTCTGAAAATGAACGTGCGCGTCTTTCACTCTTCCCAAGGGACTTAGAAGAATTTTGTGATATTTTTTATTAAAATGGTGTATAAGGGTATATATATAAATATATTTTATGCACTGTATATGAGCTGGCGATTTCTAAGTCTGTGGTTCCGAGAGGGGGTAACCAGGCTCACTAATAAAGGTCAAGCCACTTGGCTGCCAGAATGCCCTGCTTCAGCACAGACCAGAAAGGCATTGTGATAAGCGTATCCCCGGTATAGTCAGGGGTTA
The DNA here is from genome assembly GCF_040206685.1 of Ascaphus truei. Taxonomy (NCBI): domain Eukaryota; kingdom Metazoa; phylum Chordata; class Amphibia; order Anura; family Ascaphidae; genus Ascaphus; species Ascaphus truei. Next base: position 3,817,134 of record NC_134493.1, read on the forward strand.
ATGGGAGTCGTCCCCGTCCCCCCAGTATACGCCCAGAACCATGGACCCGGTACTTGTGGTTCGGACTGTCTCCAACCAGCCATAATGTTGTGAGAGTGAAATTATGCCTAAGTCCAGCTTTGGTACATTAGAAGCAACTCTGAAACTTAACCTAAGCGTTTTTCGAAGCTACTTTTTGGCTAACTTCTTATAGGAAGGTCTAGGAGCTCTGAAAATGAACGTGCGCGTCTTTCACTCTTCCCGAGGGACTTAGAAGAATTTTGTGATATTTTTTATTAAAATGGTGTATAAGGGTGTATATATATAATTATATTTTATGCACTGTATATGAGCTGGCGATTTCTAAGTCTGTGGTTCCGAGAGGGGGTAACCAGGCTCACTAATAAAGGTCAAGCCACTTGGCTGCCAGAATGCCCTGCTTCAGCACAGACCAGAAAGACATTGTGATAAGCGTATCCCCGGTATAGTCAGGGGTTAATGGGAGTCGTCCCCGTCCCCCCAGTATACGCCCAGAACCATGGACCCGGTACTTGTGGTTCGGACTGTCTCCAACCAGCCATAATGTTGTGAGAGTGAAATTATGTCTAAGTCCAGCTTTGGTACATTAGAAGCAACTCTGAAACTTAACCTAAGCGTTTTTCGTAGCTACTTTTGGCTAACTTCTTATAGGAAGGTCTAGGAGCTCTGAAAATGAACGTGCGCGTCTTTCACTCTTCCCAAGGGACTTAGAAGAATTTTGTGATATTTTTTATTAAAATGGTGTATAAGGGTATATATATAAATATATTTTATGCACTGTATATGAGCTGGCGATTTCTAAGTCTGTGGTTCCGAGAGGGGGTAACCAGGCTCACTAATAAAGGTCAAGCCACTTGGCTGCCAGAATGCCCTGCTTCAGCACAGACCAGAAAGGCATTGTGATAAGCGTATCCCCGGTATAGTCAGGGGTTAATGGGAGTCGTCCCCGTCCCCCCAGTATACGCCCAGAACCATGGACCCGGTACTTGTGGTTCGGACTGTCTCCAACCAGCCATAATGTTGTGAGAGTGAAATTATGCCTAAGTCCAGCTTTGGTACATTAGAAGCAACTCTGAAACTTAACCTAAGCGTTTTTCGAAGCTACTTTTTGGCTAACTTCTTATAGGAAGGTCTAGGAGCTCTGAAAATGAACGTGCGCGTCTTTCACTCTTCCCGAGGGACTTAGAAGAATTTTGTGATATTTTTTATTAAAATGGTGTATAAGGGTGTATATATATAATTATATTTTATGCACTGTATATGAGCTGGCGATTTCTAAGTCTGTGGTTCCGAGAGGGGGTAACCAGGCTCACTAATAAAGGTCAAGCCACTTGGCTGCCAGAATGCCCTGCTTCAGCACAGACCAGAAAGACATTGTGATAAGCGTATCCCCGGTATAGTCAGGGGTTAATGGGAGTCGTCCCCGTCCCCCCAGTATACGCCCAGAACCATGGACCCGGTACTTGTGGTTCGGACTGTCTCCAACCAGCCATAATGTTGTGAGAGTGAAATTATGTCTAAGTCCAGCTTTGGTACATTAGAAGCAACTCTGAAACTTAACCTAAGCGTTTTTCGAAGCTACTTTTTGGCTAACTTCTTATAGGAAGGTCTAGGAGCTCTGAAAATGAACGTGCGCGTCTTTCACTCTTCCCAAGGGACTTAGAAGAATTTTGTGATATTTTTTATTAAAATGGTGTATAAGGGTATATATATAAATATATTTTATGCACTGTATATGAGCTGGCGATTTCTAAGTCTGTGGTTCCGAGAGGGGGTAACCAGGCTCACTAATAAAGGTCAAGCCACTTGGCTGCCAGAATGCCCTGCTTCAGCACAGACCAGAAAGGCATTGTGATAAGCGTATCCCCGGTAAAGTCAGGGGTTAATGGGAGTCGTCCCCGTCCCCCCAGTATACGCCCAGAACCATGGACCCGGTACTTGTGGTTCGGACTGTCTCCAACCAGCCATAATGTTGTGAGAGTGAAATTATGTCTAAGTCCAGCTTTGGAACATTAGAAGCAACTCTGAAACTTAACCTAAGCGTTTTTCGAAGCTACTTTTTGGCTAACTTCTTATAGGAAGGTCTAGGAGCTCTGAAAATGAACGTGCGCGTCTTTCACTCTTCCCGAGGGACTTAGAAGAATTTTGTGATATTTTTTATTAAAATGGTGTATAAGGGTATATATATAAATATATTTTATGCACTGTATATGAGCTGGCGATTTCTAAGTCTGTGGTTCCGAGAGGGGGTAACCAGGCTCACTAATAAAGGTCAAGCCACTTGGCTGCCAGAATGCCCTGCTTCAGCACAGACCAGAAAGGCATTGTGATAAGCGTATCCCCGGTATAGTCAGGGGTTAATGGGAGTCGTCCCCGTCCCCCCAGTATACGCCCAGAACCATGGACCCGGTACTTGTGGTTCGGACTGTCTCCAACCAACCATAATGTTGTGAGAGTGAAATTATGCCTAAGTCCAGCTTTGGTACATTAGAAGCAACTCTGAAACTTAACCTAAGCGTTTTTCGAAGCTACTTTTTGGCTAACTTCTTATAAGAAGGTCTAGGAGCTCTGAAAATGAACGTGCGCGTCTTTCACTCTTCCCGAGGGACATAAAAGAATTTTGTGATATTTTTTATTAAAATGGTGTATAAGGGTGTATATATATAATTATATTTTATGCACTGTATATGAGCTGGCGATTTCTAAGTCTGTGGTTCCGAGAGGGGGTAACCAGGCTCACTAATAAAGGTCAAGCCACTTGGCTGCCAGAATGCCCTGCTTCAGCACAGACCAGAAAGGCATTGTGATAAGCGTATCCCCGGTAAAGTCAGGGGTTAATGGGAGTCGTCCCCGTCCCCCCAGTATACGCCCAGAACCATGGACCCGGTACTTGTGGTTCGGACTGTCTCCAACCAGCCATAATGTTGTGAGAGTGAAATTATGTCTAAGTCCAGCTTTGGTACATTAGAAGCAACTCTGAAACTTAACCTAAGCGTTTTTCGAAGCTACTTTTTGGCTAACTTCTTATAGGAAGGTCTAGGAGCTCTGAAAATGAACGTGCGCGTCTTTCACTCTTCCCGAGGGACATAAAAGAATTTTGTGATATTTTTTATTAAAATGGTGTATAAGGGTGTATATATATAATTATATTTTATGCACTGTATATGAGCTGGCGATTTCTAAGTCTGTGGTTCCGAGAGGGGGTAACCAGGCTCACTAATAAAGGTCAAGCCACTTGGCTGCCAGAATGCCCTGCTTCAGCACAGACCAGAAAGGCATTGTGATAAGCGTATCCCCGGTAAAGTCAGGGGTTAATGGGAGTCGTCCCCGTCCCCCCAGTATACGCCCAGAACCATGGACCCGGTACTTGTGGTTCGGACTGTCTCCAACCAGCCATAATGTTGTGAGAGTGAAATTATGTCTAAGTCCAGCTTTGGTACATTAGAAGCAACTCTGAAACTTAACCTAAGCGTTTTTCGAAGCTACTTTTTGGCTAACTTCTTATAGGAAGGTCTAGGAGCTCTGAAAATGAACGTGCGCGTCTTTCACTCTTCCCGAGGGACTTAGAAGAATTTTGTGATATTTTTTATTAAAATGGTGTATAAGGGTATATATATAAATATATTTTATGCACTGTATATGAGCTGGCGATTTCTAAGTCTGTGGTTCCGAGAGGGGGTAACCAGGCTCACTAATAAAGGTCAAGCCACTTGGCTGCCAGAATGCCCTGCTTCAGCACAGACCAGAAAGGCATTGTGATAAGCGTATCCCCGGTATAGTCAGGGGTTAATGGGAGTCGTCCCCGTCCCCCCAGTATACGCCCAGAACCATGGACCCGGTACTTGTGGTTCGGACTGTCTCCAACCAGCCATAATGTTGTGAGAGTGAAATTATGTCTAAGTCCAGCTTTGGTACATTAGAAGCAACTCTGAAACTTAACCTAAGCGTTTTTCGAAGCTACTTTTTGGCTAACTTCTTATAGGAAGGTCTAGGAGCTCTGAAAAAGAACGTACGCGTCTTTCACTCTTCCCGAGGGACTTAGAAGAATTTTGTGATATTTTTTATTAAAATGGTGTATAAGAGTGTATATATATAAATATATTTTATGCACTGTATATGAGCTGGCGATTTCGAAGTCTGTGGTTCCGAGAGGGGGTAACCAGGCTCACTAATAAAGGTCAAGCCACTTGGCTGCCAGAATGCCCTGCTTCAGCACAGACCAGAAAGGCATTGTGATAAGCGTATCCCCGGTAAAGTCAGGGGTTAATGGGAGTCGTCCCCGTCCCCCCAGTATACGCCCAGAACCATGGACCCGGTACTTGTGGTTCGGACTGTCTCCAACCAGCCATAATGTTGTGAGAGTGAAATTATGTCTAAGTCCAGCTTTGGTACATTAGAAGCAACTCTGAAACTTAACCTAAGCGTTTTTCGAAGCTACTTTTTGGCTAAATTCTTATAGGAAGGTCTAGGAGCTCTGAAAATGAACGTGCGCGTCTTTCACTCTTCCCAAGGGACTTAGAAGAATTTTGTGATATTTTTTATTAAAATGGTGTATAAGGGTATATATATAAATATATTTTATGCACTGTATATGAGCTGGCGATTTCTAAGTATGTGGTTCCGAGAGGGGGTAACCAGGCTCACTAATAAAGGTCAAGCCACTTGGCTGCCAGAATGCCCTGCTTCAGCACAGACCAGAAAGGCATTGTGATAAGCGTATCCCCGGTATAGTCAGGGGTTAATGGGAGTCGTCCCCGTCCCTCCAGTATACGCCCAGAACCATGGACCCGGTACTTGTGGTTCGGACTGTCTCCAACCAGCCATAATGTTGTGAGAGTGAAATTATGTCTAAGTCCAGCTTTGGTACATTAGAAGCAACTCTGAAACTTAACCTAAGCGTTTTTCGTAGCTACTTTTGGCTAACTTCTTATAGGAAGGTCTAGGAGCTCTGAAAATGAACGTGCGCGTCTTTCACTCTTCCCAAGGGACTTAGAAGAATTTTGTGATATTTTTTATTAAAATGGTGTATAAGGGTATATATATAAATATATTTTATGCACTGTATATGAGCTGGCGATTTCTAAGTCTGTGGTTCCGAGAGGGGGTAACCAGGCTCACTAATAAAGGTCAAGCCACTTGGCTGCCAGAATGCCCTGCTTCAGCACAGACCAGAAAGGCATTGTGATAAGCGTATCCCCGGTATAGTCAGGGGTTAATGGGAGTCGTCCCCGTCCTCCCAGTATACGCCCAGAACCATGGACCCGGTACTTGTGGTTCGGACTGTCTCCAACCAGCCATAATGATGTGAGAGTGAAATTATGTCTAAGTCCAGCTTTGGTACATTAGAAGCAACTCTGAAACTTAACCTAAGCGTTTTTCGTAGCTACTTTTAGCTAACTTCTTATAGAAAGGTCTAGGAGCTCTGAAAATGAACGTACGCGTCTTTCACTCTTCCCGAGGGACTTAGAAGAATTTTGTGATATTTTTTATTAAAATGGTGTATAAGGGTGTATATATATAAATATATTTTATGCACTGTATATGAGCTGGCGATTTCTAAGTCTGTGGTTCCGAGAGGGGGTAACCAGGCTCACTAATAAAGGTCAAGCCACTTGGCTGCCAGAATGCCCTGCTTCAGCACAGACCAGAAAGGCATTGTGATAAGCGTATCCCCGGTATAGTCAGGAGTTAATGGGAGTCGTCCCTGTCCCCCCAGTATACGCCCAGAACCATGGACCAGGTACTTGTGGTTCGGACTGTCTCCAACCAGCCATAATGTTGTGAGAGTGAAATTATGTCTAAGTCCAGCTTTGGTACATTAGAAGCAACTCTGAAACTTAACTTAAGCGTTTTTCGAAGCTACTTTTTGGCTAACTTCTGTAGGAAGGTCTAGGAGCTCTGAAAATGAACGTGCGCGTCTTTCACTCTTCCCGAGGGATTTAGAAGAATTTTGTGATATTTTTTATTAAAATGGTGTATAAGGGTATATATATAAATATATTTTATGCACTGTATATGAGCTGGCGATTTCTAAGTCTGTGGTTCCGAGAGGGGGTAATCAGGCTCACTAATAAAGGTCAAGCCACTTGGCTGCCAGAATGCCCTGCTTCAGCACAGACCAGAAAGGCATTGTGATAAGCGTATCCCCGGTATAGTCAGGGGTTAATGGGAGTCGTCCCCGTCCCCCCAGTATACGCCCAGAACCATGGACCCGGTACTTGTGGTTCGGACTGTCTCCAACCAGCCATAATGTTGTGAGAGTGAAATTATGTCTAAGTCCAGCTTTGGTACATTAGAAGCAACTCTGAAACTTAACCTAAGCGTTTTTCGAAGCTACTTTTTGGCTAACTTCTTATAGGAAGGTCTAGGAGCTCTGAAAATGAACGTGCGCGTCTTTCACTCTTCCCGAGGGACTTAGAAGAATTTTGTGATATTTTTTATTAAAATGGTGTATAAGGGTATATATATAAATATATTTTATGAACTGTATATGAGCTGGCGATTTCTAAGTCTGTGGTTCAGAGAGGGGGTAACCAGGCTCACTAATAAAGGTCAAGCCACTTGGCTGCCAGAATGCCCTGCTTCAGCACAGACCAGAAAGGCATTGTGATAAGCGTATCCCCGGTATAGTCAGGGGTTAATGGGAGTCGTCCCCGTCCCCCCAGTATACGCCCAGAACCATGGACCAGGTACTTGTGGTTCGGACTGTCTCCAACCAGCCATAATGTTGTGAGAGTGAAATTATGTCTAAGTCCAGCTTTGGTACATTAGAAGCAACTCTGAAACTTAACCTAAGCGTTTTTCAAAGCTACTTTTTGGCTAACTTCTTATAGGAAGGTCTAGGAGCTCTGAAAATGAACGTGCGCGTCTTTCACTCTTCCCGAGGGACTTAGAAGAATTTTGTGATATTTTTTATTAAAATGGTGTATAAGGGTATATATATAAATATATTTTATGCACTGTATATGAGCTGGCGATTTCTAAGTCTGTGGTTCCGAGAGGGGGTAATCAGGCTCACTAATAAAGGTCAAGCCACTTGGCTGCCAGAATGCCCTGCTTCAGCACAGACCAGAAAGGCATTGTGATAAGCGTATCCCCGGTATAGTCAGGGGTTAATGGGAGTCGTCCCCGTCCCCCCAGTATACGCCCAGAACCATGGACCCGGTACTTGTGGTTCGGACTGTCTCCAACCAGCCATAATGTTGTGAGAGTGAAATTATGTCTAAGTCCAGCTTTGGTACATTAGAAGCAACTCTGAAACTTAACCTAAGCGTTTTTCGAAGCTACTTTTTGGCTAACTTCTTATAGGAAGGTCTAGGAGCTCTGAAAATGAACGTGCGCGTCTTTCACTCTTCCCGAGGGACTTAGAAGAATTTTGTGATATTTTTTATTAAAATGGTGTATAAGGGTATATATATAAATATATTTTATGAACTGTATATGAGCTGGCGATTTCTAAGTCTGTGGTTCAGAGAGGGGGTAACCAGGCTCACTAATAAAGGTCAAGCCACTTGGCTGCCAGAATGCCCTGCTTCAGCACAGACCAGAAAGGCATTGTGATAAGCGTATCCCCGGTATAGTCAGGGGTTAATGGGAGTCGTCCCCGTCCCCCCAGTATACGCCCAGAACCATGGACCAGGTACTTGTGGTTCGGACTGTCTCCAACCAGCCATAATGTTGTGAGAGTGAAATTATGTCTAAGTCCAGCTTTGGTACATTAGAAGCAACTCTGAAACTTAACTTAAGCGTTTTTCGAAGCTACTTTTTGGCTAACTTCTTTAGGAAGGTCTAGGAGCTCTGAAAATGAACGTGCGCGTCTTTCACTCTTCCCGAGGGACTTAGAAGAATTTTGTGATATTTTTTATTAAAATGGCGTATAAGGGTATATATATAAATATATTTTATGCACTGTATATGAGCTGGCGATTTCTAAGTCTGTGGTTCCGAGAGGGGGTAACCAGGCTCACTAATAAAGGTCAAGCCACTTGGCTGCCAGAATGCCCTGCTTCAGCACAGACCAGAAAGGAATTATGATAAGCGTATCCCCGGTATAGTCAGGGGTTAATGGGAGTCGTCCCCGTCCCCCCAGTATACGGCCAGAACCATGGACCCGGTACTTGTGGTTCGGACTGTCTCCAACCAGCCATAATGTTGTGAGAGTGAAATTATGTCTAAGTCCAGCTTTGGTACATTAGAAGCAACTCTGAAACTTAACCTAAGCGTTTTTCGAAGCTACTTTTGGCTAACTTCTTATAGGAAGGTCTAGGAGCTCTGAAAAAGAACGTACGCGTCTTTCACTCTTCCCGAGGGACTTAGAAGAATTTTGTGATATTTTTTATTAAAATGGTGTATAAGGGTGTATATATATAAATATATTTTATGCACTGTATATGAGCTGGCGATTTCTAAGTCTGTGGTTCCGAGAGGGGGTAACCAGGCTCACTAATAAAGGTCAAGCCACTTGGCTGCCAGAATGCCCTGCTTCAGCACAGACCAGAAAGGCATTGTGATAAGCGTATCCCCGGTATAGTCAGGGGTTAATGGGAGTCGTCCCTGTCCCCCCAGTATACGCCCAGAACCATGGACCCGGTACTTGTGGTTCGGACTGTCTCCAACCAGCCATAATGTTGTGAGAGTGAAATTATGTCTAAGTCCAGCTTTGGTACATTAGAAGCAACTCTGAAACTTAACCTAAGCGTTTTTCGAAGCTACTTTTTGGCTAACTTCTGTAGGAAGGTCTAGGAGCTCTGAAAATGAACGTGCGCGTCTTTCACTCTTCCCGAGGGACTTAGAAGAATTTTGTGATATTTTTTATTAAAATGGTGTATAAGGGTATATATATAAATATATTTTATGAACTGTATATGAGCTGGCGATTTCTAAGTCTGTGGTTCAGAGAGGGGGTAACCAGGCTCACTAATAAAGGTCAAGCCACTTGGCTGCCAGAATGCCCTGCTTCAGCACAGACCAGAAAGGCATTGTGATAAGCGTATCCCCGGTATAGTCAGGGGTTAATGGGAGTCGTCCCCGTCCCCCCAGTATACGCCCAGAACCATGGACCAGGTACTTGTGGTTCGGACTGTCTCCAACCAGCCATAATGTTGTGAGAGTGAAATTATGTCTAAGTCCAGCTTTGGTACATTAGAAGCAACTCTGAAACTTAACTTAAGCATTTTTCGAAGCTACTTTTTGGCTAACTTCTTTAGGAAGGTCTAGGAGCTCTGAAAATGAACGTGCGCGTCTTTCACTCTTCCCGAGGGACTTAGAAGAATTTTGTGATATTTTTTATTAAAATGGCGTATAAGGGTATATATATAAATATATTTTATGCACTGTATATGAGCTGGCGATTTCTAAGTCTGTGGTTCCGAGAGGGGGTAACCAGGCTCACTAATAAAGGTCAAGCCACTTGGCTGCCAGAATGCCCTGCTTCAGCACAGACCAGAAAGGCATTGTGATAAGCGTATCCCCGGTATAGTCAGGGGTTAATGGGAGTCGTCCCCGTCCCCCCAGTATACGGCCAGAACCATGGACCCGGTACTTGTGGTTCGGACTCTCTCCAACCAGCCATAATGTTGTGAGAGTGAAATTATGTCTAAGTCCAGCTTTGGTACATTAGAAGCAACTCTGAAACTTAACCTAAGCGTTTTTCGAAGCTACTTTTTGGCTAACTTCTTATAGGAAGGTCTAGGAGCTCTGAAAATGAACGTGCGCGTCTTTCACTCTTCCCGAGGGACTTAGAAGAATTTTGTGATATTTTTTATTAAAATGGTGTATAAGGGTATATATATAAATATATTATATAAATATATTTTATGCACTGTATTTCAGCTGGCGATTTCTAAGTCTGTGGTTCCGAGAGGGGGTAACCAGGCTCACTAATAAAGGTCAAGCCACTTGGCTGCCAGAATGCCCTGCTTCAGCACAGACCAGAAAGGCATTGTGATAAGCGTATCCCCGGTATAGTCAGGGGTTAATGGGAGTCGTCCCCGTCCCCCCAGTATACGCCCAGAACCATGGACCCGGTACTTGTGGTTCGGACTCTCTCCAACCAGCCATAATGTTGTGAGAGTGAAATTATGTCTAAGTCCAGTTTTGGTACATTAGAAGCAACTCTGAAACTTAACCTAACGCGTTTTTCGAAGCTACTTTTTGGCTAACTTCTTATAGGAAGGTCTAGGAGCTCTGAAAATGAACGTGCGCGTCTTTCAGTCTTCCCGAGGGACTTAGAAGAATTTTGTGATATTTTTTATTAAAATGGTGTATAAGGGTATATACAGTGTTCGACAAATCACCCAAAAATCTACTCGCCCAACCAAAAAATCTACTCGCCACCTAGTCCCGCCCAACTCCGCCCCATGTCCCACCCCCAACTCCGCCCCTAGTCCCGCCCCCAACCCCGCTTTAAAATAAAATATATAAATAAAATACATTTAATAAATTCCTAGTCAGAACAACATTCGTTTTTGACATAAATGTATTTATTGTATTACATTATACTACAATTAGTCGTGTGTGTGTGTGTGTCAATGTCGGATCTAGAAATAAAAGCCAGATGTGAATGACTAGTTTCCTGAACCCCTTAACCAGTGTCTGGACGTCGGCGCTTCACAGAGAGAGAGAGAGAGACAGACAGACAGACACCCACACACACACACACAGAGCGGCACACCCACACAGAGAGAAAGAGAGACACACAGAGAAAGAGACACACAGAGAAAGAGAGAGAATGAGAGACACACACAGTGAGAGAATGAGAGACAAAGAGAGAGTGCGACAGAGAGAGTGCGACAGAGAGAGGGAGAGGGTGACAGAGAGAGGGAGAGGGTGACAGAGAGAGGGAGAGGGTGACAGAGAGAGGGAGAGGGTGACAGAGAGAGGGTGACAGAGAGAGGAAGAGGGCGACACAGGGAGAGGGCAACACAGGGAGAGGGTGGGTGACACAAGGAGAGGGTGGGTGACACAGGGAGAGGGAGGGTGACACAGGGAGAGGGAGAGGGTGACACAGGGAGAGGGAGAGGGTGACACAGGGAGAGGGAGAGGGTGACACAGGGAGAGGGAGGGTGACAGGGAGAGGGAGGGTGACACAGGGAGAGGGAGAGGGTGACACAGGGACAGGGAGAGGGTGACACAGGGACAGGGTGACACAGGGACAGGGAGAGAGAGGGTGACACAGGGAGAGGGAGAGAGAGGGTGACACAGGGAGAGGGTGACACAGGGAGAGGGAGAGGGTGACACAGGGAGAGGGTGACAGGGAGAGGGAGGGTGACACAGGGAGAGGGAGAGAGGGAGACACAGGGAGGGAGGGAGAGGTTGACACAGGGAGAGGGAGGGTGACACAGGGAGAGGGAGGGTGACACGGAGAGGGTGACACAGGGAGAGGGAGAGGGTGGGTGACACAGGGAGAGGGAGGGTGACACAGGGAGAGGGAGGGTGACACAGGGATAGGGAGGGTGACACAGGGAGAGGGAGGGTGACACAGGGAGAGGGAGGGTGACAGGGACAGGGAGGGTGACACGGAGAGGGAGAGGGTGACACAGGGAGAGGGTGACACAGGGAGAGGGTGACACAGGGAGGGAGAGGGTGACACAGGGAGAGGGTGACACAGGGAGGGTGATACGGAGAGGGAGGGTGACATGGAGAGGGTGACACAGGGAGAGGGTGACACATGGAGAGGGTGACACATGGAGAGGGTGACACATGGAGAGGGTGACACAGGGAGAGGGAGAGGGTGACACAGGGAGAGGGAGGGAGAGAGAGGGTGACACAGGGAGAGGGAGACACAGGGAGAGGGAGAGGGTGACACAGGGAGAGGGAGAGAGGGAGAGGGTGACACAGGGAGAGGGTGACACAGGGAGAGGGAGAGAGGGTGACACACTCACAGACACAGACACCCACTCTCACTCAGACAAACTCACACACACACACACACACACACACACACACACACACACACACAGTCTGTCACTCACACACACAAACAAACACTCACCCGCAAGACAGGGGGTCGCACATGGCAGCGGGGGCCTCCGCACGGCAGGAGGGCCTCTGCAAGGCAGGGGGGTCGCACATGGCAGCGGGGGTCTCCGCACGGCAGGAGGGCCTCTGCAAGGGGCCGCGCCCCCTCCAGAGGGGGACGCCGACACCGCAGTATCCTGCTTAGACCGAGCAGGGTGAGGCTCTGGTGAGGGGATTTCCCCTGCTTAGAGCAGGCAGAGGCTCCGGTGAGGGGATTTCCCCTGCTTAGAGCAGGCAGAGGCCCCGGTGAGGGGATTTCCCCTGCTTAGAGCAGGGAGAGGCTCCGGTGAGGGGATTTCCCCTGCTTAGAGCAGGGAGAGGCTTCGGTGAGGGGATTTCCCCTGCTTAGAGCAGGGAGAGGCTTCGGTGAGGGGATTTCCCCTGCTTAGAGCGGGGAGAGGCATGCGTGGGGTGAGGGGGGGGGGCACGGAGGCCGGGAGAGATTGGGGTGAGGGGGGGTGGTGGATGGCCGATGCGAGGGGGGGCGGATGGCCCGATGGGAGGGGGGGGGGGCGGATGGCCCTGCAGGGGCCTGAGGCAGACAGGCGTGGAAGGGGCTGGCTGGCGGAAGGGGGAGGAGTGGAAGAGCTGAGGAGGGGAAGTTGCTGAGAGGCGGGGGAGGAGCGAAGGCAGTGATCAGAGAGCTGGCTTTTTTTTTTTTTCTCCAGCGCGAGCGCGGGAAAAACAGCAGCGCGAGCGGCGGGAAATTTAAAAAATACACGTGTGCTGCTTGTGCCAATATTTACTCGTCCGGGGGTTAAATCCACCCGCCCCGGGCGAGTAAATGTATACAATTGTCGAACACTGGGTATATATATAAATATATTTTATGCACTGTATATGAGCTGGCGATTTCTAAGTCTGTGGTTCCGAGAGGGGGTAACCAGGCTCACTAATAAAGGTCAAGCCACTTGGCTGCCAGAATGCCCTGCTTCAGCACAGACAAGAAAGGCATTGTGATAAGCGTATCCCCGGTATAGTCAGGGGTTAATGGGAGTCGTCCCCGTCCCCCCAGTATACGGCCAGAACCATGGACCCGGTACTTGTGGTTCGGACTCTCTCCAACCAGCCATAATGTTGTGAGAGTGAAATTATGTCTAAGTCCAGCTTTGGTACATTAGAAGCAACTCTGAAACTTAACCGAAGCGTTTTTCGAAGCTACTTTTTGGCTAACTTCTTATAGGAAGGTCTAGGAGCTCTGAAAATGAACGTGCGCGTCTTTCACTCTTCCCGAGGGACTTAGAAGAATTTTGTGATATTTTTTATTAAAATGGTGTATAAGGGTATATATATAAATATATTATATAAATATTTTTTATGCACTGTATATGAGCTGGCGATTTCTAAGTCTGTGGTTCCGAGTGGGGGTAACCAGGCTCACTAATAAAGGTCAAGCCACTTGGCTGCCAGAATGCCCTGCTTCAGCACAGACCAGAAAGTCATTGTGATAAGCGTATCCCCGGTATAGTCAGGGGTTAATGGGAGTCGTCCTCGTCCCCCCAGTATACGCCCAGAACCATGGACCCGGTACTTGTGGTTCGGACTGTCTCCAACCAGCCATAATGTTGTGAGAGTGAAATTATTTCTAAGTCCAGCTTTGGTACATTAGAAGCAACTCTGAAACTTAACCTAAGCGTTTTTCGAAGCTACTTTTTGGCTAACTTCTTATAGGAAGGTCTAAGAGCTCTGAAAATGAACGTGCGCGTCTTTCACTCTTCCCGAGGGACTTAGAATAATTTTGTGATATTTTTTATTAAAATGGTGTATAAGGGTATATATATAAATATATTATATAAATATATTTTATGCACTGTATTTCAGCTGGCGATTTCTAAGTCTGTGGTTCCGAGAGGGGGTAACCAGGCTCACTAATAAAGGTCAAGCCACTTGGCTGCCAGAATGCCCTGCTTCAGCACAGACCAGAAAGGCATTGTGATAAGCGTATCCCCGGTATAGTCAGGGGTTATTGGGAGTCGTCCCCGTCCCCCCAGTGTACGCCCAGAACCATGGATCCGGTACTTGTGGTTCGGACTATCTCCAACCAGCTATAATGTTGTGAGAGTGAAATTATGTCTAAGTCCAGCTTTGGTACATTAGAAGCAACTCTGAAACTTAACCTAAGCGTTTTTCAAAGCTGCTTTTTGGCTAACTTCTTATAGGAAGGTCTAGGAGCTCTGAAAATGAACGTGCGCGTCTTTCACTCTTCCCGAGGGACTTAGAAGAATTTTGTGATATTTTTTATTAAAATGGTGTATAAGGGTATATATATAAATATATTTTATGCACTGTATATGAGCTGGAAATTTCTAAGTCTGTGGTTCCGAGAGGGGGTAACCAGGCTCACTAATAAAGGTCAAGCCACTTGGCTGCCAGAATGCCCTGCTTCAGCACAGACCAGAAAGGCATTGTGATAAGCGTATCTCCGGTATAGTCAGGGGTTAATGGGAGTCGTCCCCGTCCCCCCAGTATACGCCCAGAACCATGGACCCGGTACTTGTGGTTCGGACTCTCTCCAACCAGCCATAATGTTGTGAGAGTGAAATTATGTCTAAGTCCAGTTTTGGTACATTAGAAGCAACTCTGAAACTTAACCTAAGCGTTTTTCGAAGCTACTTTTTGGCTAACTTCTTATAGGAAGGTCTAGGAGCTCTGAAAATGAACGTGCGCGTCTTTCAGTCTTCCCGAGGGACTTAGAAGAATTTTGTGATATTTTTTATTAAAATGGTGTATAAGGGTTTATACAGTGTTCGACAAATCACCCAAAAATCTACTCGCCCAACCAAAAAATCTACTCGCCACCTAGTCCCGCCCAACTCCGCCCCATGTCCCACCCCCAACTCCGCCCCTAGTCCCGCCCCCAACCCCGCTTTAAAATAAAATATATAAATAAAATACATTTAATAAATTCCTAGTCAGAACAACATTCGTTTTTGACATAAATGTATTTATTGTATTACATTATACTACAATTAGTCGTGTGTGTGTGTGTCAATGTCGGATCTAGAAATAAAAGCCAGATGTGAATGACTAGTTTCCTGAACCCCTTAACCAGTGTCTGGACGTCGGCGCTTCACAGAGAGAGAGAGAGAGACAGACAGACAGACACCCACACACACACACACAGAGCGGCACACCCACACAGAGAGAAAGAGAGACACACAGAGAAAGAGACACACAGAGAAAGAGAGAGAATGAGAGACACATACAGTGAGAGAATGAGAGACAAAGAGAGAGTGCGACAGAGAGAGTGCGACAGAGAGAGGGAGAGGGTGACAGAGAGAGGGAGAGGGTGACAGAGAGAGGGAGAGGGTGACAGAGAGAGGGAGAGGGTGACAGAGAGAGGGTGACAGAGAGAGGGAGAGGGCGACACAGGGAGAGGGCGACACAGGGAGAGGGTGGGTGACACAAGGAGAGGGTGGGTGACACAGGGAGAGGGAGGGTGACACAGGGAGAGGGAGAGGGTGACACAGGGAGAGGGAGAGGGTGACACAGGTAGAGGGAGAGGGTGACACAGGGAGAGGGAGGGTGACAGGGAGAGGGAGAGTGACACAGGGAGAGGGAGAGGGTGACACAGGGACAGGGAGAGGGTGACACAGGGACAGGGTGACACAGGGACAGGGAGAGAGAGGGTGACACAGGGAGAGGGAGAGAGAGGGTGACACAGGGAGAGGGTGACACAGGGAGAGGGAGAGGGTGACACAGGGAGAGGGTGACAGGGAGAGGGAGGGTGACACAGGGAGAGGGAGAGAGGGAGACACAGGGAGGGAGGGAGAGGTTGACACAGGGAGAGGGAGGGTGACACAGGGAGAGCGAGGGTGACACGGAGAGGGTGACACAGGGAGAGGGAGAGGGTGGGTGACACAGGGAGAGGGAGGGTGACACAGGGAGAGGGAGGGTGACACAGGGATAGGGAGGGTGACACAGGGAGAGGGAGGGTGACACAGGGAGAGGGAGGGTGACAGGGACAGGGAGGGTGACACGGAGAGGGAGAGGGTGACACAGGGAGAGGGTGACACAGGGAGAGGGTGACACAGGGAGGGAGAGGGTGACACAGGGAGAGGGTGACACAGGGAGGGTGATACGGAGAGGGAGGGTGACACGGAGAGGGTGACACAGGGAGAGGGTGACACATGCAGAGGGTGACACATGGAGAGGGTGACACATGGAGAGGGTGACACAGGGAGAGGGAGAGGGTGACACAGGGAGAGGGAGGGAGAGAGAGGGTGACACAGGGAGAGGGTGACACAGGGAGAGGGAGAGAGGGTGACACACTCACAGACACAGACACCCACTCTCACTCAGACAAACTCACACACACACACACACACACACACACACACACACACACACACACACACACACACACACACACACACACACAGTCTGTCACTCACACACACAAACAAACACTCACCCGCAAGACAGGGGGTCGCACATGGCAGCGGGGGCCTCCGCACGGCAGGAGGGCCTCTGCAAGGCAGGGGGGTCGCACATGCAGCGGGGGTCTCCGCACGGCAGGAGGGCCTCTGCAAGGGGCCGCGCCCCCTCCAGAGGGGGACGCCGACACCGCAGTATCCTGCTTAGACCGAGCAGGGTGAGGCTCCGGTGAGGGGATTTCCCCTGCTTAGAGCAGGCAGAGGCTCCGGTGAGGGGATTTCCCCTGCTTAGAGCAGGGAGAGGCTCCGGTGAGGGGATTTCCCCTGCTTAGAGCAGGGAGAGGCTTCGGTGAGGGGATTTCCCCTGCTTAGAGCAGGGAGAGGCTTCGGTGAGGGGATTTCCCCTGCTTAGAGCGGGGAGAGGCATGCGTGGGGTGAGGGGGGGGGCACGGAGGCCGGGAGAGATTGGGGTGAGGGGGGGTGGTGGATGGCCGATGCGAGGGGGGGCGGATGGCCCGATGGGAGGGGGGGGGGGGGCGGATGGCCCTGCAGGGGCCTGAGGCAGACAGGCGTGGAAGGGGCTGGCTGGCGGAAGGGGGAGGAGTGGAAGAGCTGAGGAGGGGAAGTTGCTGAGAGGCGGGGGAGGAGCGAAGGCAGTGATCAGAGAGCTGGCTTTTTTTTTTTTTCTCCAGCGCGAGCGCGGGAAAAACAGCAGCGCGAGCGGCGGGAAATTTAAAAAATACACGTGTGCTGCTTGTGCCAATATTTACTCGCCCGGGGGTTAAATCCACCCGCCCCGGGCGAGTAAATGTATACAATTGTCGAACACTGGGTATATATATAAATATATTTTATGCACTGTATATGAGCTGGCGATTTCTAAGTCTGTGGTTCCGAGAGGGGGTAACCAGGCTCACTAATAAAGGTCAAGCCACTTGGCTGCCAGAATGCCCTGCTTCAGCACAGACAAGAAAGGCATTGTGATAAGCGTATCCCCGGTATAGTCAGGGGATAATGGGAGTCATCCCCGTCCCCCCAGTATACGGCCAGAACCATGGACCCGGTACTTGTGGTTCGGACTCTCTCCAACCAGCCATAATGTTGTGAGAGTGAAATTATGTCTAAGTCCAGCTTTGGTACATTAGAAGCAACTCTGAAACTTAACCGAAGCGTTTTTCGAAGCTACTTTTTGGCTAACTTCTTATAGGAAGGTCTAGGAGCTCTGAAAATGAACGTGCGCGTCTTTCACTCTTCCGAGGGACTTAGAAGAATTTTGTGATATTTTTTATTAAAATGGTGTATAAGGGTATATATATATAAATATATTATATAAATATATTTTATGCACTGTATTTCAGCTGGCGATTTCTAAGTCTGTGGTTCCGAGAGGGGGTAACCAGGCTCACTAATAAAGGTCAAGCCACTTGGCTGCCAGAATGCCCTGCTTCAGCACAGACCAAAAAGGCATTGTGATAAGCGTATCCCCGGTATAGTCAGGGGTTAATGGGAGTCGTCCCCGTCCCCCCAGTGTACGCCCAGAACCATGGATCCGGTACTTGTGGTTCGGACTATCTCCAACCAGCTATAATGTTGTGAGAGTGAAATTATGTCTAAGTCCAGCTTTGGTACATTAGAAGCAACTCTGAAACTTAACCTAAGCGTTTTTCGAAGCTACTTTTTGGCTAACTTCTTATAGGAAGGTCTAGGAGCTCTGAAAATGAACGTGCGCGTCTTTCACTCTTCCCGAGGGACTTAGAAGAATTTTGTGATATTTTTTATTAAAATGGTGTATAAGGGTATATATATAAATATATTATATAAATATATTTTATGCACTGTATTTGAGCTGGCGATTTCTAAGTCTGTGGTTCCGAGAGGGGGTAACCAGGCTCACTAATAAAGGTCAAGCCACTTGGCTGCCAGAATGCCCTGCTTCAGCACAGACCAGAAAGGCATTGTGATAAGCGTATCCCCGGTATAGTCAGGGGTTAATGGGAGTCGTCTCCGTCCCCCCAGTATACGGCCAGAACCATGGACCCGGTACTTGTGGTTCGTAATTGTCTCCACCAGCCATAATGTTGTGAGAGTGAAATTATGTCTAAGTCCAGCTTTGGTACATTAGAAGCAACTCTGAAACTTAACCTAAGCGTTTTTCGAAGCTACTTTTTGGCTAACTTCTTATAGGAAGGTCTAGGAGCTCTGAAAATGAATGTGCGCGTCTTTCACTCTTCCCGAGGGACTTAGAAGAATTTTGTGATATTTTTTATTAAAATGGTGTATAAGGGTATATATATAAATATATTTTATGCATTGTATATGAGCTGGCGATTTCTAAGTCTGTGGTTCCGAGAGGGGGTAACCAGGCTCACTAATAAAGGTCAAGCCACTTGGCTGCCAGAATGCCCTGCTTCAGCACAGACCAGAAAGGCATTGTGATAAGCGTATCCCCGGTATAGTCAGGGGTTAATGGGAGTCGTCCCCGTCCCCCCAGTATAAGCCCAGAACCATGGGCCCGGTACTTGTGGTTCGGACTGTCTCCAACCAGCCATAATGTTGTGAGAGTGAAATTATGTCTAAGTCCAGCTTTGGTACATTAGAAGCAACTCTGAAACTTAACCTAAGCGTTTTTCGAAGCTACTTTTTGGCTAACTTCTTATAGGAAGGTCTAGGAGCTCTGAAAATGAACGTGCGCGTCTTTCACTCTTCCCGAGGGACTTAGAAGAATTTTGTGATATTTTTTATTAAAATGGTGTATAAGGGTATATATATAAATATATTTTGTGCACTGTATATGAGCTGGCGATTTCTAAGTCTGTGGTTCCGAGAGGGGGTAACCAGGCTCACTAATAAAGGTCAAGCCACTTGGCTGCCAGAATGCCCTGCTTCAGCACAGACCAGAAAGGCATTGTGATAAGCGTATCCCCGGTATAGTCAGGGGTTAATGGGAGTCGTCTCCGTCCCCCCAGTATACGGCCAGAACCATGGACCCGGTACTTGTGGTTCGGACTGTCTCCACCAGCCATAATGTTGTGAGAGTGAAATTATGTCTAAGTCCAGCTTTGGTACATTAGAAGCAACTCTGAAACTTAACCTAAGCGTTTTTCGAAGCTACTTTTTGGCTAACTTCTTATAGGAAGGTCTAGGAGCTCTGAAAATGAACGTGCGCGTCTTTCACTCTTCCCGAGGGACTTAGAAGAATTTTGTGATATTTTTTATTAAAATGGTGTATAAGGGTATATATATAAATATATTTTATGCATTGTATATGAGCTGGCGATTTCTAAGTCTGTGGTTCCGAGAGGGGGTAACCAGGCTCACTAATAAATGTCAAGCCACTTGGCTGCCAGAATGCCCTGCTTCAGCACAGACCAGAAAGGCATTGTGATAAGCGTATCCCCGGTATAGTCAGGGGTTAATGGGAGTCGTCCCCGTCCCCCCAGTATAAGCCCAGAACCATGGGCCCGGTACTTGTGGTTCGGACTGTCTCCAACCAGCCATAATGTTGTGAGAGTGAAATTATGTCTAAGTCCAGCTTTGGTACATTAGAAGCAACTCTGAAACTTAACCTAAGCGTTTTTCGAAGCTACTTTTTGGCTAACTTCTTATAGGAAGGTCTAGGAGCTCTGAAAATGAACGTGCGCGTCTTTCACTCTTCCCGAGGGACTTAGAAGAATTTTGTGATATTTTTTATTAAAATGGTGTATAAGGGTATATATATAAATATATTTTGTGCACTGTATATGAGCTGGCGATTTCTAAGTCTGTGGTTCCGAGAGGGGGTAACCAGGCTCACTAATAAAGGTCAAGCCACTTGGCTGCCAGAATGCCCTGCTTCAGCACAGACCAGAAAGGCATTGTGATAAGCGTATCCCCGGTATAGTCAGGGGTTAATGGGAGTCGTCTCCGTCCCCCCAGTATACGGCCAGAACCATGGACCCGGTACTTGTGGTTCGGACTGTCTCCACCAGCCATAATGTTGTGAGAGTGAAATTATGTCTAAGTCCAGCTTTGGTACATTAGAAGCAACTCTGAAACTTAACCTAAGCGTTTTTCGAAGCTACTTTTTGGCTAACTTCTTATAGGAAGGTCTAGGAGCTCTGAAAATGAACGTGCGCGTCTTTCACTCTTCCCGAGGGACTTAGAAGAATTTTGTGATATTTTTTATTAAAATGGTGTATAAGGGTTTATATATAAATATATTTTATGCACTGTATATGAGCTGGTGATTTCTAAGTCTGTGGTTCCGAGAGGGGGTAACCAGGCTCACTAATAAAGGTCAAGCCACTTGGCTGCCAGAATGCCCTGCTTCAGCACAGACCAGAAAGGCATTGTGATAAGCGTATCCCCGGTATAGTCAGGGGTTAATGGGAGTCGTCCCCGTCCCCCCAGTATACGGCCAGAACCATGGACCCGGTACTTGTGGTTCGGACTTTCTCCACCAGCCATAATGTTGTGAGAGTGAAATTATGTCTAAGTCCAGCTTTGGTACATTAGAAGCAACTCTGAAACTTAACCTAAGCGTTTTTCGAAGCTACTTTTTGGCTAACTTCTTATAGGAAGGTCTAGGAGCTCTGAAAATGAACGTGCGCGTCTTTCACTCTTCCCGAGGGACTTAGAAGAATTTTGTGATATTTTTTATTAAAATGGTGTATAAGGGTATATATATAAATATATTTTATGCACTGTATATGAGCTGGCGATTTCTAAGTCTGTGGTTCCGAGAGGGGGTAACCAGGCTCACTAATAAAGGTCAAGCCACTTGGCTGCCAGAATGCCCTGCTTCAGCACAGACCAGAAAGGCATTGTGATAAGCGTATCCCCGGTATAGTCAGGGGTTAATGGGAGTCGTCCCCGTCCCCCCAGTGTACGCCCAGAACCATGGATCCGGTACTTGTGGTTCGGACTATCTCCAACCAGCTATAATGTTGTGAGAGTGAAATTATGTCTAAGTCCAGCTTTGGTACATTAGAAGCAACTCTGAAACTTAACCTAAGCGTTTTTCAAAGCTACTTTTTGGCTAACTTCTTATAGGAAGGTCTAGGAGCTCTGAAAATGAACGTGCGCGTCTTTCACTCTTCCCGAGGGACTTAGAAGAATTTTGTGATATTTTTTATTAAAATGGTGTATAAGGGTATATATATAAATATATTTTATGCACTGTATATGAGCTGGAAATTTCTAAGTCTGTGGTTCCGAGAGGGGGTAACCAGGCTCACTAATAAAGGTCAAGCCACTTGGCTGCCAGAATGCCCTGCTTCAGCACAGACCAGAAAGGCATTGTGATAAGCGTATCTCCGGTATAGTCAGGGGTTAATGGGAGTCGTCCCCGTCCCCCCAGTATACGCCCAGAACCATGGACCCGGTACTTGTGGTTCGGACTCTCTCCAACCAGCCATAATGTTGTGAGAGTGAAATTATGTCTAAGTCCAGTTTTGGTACATTAGAAGCAACTCTGAAACTTAACCTAAGCGTTTTTCGAAGCTACTTTTTGGCTAACTTCTTATAGGAAGGTCTAGGAGCTCTGAAAATGAACGTGCGCGTCTTTCAGTCTTCCCGAGGGACTTAGAAGAATTTTGTGATATTTTTTATTAAAATGGTGTATAAGGGTATATACAGTGTTCGACAAATCACCCAAAAATCTACTCGCCCAACCAAAA
This sequence comes from Ascaphus truei, assembly GCF_040206685.1. Lineage (NCBI taxonomy): Eukaryota > Metazoa > Chordata > Amphibia > Anura > Ascaphidae > Ascaphus > Ascaphus truei. The sequence continues at coordinate 3,839,203 of NC_134493.1, forward strand.
AATCTACTCGCCACCTAGTCCCGCCCAACTCCGCCTCATGTCCCACCCCCAACTCCGCCCCTAGTCCCGCCCCCAACCCCGCTTTAAAATAAAATATATAAATAAAATACATTTAATAAATTCCTAGTCAGAACAACATTCGTTTTTGACATAAATGTATTTATTGTATTACATTATACTACAATTAGTCGTGTGTGTGTGTGTGTGTCAATGTCGGATCTAGAAATAAAAGCCAGATGTGAATGACTAGTTTCCTGGACCCCTTAACCAGTGTCTGGACGTCGGCGCTTCACAGAGAGAGAGAGAGAGAGACAGACAGACAGACACCCACACACACACACACAGAGCGGCACACCCACACAGAGAGAAAGAGAGACACACAGAGAAAGAGACACACAGAGAAAGAGAGAGAATGAGAGACACATACAGTGAGAGAATGAGAGACAAAGAGAGAGTGCGACAGAGAGAGTGCGACAGAGAGAGGGAGAGGGTGACAGAGAGAGGGAGAGGGTGACAGAGAGAGGGAGAGGGTGACAGAGAGAGGGAGAGGGTGACAGAGAGAGGGTGACAGAGAGAGGGAGAGGGCGACACAGGGAGAGGGCGACACAGGGAGAGGGTGGGTGACACAAGGAGAGGGTGGGTGACACAGGGAGAGGGAGGGTGACACAGGGAGAGGGAGAGGGTGACACAGGGAGAGGGAGAGGGTGACACAGGGAGAGGGAGAGGGTGACACAGGGAGAGGGAGGGTGACAGGGAGAGGGAGAGTGACACAGGGAGAGGGAGAGGGTGACACAGGGACAGGGAGAGGGTGACACAGGGACAGGGTGACACAGGGACAGGGAGAGAGAGGGTGACACAGGGAGAGGGAGAGAGAGGGTGACACAGGGAGAGGGTGACACAGGGAGAGGGAGAGGGTGACACAGGGAGAGGGTGACAGGGAGAGGGAGGGTGACACAGGGAGAGGGAGAGAGGGAGACACAGGGAGGGAGGGAGAGGTTGACACAGGGATAGGGAGGGTGACACAGGGAGAGGGAGGGTGACACGGAGAGGGTGACACAGGGAGAGGGAGAGGGTGGGTGACACAGGGAGAGGGAGGGTGACACAGGGAGAGGGAGGGTGACACAGGGATAGGGAGGGTGACACAGGGAGAGGGAGGGTGACACAGGGAGAGGGAGGGTGACAGGGACAGGGAGGGTGACACGGAGAGGGAGAGGGTGACACAGGGAGAGGGTGACACAGGGAGAGGGTGACACAGGGAGGGAGAGGGTGACACAGGGAGAGGGTGACACAGGGAGGGTGATACGGAGAGGGAGGGTGACACGGAGAGGGTGACACAGGGAGAGGGTGACACATGCAGAGGGTGACACATGGAGAGGGTGACACATGGAGAGGGTGACACAGGGAGAGGGAGAGGGTGACACAGGGAGAGGGAGGGAGAGAGAGGGTGACACAGGGAGAGGGAGACACAGGGAGAGGGAGAGGGTGACACAGGGAGAGGGAGAGAGGGAGAGGGTGACACAGGGAGAGGGTGACACAGGGAGAGGGAGAGAGGGTGACACACTCACAGACACAGACACCCACTCTCACTCAGACAATCTCACACACACACACACACACACACACACACACACAGTCTGTCACTCACACACACAAACAAACACTCACCCGCAAGACAGGGGGTCGCACATGGCAGCGGGGGCCTCCGCACGGCAGGAGGGCCTCTGCAAGGCAGGGGGGTCGCACATGGCAGCGGGGGTCTCCGCACGGCAGGAGGGCCTCTGCAAGGGGCCGCGCCCCCTCCAGAGGGGGACGCCGACACCGCAGTATCCTGCTTAGACCGAGCAGGGTGAGGCTCCGGTGAGGGGATTTCCCCTGCTTAGAGCAGGCAGAGGCTCCGGTGAGGGGATTTCCCCTGCTTAGAGCAGGGAGAGGCTCCGGTGAGGGGATTTCCCCTGCTTAGAGCAGGGAGAGGCTTCGGTGAGGGGATTTCCCCTGCTTAGAGCAGGGAGAGGCTTCGGTGAGGGGATTTCCCCTGCTTAGAGCGGGGAGAGGCATGCGTGGGGTGAGGGGGGGGGCACGGAGGCCGGGAGAGATTGGGGTGAGGGGGGGTGGTGGATGGCCGATGCGAGGGGGGGCGGATGGCCCGATGGGAGGGGGGGGGGCGGATGGCCCTGCAGGGGCCTGAGGCAGACAGGCGTGGAAGGGGCTGGCTGGCGGAAGGGGGAGGAGTGGAAGAGCTGAGGAGGGGAAGTTGCTGAGAGGCGGGGGAGGAGCGAAGGCAGTGATCAGAGAGCTGGCTTTTTTTTTTTTTCTCCAGCGCGAGCGCGGGAAAAACAGCAGCGCGAGCGGCGGGAAATTTAAAAAATACACGTGTGCTGCTTGTGCCAATATTTACTCGCCCGGGGGTTAAATCCACCCGCCCCGGGCGAGTAAATGTATACAATTGTCGAACACTGGGTATATATATAAATATATTTTATGCACTGTATATGAGCTGGCGATTTCTAAGTCTGTGGTTCCGAGAGGGGGTAACCAGGCTCACTAATAAAGGTCAAGCCACTTGGCTGCCAGAATGCCCTGCTTCAGCACAGACAAGAAAGGCATTGTGATAAGCGTATCCCCGGTATAGTCAGGGGTTAATGGGAGTCGTCCCCGTCCCCCCAGTATACGGCCAGAACCATGGACCCGGTACTTGTGGTTCGGACTCTCTCCAACCAGCCATAATGTTGTGAGAGTGAAATTATGTCTAAGTCCAGCTTTGGTACATTAGAAGCAACTCTGAAACTTAACCGAAGCGTTTTTCGAAGCTACTTTTTGGCTAACTTCTTATAGGAAGGTCTAGGAGCTCTGAAAATGAACGTGCGCGTCTTTCACTCTTCCCGAGGGACTTAGAAGAATTTTGTGATATTTTTTATTAAAATGGTGTATAAGGGTATATATATATAAATATATTATATAAATATATTTTATGCACTGTATTTCAGCTGGCGATTTCTAAGTCTGTGGTTCCGAGAGGGGGTAACCAGGCTCACTAATAAAGGTCAAGCCACTTGGCTGCCAGAATGCCCTGCTTCAGCACAGACCAGAAAGGCATTGTGATAAGCGTATCCCCGGTATAGTCAGGGGTTAATGGGAGTCGTCCCCGTCCCCCCAGTGTACGCCCAGAACCATGGATCCGGTACTTGTGGTTCGGACTATCTCCAACCAGCTATAATGTTGTGAGAGTGAAATTATGTCTAAGTCCAGCTTTGGTACATTAGAAGCAACTCTGAAACTTAACCTAAGCGTTTTTCGAAGCTACTTTTTGGCTAACTTCTTATAGGAAGGTCTAGGAGCTCTGAAAATGAACGTGCGCGTCTTTCACTCTTCCCGAGGGACTTAGAAGAATTTTGTGATATTTTTTATTAAAATGGTGTATAAGGGTATATATATAAATATATTTTATGCATTGTATATGAGCTGGCGATTTCTAAGTCTGTGGTTCCGAGAGGGGGTAACCAGGCTCACTAATAAAGGTCAAGCCACTTGGCTGCCAGAATGCCCTGCTTCAGCACAGACCAGAAAGGCATTGTGATAAGCGTATCCCCGGTATAGTCAGGGGTTAATGGGAGTCGTCCCCGTCCCCCCAGTATAAGCCCAGAACCATGGGCCCGGTACTTGTGGTTCGGACTGTCTCCAACCAGCCATAATGTTGTGAGAGTGAAATTATGTCTAAGTCCAGCTTTGGTACATTAGAAGCAACTCTGAAACTTAACCTAAGCGTTTTTCGAAGCTACTTTTTGGCTAACTTCTTATAGGAAGGTCTAGGAGCTCTGAAAATGAACGTGCGCGTCTTTCACTCTTCCCGAGGGACTTAGAAGAATTTTGTGATATTTTTTATTAAAATGGTGTATAAGGGTTTATATATAAATATATTTTATGCACTGTATATGAGCTGGCGATTTCTAAGTCTGTGGTTCCGAGAGGGGGTAACCAGGCTCACTAATAAAGGTCAAGCCACTTGGCTGCCAGAATGCCCTGCTTCAGCACAGACCAGAAAGGCATTGTGATAAGCGTATCCCCGGTATAGTCAGGGGTTAATGGGAGTCGTCCCCGTCCCCCCAGTATACGGCCAGAACCATGGACCCGGTACTTGTGGTTCGGACTTTCTCCACCAGCCATAATGTTGTGAGAGTGAAATTATGTCTAAGTCCAGCTTTGGTACATTAGAAGCAACTCTGAAACTTAACCTAAGCGTTTTTCGAAGCTACTTTTTGGCTAACTTCTTATAGGAAGGTCTAGGAGCTCTGAAAATGAACGTGCTCGTCTTTCACTCTTCCCGAGGGACTTAGAAGAATTTTGTGATATTTTTTATTAAAATGGTGTATAAGGGTATATATATAAATATATTTTATGCACTGTATATGAGCTGGCGATTTCTAAGTCTGTGGTTCCGAGAGGGGGTAACCAGGCTCACTAATAAAGGTCAAGCCACTTGGCTGCCAGAATGCCCTGCTTCAGCACAGACCAGAAAGGCATTGTGATAAGCGTATCCCCGGTATAGTCAGGGGTTAATGGGAGTCGTCTCCGTCCCCCCAGTATACGGCCAGAACCATGGACCCGGTACTTGTGGTTCGGACTGTCTCCACCAGCCATAATGTTGTGAGAGTGAAATTATGTCTAAGTCCAGCTTTGGTACATTAGAAGCAACTCTGAAACTTAACCTAAGCGTTTTTCGAAGCTACTTTTTGGCTAACTTCTTATAGGAAGGTCTAGGAGCTCTGAAAATGAACGTGCGCGTCTTTCACTCTTCCCGAGGGACTTAGAAGAATTTTGTGTTATTTTTTATTAAAATGGTGTATAAGGGTATATATATAAATATATTATATAAATATATTTTATGCACTGTATTTGAGCTGGCGATTTCTAAGTCTGTGGTTCCGAGAGGGGGTAACCAGGCTCACTAATAAAGGTCAAGCCACTTGGCTGCCTGAATGCCCTGCTTCAGCACAGACCAGAAAGGCATTGTGATAAGCGTATCCCCGGTATAGTCAGGGGTTAATGGGAGTCGTCTCCGTCCCCCCAGTATACGGCCAGAACCATGGACCCGGTACTTGTGGTTCGGACTGTCTCCACCAGCCATAATGTTGTGAGAGTGAAATTATGTCTAAGTCCAGCTTTGGTACATTAGAAGCAACTCTGAAACTTAACCTAAGCGTTTTTCGAAGCTACTTTTTGGCTAACTTCTTATTGGAAGGTCTGGGAGCTCTGAAAATGAACGTACGCGTCTTTCACTCTTCCCGAGGGACTTAGAAGAATATTGTGATATTTTTTATTAAAATGGTGTATAAGGGTATATATATAAATATATTTTATGCATTGTATATGAGCTGGCGATTTCTAAGTCTGTGGTTCCGAGAGGGGGTAACCAGGCTCACTAATAAAGGTCAAGCCACTTGGCTGCCAGAATGCCCTGCTTCAGCACAGACCAGAAAGGCATTGTGATAAGCGTATCCCCGGTATAGTCAGGGGTTAATGGGAGTCGTCCCCGTCCCCCCAGTATAAGCCCAGAACCATGGGCCCGGTACTTGTGGTTCGGACTGTCTCCAACCAGCCATAATGTTGTGAGAGTGAAATTATGTCTAAGTCCAGCTTTGGTACATTAGAAGCAACTCTGAAACTTAACCTAAGCGTTTTTCGAAGCTACTTTTTGGCTAACTTCTTATAGGAAGGTCTAGGAGCTCTGAAAATGAACGTGCGCGTCTTTCACTCTTCCCGAGGGACTTAGAAGAATTTTGTGATATTTTTTATTAAAATGGTGTATAAGGGTATATATATAAATATATTTTGTGCACTGTATATGAGCTGGCGATTTCTAAGTCTGTGGTTCCGAGAGGGGGTAACCAGGCTCACTAATAAAGGTCAAGCCACTTGGCTGCCAGAATGCCCTGCTTCAGCACAGACCAGAAAGGCATTGTGATAAGCGTATCCCCGGTATAGTCAGGGGTTAATGGGAGTCGTCTCCGTCCCCCCAGTATACGGCCAGAACCATGGACCCGGTACTTGTGGTTCGGACTGTCTCCACCAGCCATAATGTTGTGAGAGTGAAATTATGTCTAAGTCAAGCTTTGGTACATTAGAAGCAACTCTGAAACTTAACCTAAGCGTTTTTCGAAGCTACTTTTTGGCTAACTTCTTATAGGAAGGTCTAGGAGCTCTGAAAATGAACGTGCGCGTCTTTCACTCTTCCCGAGGGACTTAGAAGAATTTTGTGATATTTTTTATTAAAATGGTGTATAAGGGTTTATATATAAATATATTTTATGCACTGTATATGAGCTGGCGATTTCTAAGTCTGTGGTTCCGAGAGGGGGTAACCAGGCTCACTAATAAAGGTCAAGCCACTTGGCTGCCAGAATGCCCTGCTTCAGCACAGACCAGAAAGGCATTGTGATAAGCGTATCCCCGGTATAGTCAGGGGTTAATGGGAGTCGTCCCCGTCCCCCCAGTATACGGCCAGAACCATGGACCCGGTACTTGTGGTTCGGACTTTCTCCACCAGCCATAATGTTGTGAGAGTGAAATTATGTCTAAGTCCAGCTTTGGTACATTAGAAGAAACTCTGAAACTTAACCTAAGCGTTTTTCGAAGCTACTTTTTGGCTAACTTCTTATAGGAAGGTCTAGGAGCTCTGAAAATGAACGTGCGCGTCTTTCACTCTTCCCGAGGGACTTAGAAGAATTTTGTGATATTTTTTATTAAAATGGTGTATAAGGGTATATATATAAATATATTTTATGCACTGTATATGAGCTGGCGATTTCTAAGTCTGTGGTTCCGAGAGGGGGTAACCAGGCTCACTAATAAAGGTCAAGCCACTTGGCTGCCAGAATGCCCTGCTTCAGCACAGACCAGAAAGGCATTGTGATAAGCGTATCCCCGGTATAGTCAGGGGTTAATGGGAGTCGTCTCCGTCCCCCCAGTATACGGCCAGAACCATGGACCCGGTACTTGTGGTTCGGACTGTCTCCACCAGCCATAATGTTGTGAGAGTGAAATTATGTCTAAGTCCAGCTTTGGTACATTAGAAGCAACTCTGAAACTTAACCTAAGCGTTTTTCGAAGCTACTTTTTGGCTAACTTCTTATAGGAAGGTCTAGGAGCTCTGAAAATGAACGTGCGCGTCTTTCACTCTTCCCGAGGGACTTAGAAGAATTTTGTGATATTTTTTATTAAAATGGTGTATAAGGGTATATATATAAATATATTATATAAATATATTTTATGCACTGTATTTGAGCTGGCGATTTCTAAGTCTGTGGTTCCGAGAGGGGGTAACCAGGCTCACTAATAAAGGTCAAGCCACTTGGCTGCCTGAATGCCCTGCTTCAGCACAGACCAGAAAGGCATTGTGATAAGCGTATCCCCGGTATAGTCAGGGGTTAATGGGAGTCGTCTCCGTCCCCCCAGTATACGGCCAGAACCATGGACCCGGTACTTGTGGTTCGGACTGTCTCCACCAGCCATAATGTTGTGAGAGTGAAATTATGTCTAAGTCCAGCTTTGGTACATTAGAAGCAACTCTGAAACTTAACCTAAGCGTTTTTCGAAGCTACTTTTTGGCTAACTTCTTATAGGAAGGTCTAGGAGCTCTGAAAATGAACGTGCGCGTCTTTCAGTCTTCCCGAGGGACTTAGAAGAATTTTGTGATATTTTTTATTAAAATGGTGTATAAGGGTATATATATAAATATATTTTATGCACTGTATATGAGCTGGCGATTTATAAGTCTGTGGTTCCGAGAGGGGGTAACCAGGCTCACTAATAAAGGTCAAGCCACTTGGCTGCCAGAATGCCCTGCTTCAGCACAGACCAGAAAGGCATTGTGATAAGCGTATCCCCGGTAAAGTCAGGGGTTAATGGGAGTCGTCTCCGTCCCCCCAGTATACGGCCAGAACCATGGACCCGGTACTTGTGGTTCGGACTGTCTCCACCAGCCATAATGTTGTGAGAGTGAAATTATGTCTAAGTCCAGCTTTGGTACATTAGAAGCAACTCTGAAACTTAACCTAAGCGTTTTTCGAAGCTACTTTTTGGCTAACTTCTTATAGGAAGGTCTAGGAGCTCTGAAAATGAACGTGCGCGTCTTTCACTCTTCCCGAGGGACTTAGAAGAATTTTGTGATATTTTTTATTAAAATGGTGTATAAGGGTATATATATAAATATATTTTGTGCACTGTATATGAGCTGGCGATTTCTAAGTCTGTGGTTCCGAGAGGGGGTAACCAGGCTCACTAATAAAGGTCAAGCCACTTGGCTGCCAGAATGCCCTGCTTCAGCACAGACCAGAAAGGCATTGTGATAAGCGTATCCCCGGTATAGTCAGGGGTTAATGGGAGTCGTCCCCGTCCCCCCAGTATACGGCCAGAACCATGGACCCGGTACTTGTGGTTCGGACTGTCTCCACCAGCCATAATGTTGTGAGAGTGAAATTATGTCTAAGTCCAGCTTTGGTACATTAGAAGCAACTCTGAAACTTAACCTAAGCGTTTTTCGAAGCTACTTTTTGGCTAACTTCTTATAGGAAGGTCTAGGAGCTATGAAAATGAACGTGCGCGTCTTTCACTCTTCCCGAGGGACTTAGAAGAATTTTGTGATATTTTTTATTAAAATGGTGTATAAGGGTATATATATAAATATATTTTATGCACTGTATATGAGCTGGCGATTTCTAAGTCTGTGGTTCCGAGAGGGGGTAACCAGGCTCACTAATAAAGGTCAAGCCACTTGGCTGCCAGAATGCCCTGCTTCAGCACAGACCAGAAAGGCATTGTGATAAGCGTATCCCCGGTATAGTCAGGGGTTAATGGGAGTCGTCTCCGTCCCCCCAGTATACGGCCAGAACCATGGACCCGGTACTTGTGGTTCGGACTGTCTCCACCAGCCATAATGTTGTGAGAGTGAAATTATGTCTAAGTCCAGCTTTGGTACATTAGAAGCAACTCTGAAACTTAACCTAAGCGTTTTTCGAAGCTACTTTTTGGCTAACTTCTTATAGGAAGGTCTAGGAGCTCTGAAAATGAACGTGCGCGTCTTTCACTCTTCCCGAGGGACTTAGAAGAATTTTGTGATATTTTTTATTAAAATGGTGTATAAGGGTATATATATAAATATATTATATAAATATATTTTATGCACTGTATTTGAGCTGGCGATTTCTAAGTCTGTGGTTCCGAGAGGGGGTAACCAGGCTCACTAATAAAGGTCAAGCCACTTGGCTGCCTGAATGCCCTGCTTCAGCACAGACCAGAAAGGCATTGTGATAAGCGTATCCCCGGTATAGTCAGGGGTTAATGGGAGTCGTCTCCGTCCCCCCAGTATACGGCCAGAACCATGGACCCGGTACTTGTGGTTCGGACTGTCTCCACCAGCCATAATGTTGTGAGAGTGAAATTATGTCTAAGTCCAGCTTTGGTACATTAGAAGCAACTCTGAAACTTAACCTAAGCGTTTTTCGAAGCTACTTTTTGGCTAACTTCTTATAGGAAGGTCTAGGAGCTCTGAAAATGAACGTGCGCGTCTTTCACTCTTCCCGAGGGACTTAGAAGAATTTTGTGATATTTTTTATTAAAATGGTGTATAAGGGTATATATATAAATATATTTTATGCACTGTATATGAGCTGGCGATTTATAAGTCTGTGGTTCCGAGAGGGGGTAACCAGGCTCACTAATAAAGGTCAAGCCACTTGGCTGCCAGAATGCCCTGCTTCAGCACAGACCAGAAAGGCATTGTGATAAGCGTATCCCCGGTATAGTCAGGGGTTAATGGGAGTCGTCTCCGTCCCCCCAGTATACGGCCAGAACCATGGACCCGGTACTTGTGGTTCGGACTGTCTCCACCAGCCATAATGTTGTGAGAGTGAAATTATGTCTAAGTCCAGCTTTGGTACATTAGAAGCAACTCTGAAACTTAACCTAAGCGTTTTTCGAAGCTACTTTTTGGCTAACTTCTTATAGGAAGGTGTAGGAGCTCTGAAAATGAACGTGCGCGTCTTTCACTCTTCCCGAGGGACTTAGAAGAATTTTGTGATATTTTTTATTAAAATGGTGTATAAGGGTATATATATAAATATATTTTATGCACTGTATATGAGCTGGCGATTTCTAAGTCTGTGGTTCCGAGAGGGGGTAACCAGGCTCACTAATAAAGGTCAAGCCACTTGGCTGCCAGAATGCCCTGCTTCAGCACAGACCAGAAAGGCATTGTGATAAGGGTATCCCCGGTATAGTCAGGGGTTAATGGGAGTCGTCCCCGTCCCCCCAGTATACGGCCAGAACCATGGACCCGGTACTTGTGGTTCGGACTGTCTCCACCAGCCATAATGTTGTGAGAGTGAAATTATGTCTAAGTCCAGCTTTGGTACATTAGAAGCAACTCTGAAACTTAACCTAAGCGTTTTTCGAAGCTACTTTTTGGCTAACTTCTTATTGGAAGGTCTGGGAGCTCTGAAAATGAACGTACGCGTCTTTCACTCTTCCCGAGGGACTTAGAAGAATATTGTGATATTTTTTATTAAAATGGTGTATAAGGGTATATATATAAATATATTTTATGCACTGTATATGAGCTGGCGATTTCTAAGTCTGTGGTTCCGAGAGGGGGTAACCAGGCTCACTAATAAAGGTCAAGCCACTTGGCTGCCAGAATGCCCTGCTTCAGCACAGACCAGAAAGGCATTGTGATAAGCGTATCCCCGGTATAGTCAGGGGTTAATGGGAGTCGTCTCCGTCCCCCCAGTATACGGCCAGAACCATGGACCCGGTACTTGTGGTTCGGACTGTCTCCACCAGCCATAATGTTGTGAGAGTGAAATTATGTCTAAGTCCAGCTTTGGTACATTAGAAGCAACTCTGAAACTTAACCTAAGCGTTTTTCGAAGCTACTTTTTGGCTAACTTCTTATAGGAAGGTCTAGGAGCTCTGAAAATGAACGTGCGCGTCTTTCACTCTTCCCGAGGGACTTAGAAGAATTTTGTGATATTTTTTATTAAAATGGTGTATAAGGGTATATATATAAATATATTTTATGCATTGTATATGAGCTGGCGATTTCTAAGTCTGTGGTTCCGAGAGGGGGTAACCAGGCTCACTAATAAAGGTCAAGCCACTTGGCTGCCAGAATGCCCTGCTTCAGCACAGACCAGAAAGGCATTGTGATAAGCGTATCCCCGGTATAGTCAGGGGTTAATGGGAGTCGTCCCCGTCCCCCCAGTATAAGCCCAGAACCATGGGCCCGGTACTTGTGGTTCGGACTGTCTCCAACCAGCCATAATGTTGTGAGAGTGAAATTATGTCTAAGTCCAGCTTTGGTACATTAGAAGCAACTCTGAAACTTAACCTAAGCGTTTTTCGAAGCTACTTTTTGGCTAACTTCTTATAGGAAGGTCTAGGAGCTCTGAAAATGAACGTGCGCGTCTTTCACTCTTCCCGAGGGACTTAGAAGAATTTTGTGATATTTTTTATTAAAATGGTGTATAAGGGTATATATATAAATATATTTTGTGCACTGTATATGAGCTGGCGATTTCTAAGTCTGTGGTTCCGAGAGGGGGTAACCAGGCTCACTAATAAAGGTCAAGCCACTTGGCTGCCAGAATGCCCTGCTTCAGCACAGACCAGAAAGGCATTGTGATAAGCGTATCCCCGGTATAGTCAGGGGATAATGGGAGTCGTCCCCGTCCCCCCAGTATACGGCCAGAACCATGGACCCGGTACTTGTGGTTCGGACTCTCTCCAACCAGCCATAATGTTGTGAGAGTGAAATTATGTCTAAGTCCAGCTTTGGTACATTAGAAGCAACTCTGAAACTTAACCGAAGCGTTTTTCGAAGCTACTTTTTGGCTAACTTCTTATAGGAAGGTCTAGGAGATCTGAAAATGAACGTGCGCGTCTTTCACTCTTCCCGAGGGACTTAGAAGAATTTTGTGATATTTTTTATTAAAATGGTGTATAAGGGTATATATATATAAATATATTATATAAATTTATTTTATGCACTGTATTTCAGCTGGCGATTTCTAAGTCTGTGGTTCCGAGAGGGGGTAACCAGGCTCACTAATAAAGGTCAAGCCACTTGTCTGCCAGAATGCCCTGCTTCAGCACAGACCAGAAAGGCATTGTGATAAGCGTATCCCCGGTATAGTCAGGGGTTAATGGGAGTCGTCCCCGTCCCCCCAGTGTACGCCCAGAACCATGGATCCGGTACTTGTGGTTCGGACTATCTCCAACCAGCTATAATGTTGTGAGAGTGAAATTATGTCTAAGTCCAGCTTTGGTACATTAGAAGCAACTCTGAAACTTAACCTAAGCGTTTTTCGAAGCTACTTTTTGGCTAACTTCTTATAGGAAGGTCTAGGAGCTCTGAAAATGAACGTGCGCGTCTTTCACTCTTCCCGAGGGACTTAGAAGAATTTTGTGATATTTTTTATTAAAATGGTGTATAAGGGTATATATATAAATATATTATATAAATATATTTTATGCACTGTATTTGAGCTGGCGATTTCTAAGTCTGTGGTTCCGAGAGGGGGTAACCAGGCTCACTAATAAAGGTCAAGCCACTTGGCTGCCAGAATGCCCTGCTTCAGCACAGACCAGAAAGGCATTGTGATAAGCGTATCCCCGGTATAGTCAGGGGTTAATGGGAGTCGTCTCCGTCCCCCCAGTATACGGCCAGAACCATGGACCCGGTACTTGTGGTTCGGACTGTCTCCACCAGCCATAATGTTGTGAGAGTGAAATTATGTCTAAGTCCAGCTTTGGTACATTAGAAGCAACTCTGAAACTTAACCTAAGCGTTTTTCGAAGCTACTTTTTGGCTAACTTCTTATAGGAAGGTCTAGGAGCTCTGAAAATGAACGTGCGCGTCTTTCACTCTTCCCGAGGGACTTAGAAGAATTTTGTGATATTTTTTATTAAAATGGTGTATAAGGGTATATATATAAATATATTTTATGCATTGTATATGAGCTGGCGATTTCTAAGTCTGTGGTTCCGAGAGGGGGTAACCAGGCTCACTAATAAAGGTCAAGCCACTTGGCTGCCAGAATGCCCTGCTTCAGCACAGACCAGAAAGGCATTGTGATAAGCGTATCCCCGGTATAGTCAGGGGTTAATGGGAGTCGTCCCCGTCCCCCCAGTATAAGCCCAGAACCATGGGCCCGGTACTTGTGGTTCGGACTGTCTCCAACCAGCCATAATGTTGTGAGAGTGAAATTATGTCTAAGTCCAGCTTTGGTACATTAGAAGCAACTCTGAAACTTAACCTAAGCGTTTTTCGAAGCTACTTTTTGGCTAACTTCTTATAGGAAGGTCTAGGAGCTCTGAAAATGAACGTGCGCGTCTTTCACTCTTCCCGAGGGACTTAGAAGAATTTTGTGATATTTTTTATTAAAATGGTGTATAAGGGTATATATATAAATATATTTTGTGCACTGTATATGAGCTGGCGATTTCTAAGTCTGTGGTTCCGAGAGGGGGTAACCAGGCTCACTAATAAAGGTCAAGCCACTTGGCTGCCAGAATGCCCTGCTTCAGCACAGACCAGAAAGGCATTGTGATAAGCGTATCCCCGGTATAGTCAGGGGTTAATGGGAGTCGTCTCCGTCCCCCCAGTATACGGCCAGAACCATGGACCCGGTACTTGTGGTTCGGACTGTCTCCACCAGCCATAATGTTGTGAGAGTGAAATTATGTCTAAGTCCAGCTTTGGTACATTAGAAGCAACTCTGAAACTTAACCTAAGCGTTTTTCGAAGCTACTTTTTGGCTAACTTCTTATAGGAAGGTCTAGGAGCTCTGAAAATGAACGTGCGCGTCTTTCACTCTTCCCGAGGGACTTAGAAGAATTTTGTGATATTTTTTATTAAAATGGTGTATAAGGGTTTATATATAAATATATTTTATGCACTGTATATGAGCTGGCGATTTCTAAGTCTGTGGTTCCGAGAGGGGGTAACCAGGCTCACTAATAAAGGTCAAGCCACTTGGCTGCCAGAATGCCCTGCTTCAGCACAGACCAGAAAGGCATTGTGATAAGCGTATCCCCGGTATAGTCAGGGGTTAATGGGAGTCGTCCCCGTCCCCCCAGTATACGGCCAGAACCATGGACCCGGTACTTGTGGTTCGGACTTTCTCCACCAGCCATAATGTTGTGAGAGTGAAATTATGTCTAAGTCCAGCTTTGGTACATTAGAAGCAACTCTGAAACTTAACCTAAGCGTTTTTCGAAGCTACTTTTTGGCTAACTTCTTATAGGAAGGTCTAGGAGCTCTGAAAATGAACGTGCGCGTCTTTCACTCTTCCCGAGGGACTTAGAAGAATTTTGTGATATTTTTTATTAAAATGGTGTATAAGGGTATATATATAAATATATTTTATGCACTGTATATGAGCTGGCGATTTCTAAGTCTGTGGTTCCGAGAGGGGGTAACCAGGCTCACTAATAAAGGTCAAGCCACTTGGCTGCCAGAATGCCCTGCTTCAGCACAGACCAGAAAGGCATTGTGATAAGCGTATCCCCGGTATAGTCAGGGGTTAATGGGAGTCGTCCCCGTCCCCCCAGTGTACGCCCAGAACCATGGATCCGGTACTTGTGGTTCGGACTATCTCCAACCAGCTATAATGTTGTGAGAGTGAAATTATGTCTAAGTCCAGCTTTGGTACATTAGAAGCAACTCTGAAACTTAACCTAAGCGTTTTTCGAAGCTACTTTTTGGCTAACTTCTTATAGGAAGGTCTAGGAGCTCTGAAAATGAACGTGCGCGTCTTTCACTCTTCCCGAGGGACTTAGAAGAATTTTGTGATATTTTTTATTAAAATGGTGTATAAGGGTATATATATAAATATATTATATAAATATATTTTATGCACTGTATTTGAGCTGGCGATTTCTAAGTCTGTGGTTCCGAGAGGGGGTAACCAGGCTCACTAATAAAGGTCAAGCCACTTGGCTGCCAGAATGCCCTGCTTCAGCACAGACCAGAAAGGCATTGTGATAAGCGTATCCCCGGTATAGTCAGGGGTTAATGGGAGTCGTCTCCGTCCCCCCAGTATACGGCCAGAACCATGGACCCGGTACTTGTGGTTCGGACTGTCTCCACCAGCCATAATGTTGTGAGAGTGAAATTATGTCTAAGTCCAGCTTTGGTACATTAGAAGCAACTCTGAAACTTAACCTAAGCGTTTTTCGAAGCTACTTTTTGGCTAACTTCTTATAGGAAGGTCTAGGAGCTCTGAAAATGAACGTGCGCGTCTTTCACTCTTCCCGAGGGACTTAGAAGAATTTTGTGATATTTTTTATTAAAATGGTGTATAAGGGTATATATATAAATATATTTTATGCATTGTATATGAGCTGGCGATTTCTAAGTCTGTGGTTCCGAGAGGGGGTAACCAGGCTCACTAATAAAGGTCAAGCCACTTGGCTGCCAGAATGCCCTGCTTCAGCACAGACCAGAAAGGCATTGTGATAAGCGTATCCCCGGTATAGTCAGGGGTTAATGGGAGTCGTCCCCGTCCCCCCAGTATAAGCCCAGAACCATGGGCCCGGTACTTGTGGTTCGGACTGTCTCCAACCAGCCATAATGTTGTGAGAGTGAAATTATGTCTAAGTCCAGCTTTGGTACATTAGAAGCAACTCTGAAACTTAACCTAAGCGTTTTTCGAAGCTACTTTTTGGCTAACTTCTTATAGGAAGGTCTAGGAGCTCTGAAAATGAACGTGCGCGTCTTTCACTCTTCCCGAGGGACTTAGAAGAATTTTGTGATATTTTTTATTAAAATGGTGTATAAGGGTATATATATAAATATATTTTGTGCACTGTATATGAGCTGGCGATTTCTAAGTCTGTGGTTCCGAGAGGGGGTAACCAGGCTCACTAATAAAGGTCAAGCCACTTGGCTGCCAGAATGCCCTGCTTCAGCACAGACCAGAAAGGCATTGTGATAAGCGTATCCCCGGTATAGTCAGGGGTTAATGGGAGTCGTCTCCGTCCCCCCAGTATACGGCCAGAACCATGGACCCGGTACTTGTGGTTCGGACTGTCTCCACCAGCCATAATGTTGTGAGAGTGAAATTATGTCTAAGTCCAGCTTTGGTACATTAGAAGCAACTCTGAAACTTAACCTAAGCGTTTTTCGAAGCTACTTTTTGGCTAACTTCTTATAGGAAGGTCTAGGAGCTCTGAAAATGAACGTGCGCGTCTTTCACTCTTCCCGAGGGACTTAGAAGAATTTTGTGATATTTTTTATTAAAATGGTGTATAAGGGTTTATATATAAATATATTTTATGCACTGTATATGAGCTGGCGATTTCTAAGTCTGTGGTTCCGAGAGGGGGTAACCAGGCTCACTAATAAAGGTCAAGCCACTTGGCTGCCAGAATGCCCTGCTTCAGCACAGACCAGAAAGGCATTGTGATAAGCGTATCCCCGGTATAGTCAGGGGTTAATGGGAGTCGTCCCCGTCCCCCCAGTATACGGCCAGAACCATGGACCCGGTACTTGTGGTTCGGACTTTCTCCACCAGCCATAATGTTGTGAGAGTGAAATTATGTCTAAGTCCAGCTTTGGTACATTAGAAGCAACTCTGAAACTTAACCTAAGCGTTTTTCGAAGCTACTTTTTGGCTAACTTCTTATAGGAAGGTCTAGGAGCTCTGAAAATGAACGTGCGCGTCTTTCACTCTTCCCGAGGGACTTAGAAGAATTTTGTGATATTTTTTATTAAAATGGTGTATAAGGGTATATATATAAATATATTTTATGCACTGTATATGAGCTGGCGATTTCTAAGTCTGTGGTTCCGAGAGGGGGTAACCAGGCTCACTAATAAAGGTCAAGCCACTTGGCTGCCAGAATGCCCTGCTTCAGCACAGACCAGAAAGGCATTGTGATAAGCGTATCCCCGGTATAGTCAGGGGTTAATGGGAGTCGTCCCCGTCCCCCCAGTGTACGCCCAGAACCATGGATCCGGTACTTGTGGTTCGGACTATCTCCAACCAGCTATAATGTTGTGAGAGTGAAATTATGTCTAAGTCCAGCTTTGGTACATTAGAAGCAACTCTGAAACTTAACCTAAGCGTTTTTCAAAGCTACTTTTTGGCTAACTTCTTATAGGAAGGTCTAGGAGCTCTGAAAATGAACGTGCGCGTCTTTCACTCTTCCCGAGGGACTTAGAAGAATTTTGTGATATTTTTTATTAAAATGGTGTATAAGGGTATATATATAAATATATTTTGTGCACTGTATATGAGCTGGCGATTTCTAAGTCTGTGGTTCCGAGAGGGGGTAACCAGGCTCACTAATAAAGGTCAAGCCACTTGGCTGCCAGAATGCCCTGCTTCAGCACAGACCAGAAAGGCATTGTGATAAGCGTATCCCCGGTATAGTCAGGGGTTAATGGGAGTCGTCTCCGTCCCCCCAGTATACGGCCAGAACCATGGACCCGGTACTTGTGGTTCGGACTGTCTCCACCAGCCATAATGTTGTGAGAGTGAAATTATGTCTAAGTCCAGCTTTGGTACATTAGAAGCAACTCTGAAACTTAACCTAAGCGTTTTTCGAAGCTACTTTTTGGCTAACTTCTTATAGGAAGGTCTAGGAGCTCTGAAAATGAACGTGCGCGTCTTTCACTCTTCCCGAGGGACTTAGAAGAATTTTGTGATATTTTTTATTAAAATGGTGTATAAGGGTTTATATATAAATATATTTTATGCACTGTATATGAGCTGGCGATTTCTAAGTCTGTGGTTCCGAGAGGGGGTAACCAGGCTCACTAATAAAGGTCAAGCCACTTGGCTGCCAGAATGCCCTGCTTCAGCACAGACAAGAAAGGCATTGTGATAAGCGTATCCCCGGTATAGTCAGGGGATAATGGGAGTCGTCCCCGTCCCCCCAGTATACGGCCAGAACCATGGACCCGGTACTTGTGGTTCGGACTCTCTCCAACCAGCCATAATGTTGTGAGAGTGAAATTATGTCTAAGTCCAGCTTTGGTACATTAGAAGCAACTCTGAAACTTAACCGAAGCGTTTTTCGAAGCTACTTTTTGGCTAACTTCTTATAGGAAGGTCTAGGAGCTCTGAAAATGAACGTGCGCGTCTTTCACTCTTCCCGAGGGACTTAGAAGAATTTTGTGATATTTTTTATTAAAATGGTGTATAAGGGTATATATATATAAATATATTATATAAATTTATTTTATGCACTGTATTTCAGCTGGCGATTTCTAAGTCTGTGGTTCCGAGAGGGGGTAACCAGGCTCACTAATAAAGGTCAAGCCACTTGTCTGCCAGAATGCCCTGCTTCAGCACAGACCAGAAAGGCATTGTGATAAGCGTATCCCCGGTATAGTCAGGGGTTAATGGGAGTCGTCCCCGTCCCCCCAGTGTACGCCCAGAACCATGGATCCGGTACTTGTGGTTCGGACTATCTCCAACCAGCTATAATGTTGTGAGAGTGAAATTATGTCTAAGTCCAGCTTTGGTACATTAGAAGCAACTCTGAAACTTAACCTAAGCGTTTTTCGAAGCTACTTTTTGGCTAACTTCTTATAGGAAGGTCTAGGAGCTCTGAAAATGAACGTGCGCGTCTTTCACTCTTCCCGAGGGACTTAGAAGAATTTTGTGATATTTTTTATTAAAATGGTGTATAAGGGTATATATATAAATATATTTTATGCATTGTATATGAGCTGGCGATTTCTAAGTCTGTGGTTCCGAGAGGGGGTAACCAGGCTCACTAATAAAGGTCAAGCCACTTGGCTGCCAGAATGCCCTGCTTCAGCACAGACCAGAAAGGCATTGTGATAAGCGTATCCCCGGTATAGTCAGGGGTTAATGGGAGTCGTCCCCGTCCCCCCAGTATAAGCCCAGAACCATGGGCCCGGTACTTGTGGTTCGGACTGTCTCCAACCAGCCATAATGTTGTGAGAGTGAAATTATGTCTAAGTCCAGCTTTGGTACATTAGAAGCAACTCTGAAACTTAACCTAAGCGTTTTTCGAAGCTACTTTTTGGCTAACTTCTTATAGGAAGGTCTAGGAGCTCTGAAAATGAACGTGCGCGTCTTTCACTCTTCCCGAGGGACTTAGAAGAATTTTGTGATATTTTTTATTAAAATGGTGTATAAGGGTATATATATAAATATATTTTGTGCACTGTATATGAGCTGGCGATTTCTAAGTCTGTGGTTCCGAGAGGGGGTAACCAGGCTCACTAATAAAGGTCAAGCCACTTGGCTGCCAGAATGCCCTGCTTCAGCACAGACCAGAAAGGCATTGTGATAAGCGTATCCCCGGTATAGTCAGGGGTTAATGGGAGTCGTCTCCGTCCCCCCAGTATACGGCCAGAACCATGGACCCGGTACTTGTGGTTCGGACTGTCTCCACCAGCCATAATGTTGTGAGAGTGAAATTATGTCTAAGTCCAGCTTTGGTACATTAGAAGCAACTCTGAAACTTAACCTAAGCGTTTTTCGAAGCTACTTTTTGGCTAACTTCTTATAGGAAGGTCTAGGAGCTCTGAAAATGAACGTGCGCGTCTTTCACTCTTCCCGAGGGACTTAGAAGAATTTTGTGATATTTTTTATTAAAATGGTGTATAAGGGTTTATATATAAATATATTTTATGCACTGTATATGAGCTGGCGATTTCTAAGTCTGTGGTTCCGAGAGGGGGTAACCAGGCTCACTAATAAAGGTCAAGCCACTTGGCTGCCAGAATGCCCTGCTTCAGCACAGACCAGAAAGGCATTGTGATAAGCGTATCCCCGGTATAGTCAGGGGTTAATGGGAGTCGTCCCCGTCCCCCCAGTATACGGCCAGAACCATGGACCCGGTACTTGTGGTTCGGACTTTCTCCACCAGCCATAATGTTGTGAGAGTGAAATTATGTCTAAGTCCAGCTTTGGTACATTAGAAGCAACTCTGAAACTTAACCTAAGCGTTTTTCGAAGCTACTTTTTGGCTAACTTCTTATAGGAAGGTCTAGGAGCTCTGAAAATGAACGTGCGCGTCTTTCACTCTTCCCGAGGGACTTAGAAGAATTTTGTGATATTTTTTATTAAAATGGTGTATAAGGGTATATATATAAATATATTTTATGCACTGTATATGAGCTGGCGATTTCTAAGTCTGTGGTTCCGAGAGGGGGTAACCAGGCTCACTAATAAAGGTCAAGCCACTTGGCTGCCAGAATGCCCTGCTTCAGCACAGACCAGAAAGGCATTGTGATAAGCGTATCCCCGGTATAGTCAGGGGTTAATGGGAGTCGTCCCCGTCCCCCCAGTGTACGCCCAGAACCATGGATCCGGTACTTGTGGTTCGGACTATCTCCAACCAGCTATAATGTTGTGAGAGTGAAATTATGTCTAAGTCCAGCTTTGGTACATTAGAAGCAACTCTGAAACTTAACCTAAGCGTTTTTCAAAGCTACTTTTTGGCTAACTTCTTATAGGAAGGTCTAGGAGCTCTGAAAATGAACGTGCGCGTCTTTCACTCTTCCCGAGGGACTTAGAAGAATTTTGTGATATTTTTTATTAAAATGGTGTATAAGGGTATATATATAAATATATTTTATGCACTGTATATGAGCTGGAAATTTCTAAGTCTGTGGTTCCGAGAGGGGGTAACCAGGCTCACTAATAAAGGTCAAGCCACTTGGCTGCCAGAATGCCCTGCTTCAGCACAGACCAGAAAGGCATTGTGATAAGCGTATCTCCGGTATAGTCAGGGGTTAATGGGAGTCGTCCCCGTCCCCCCAGTATACGCCCAGAACCATGGACCCGGTACTTGTGGTTCGGACTCTCTCCAACCAGCCATAATGTTGTGAGAGTGAAATTATGTCTAAGTCCAGTTTTGGTACATTAGAAGCAACTCTGAAACTTAACCTAAGCGTTTTTCGAAGCTACTTTTTGGCTAACTTCTTATAGGAAGGTCTAGGAGCTCTGAAAATGAACGTGCGCGTCTTTCAGTCTTCCCGAGGGACTTAGAAGAATTTTGTGATATTTTTTATTAAAATGGTGTATAAGGGTATATACAGTGTTCGACAAATCACCCAAAAATCTACTCGCCCAACCAAAAAATCTACTCGCCACCTAGTCCCGCCCAACTCCGCCCCATGTCCCACCCCCAACTCCGCCCCTAGTCCCGCCCCCAACCCCGCTTTAAAATAAAATATATAAATAAAATACATTTAATAAATTCCTAGTCAGAACAACATTCGTTTTTGACATAAATGTATTTATTGTATTACATTATACTACAATTAGTCGTGTGTGTGTGTGTGTGTCAATGTCGGATCTAGAAATAAAAGCCAGATGTGAATGACTAGTTTCCTGAACCCCTTAACCAGTGTCTGGACGTCGGCGCTTCACAGAGAGAGAGAGAGAGAGACAGACAGACAGACACCCACACACACACACACAGAGCGGCACACCCACACAGAGAGAAAGAGAGACACACAGAGAAAGAGACACACAGAGAAAGAGAGAGAATGAGAGACACATACAGTGAGAGAATGAGAGACAAAGAGAGAGTGCGACAGAGAGAGTGCGACAGAGAGAGGGAGAGGGTGACAGAGAGAGGGAGAGGGTGACAGAGAGAGGGAGAGGGTGACAGAGAGAGGGAGAGGGTGACAGAGAGAGGGTGACAGAGAGAGGGAGAGGGCGACACAGGGAGAGGGCGACACAGGGAGAGGGTGGGTGACACAAGGAGAGGGTGGGTGACACAGGGAGAGGGAGGGTGACACAGGGAGAGGGAGAGGGTGACACAGGGAGAGGGAGAGGGTGACACAGGGAGAGGGAGAGGGTGACACAGGGAGAGGGAGGGTGACAGGGAGAGGGAGAGTGACACAGGGAGAGGGAGAGGGTGACACAGGGACAGGGAGAGGGTGACACAGGGACAGGGTGACACAGGGACAGGGAGAGAGAGGGTGACACAGGGAGAGGGAGAGAGAGGGTGACACAGGGAGAGGGTGACACAGGGAGAGGGAGAGGGTGACACAGGGAGAGGGTGACAGGGAGAGGGAGGGTGACACAGGGAGAGGGAGAGAGGGAGACACAGGGAGGGAGGGAGAGGTTGACACAGGGATAGGGAGGGTGACACAGGGAGAGGGAGGGTGACACGGAGAGGGTGACACAGGGAGAGGGAGAGGGTGGGTGACACAGGGAGAGGGAGGGTGACACAGGGAGAGGGAGGGTGACACAGGGATAGGGAGGGTGACACAGGGAGAGGGAGGGTGACACAGGGAGAGGGAGGGTGACAGGGACAGGGAGGGTGACACGGAGAGGGAGAGGGTGACACAGGGAGAGGGTGACACAGGGAGAGGGTGACACAGGGAGGGAGAGGGTGACACAGGGAGAGGGTGACACAGGGAGGGTGATACGGAGAGGGAGGGTGACACGGAGAGGGTGACACAGGGAGAGGGTGACACATGCAGAGGGTGACACATGGAGAGGGTGACACATGGAGAGGGTGACACAGGGAGAGGGAGAGGGTGACACAGGGAGAGGGAGGGAGAGAGAGGGTGACACAGGGAGAGGGAGACACAGGGAGAGGGAGAGGGTGACACAGGGAGAGGGAGAGGGTGACACAGGGAGAGGGTGACACAGGGAGAGGGAGAGAGGGTGACACACTCACAGACACAGACACCCACTCTCACTCAGACAAACTCACACACACACACACACACACACACACACACACACACACACACACACACACACACACACACACACAGTCTGTCACTCACACACACAAACAAACACTCACCCGCAAGACAGGGGGTCGCACATGGCAGCGGGGGCCTCCGCACGGCAGGAGGGCCTCTGCAAGGCAGGGGGGTCGCACATGGCAGCGGGGGTCTCCGCACGGCAGGAGGGCCTCTGCAAGGGGCCGCGCCCCCTCCAGAGGGGGACGCCGACACCGCAGTATCCTGCTTAGACCGAGCAGGGTGAGGCTCCGGTGAGGGGATTTCCCCTGCTTAGAGCAGGCAGAGGCTCCGGTGAGGGGATTTCCCCTGCTTAGAGCAGGGAGAGGCTCCGGTGAGGGGATTTCCCCTGCTTAGAGCAGGGAGAGGCTTCGGTGAGGGGATTTCCCCTGCTTAGAGCAGGGAGAGGCTTCGGTGAGGGGATTTCCCCTGCTTAGAGCGGGGAGAGGCATGCGTGGGGTGAGGGGGGGGCACGGAGGCCGGGAGAGATTGGGGTGAGGGGGGGTGGTGGATGGCCGATGCGAGGGGGGGCGGATGGCCCGATGGGAGGGGGGGGGGGGCGGATGGCCCTGCAGGGGCCTGAGGCAGACAGGCGTGGAAGGGGCTGGCTGGCGGAAGGGGGAGGAGTGGAAGAGCTGAGGAGGGGAAGTTGCTGAGAGGCAGGGGAGGAGCGAAGGCAGTGATCAGAGAGCTGGCTTTTTTTTTTTTTCTCCAGCGCGAGCGCGGGAAAAACAGCAGCGCGAGCGGCGGGAAATTTAAAAAATACACGTGTGCTGCTTGTGCCAATATTTACTCGCCCGGGGGTTAAATCCACCCGCCCCGGGCGAGTAAATGTATACAATTATCGAACACTGGGTATATATATAAATATATTTTATGCACTGTATATGAGCTGGCGATTTCTAAGTCTGTGGTTCCGAGAGGGGGTAACCAGGCTCACTAATAAAGGTCAAGCCACTTGGCTGCCAGAATGCCCTGCTTCAGCACAGACAAGAAAGGCATTGTGATAAGCGTATCCCCGGTATAGTCAGGGGTTAATGGGAGTCGTCCCCGTCCCCCCAGTATACGGCCAGAACCATGGACCCGGTACTTGTGGTTCGGACTCTCTCCAACCAGCCATAATGTTGTGAGTGAAATTATGTCTAAGTCCAGCTTTGGTACATTAGAAGCAACTCTGAAACTTAACCGAAGCGTTTTTCGAAGCTACTTTTTGGCTAACTTCTTATAGGAAGGTCTAGGAGCTCTGAAAATGAACGTGCGCGTCTTTCACTCTTCCCGAGGGACTTAGAAGAATTTTGTGATATTTTTTATTAAAATGGTGTATAAGGGTATATATATATAAATATATTATATAAATATATTTTATGCACTGTATTTCAGCTGGCGATTTCTAAGTCTGTGGTTCCGAGAGGGGGTAACCAGGCTCACTAATAAAGGTCAAGCCACTTGGCTGCCAGAATGCCCTGCTTCAGCACAGACCAGAAAGGCATTGTGATAAGCGTATCCCCGGTATAGTCAGGGGTTAATGGGAGTCGTCTCCGTCCCCCCAGTATACGGCCAGAACCATGGACCCGGTACTTGTGGTTCGGACTGTCTCCACCAGCCATAATGTTGTGAGAGTGAAATTATGTCTAAGTCCAGCTTTGGTACATTAGAAGCAACTCTGAAACTTAACCTAAGCGTTTTTCGAAGCTACTTTTTGGCTAACTTCTTATAGGAAGGTCTAGGAGCTCTGAAAATGAACGTGCGCGTCTTTCACTCTTCCCGAGGGACTTAGAAGAATTTTGTGATATTTTTTATTAAAATGGTGTATAAGGGTATATATATAAATATATTTTATGCATTGTATATGAGCTGGCGATTTCTAAGTCTGTGGTTCCGAGAGGGGGTAACCAGGCTCACTAATAAAGGTCAAGCCACTTGGCTGCCAGAATGCCCTGCTTCAGCACAGACCAGAAAGGCATTGTGATAAGCGTATCCCCGGTATAGTCAGGGGTTAATGGGAGTCGTCCCCGTCCCCCCAGTGTACGCCCAGAACCATGGATCCGGTACTTGTGGTTCGGACTATCTCCAACCAGCTATAATGTTGTGAGAGTGAAATTATGTCTAAGTCCAGCTTTGGTACATTAGAAGCAACTCTGAAACTTAACCTAAGCGTTTTTCAAAGCTACTTTTTGGCTAACTTCTTATAGGAAGGTCTAGGAGCTCTGAAAATGAACGTGCGCGTCTTTCACTCTTCCCGAGGGACTTAGAAGAATTTTGTGATATTTTTTATTAAAATGGTGTATAAGGGTATATATATAAATATATTTTATGCACTGTATATGAGCTGGAAATTTCTAAGTCTGTGGTTCCGAGAGGGGGTAACCAGGCTCACTAATAAAGGTCAAGCCACTTGGCTGCCAGAATGCCCTGCTTCAGCACAGACCAGAAAGGCATTGTGATAAGCGTATCTCCGGTATAGTCAGGGGTTAATGGGAGTCGTCCCCGTCCCCCCAGTATACGCCCAGAACCATGGACCCGGTACTTGTGGTTCGGACTCTCTCCAACCAGCCATAATGTTGTGAGAGTGAAATTATGTCTAAGTCCAGTTTTGGTACATTAGAAGCAACTCTGAAACTTAACCTAAGCGTTTTTCGAAGCTACTTTTTGGCTAACTTCTTATAGGAAGGTCTAGGAGCTCTGAAAATGAACGTGCGCGTCTTTCAGTCTTCCCGAGGGACTTAGAAGAATTTTGTGATATTTTTTATTAAAATGGTGTATAAGGGTATATACAGTGTTCGACAAATCACCCAAAAATCTACTCGCCCAACCAAAAAATCTACTCGCCACCTAGTCCCGCCCAACTCCGCCCCATGTCCCACCCCCAACTCCGCCCCTAGTCCCGCCCCCAACCCCGCTTTAAAATAAAATATATAAATAAAATACATTTAATAAATTCCTAGTCAGAACAACATTCGTTTTTGACATAAATGTATTTATTGTATTACATTATACTACAATTAGTCGTGTGTGTGTGTGTGTGTCAATGTCGGATCTAGAAATAAAAGCCAGATGTGAATGACTAGTTTCCTGAACCCCTTAACCAGTGTCTGGACGTCGGCGCTTCACAGAGAGAGAGAGAGAGAGACAGACAGACAGACACCCACACACACACACACAGAGCGGCACACCCACACAGAGAGAAAGAGAGACACACAGAGAAAGAGACACACAGAGAAAGAGAGAGAATGAGAGACACATACAGTGAGAGAATGAGAGACAAAGAGAGAGTGCGACAGAGAGAGTGCGACAGAGAGAGGGAGAGGGTGACAGAGAGAGGGAGAGGGTGACAGAGAGAGGGAGAGGGTGACAGAGAGAGGGAGAGGGTGACAGAGAGAGGGTGACAGAGAGAGGGAGAGGGCGACACAGGGAGAGGGCGACACAGGGAGAGGGTGGGTGACACAAGGAGAGGGTGGGTGACACAGGGAGAGGGAGGGTGACACAGGGAGAGGGAGAGGGTGACACAGGGAGAGGGAGAGGGTGACACAGGGAGAGGGAGAGGGTGACACAGGGAGAGGGAGGGTGACAGGGAGAGGGAGAGTGACACAGGGAGAGGGAGAGGGTGACACAGGGACAGGGAGAGGGTGACACAGGGACAGGGTGACACAGGGACAGGGAGAGAGAGGGTGACACAGGGAGAGGGAGAGAGAGGGTGACACAGGGAGAGGGTGACACAGGGAGAGGGAGAGGGTGACACAGGGAGAGGGTGACAGGGAGAGGGAGGGTGACACAGGGAGAGGGAGAGAGGGAGACACAGGGAGGGAGGGAGAGGTTGACACAGGGATAGGGAGTGTGACACAGGGAGAGGGAGGGTGACACGGAGAGGGTGACACAGGGAGAGGGAGAGGGTGGGTGACACAGGGAGAGGGAGGGTGACACAGGGAGAGGGAGGGTGACACAGAATAGGAAGGGTGACACAGGGAGAGGGAGGGTGACACAGGGAGAGGGAGGGTGACAGGGACAGGGAGGGTGACACGGAGAGGGAGAGGGTGACACAGGGAGAGGGTGACACAGGGAGAGGGTGACACAGGGAGGGAGAGGGTGACACAGGGAGAGGGTGACACAGGGAGGGTGATACGGAGAGGGAGGGTGACACGGAGAGGGTGACACAGGGAGAGGGTGACACATGCAGAGGGTGACACATGGAGAGGGTGACACATGGAGAGGGTGACACAGGGAGAGGGAGAGGGTGACACAGGGAGAGGGAGGGAGAGAGAGGGTGACACAGGGAGAGGGAGACACAGGGAGAGGGAGAGGGTGACACAGGGAGAGGGAGAGAGGGAGAGGGTGACACAGGGAGAGGGTGACACAGGGAGAGGGAGAGAGGGTGACACACTCACAGACACAGACACCCACTCTCACTCAGACAAACTCACACACACACACACACACACACACACACACACACACACACACACACACACAGTCTGTCACTCACACACACAAACAAACACTCACCCGCAAGACAGGGGGTCGCACATGGCAGCGGGGGCCTCCGCACGGCAGGAGGGCCTCTGCAAGGCAGGGGGGTCGCACATGGCAGCGGGGGTCTCCGCACGGCAGGAGGGCCTCTGCAAGGGGCCGCGCCCCCTCCAGAGGGGGACGCCGACACCGCAGTATCCTGCTTAGACCGAGCAGGGTGAGGCTCCGGTGAGGGGATTTCCCCTGCTTAGAGCAGGCAGAGGCTCCGGTGAGGGGATTTCCCCTGCTTAGAGCAGGGAGAGGCTCCGGTGAGGGGATTTCCCCTGCTTAGAGCAGGGAGAGGCTTCGGTGAGGGGATTTCCCCTGCTTAGAGCAGGGAGAGGCTTCGGTGAGGGGATTTCCCCTGCTTAGAGCGGGGAGAGGCATGCGTGGGGTGAGGGGGGGGGGCACGGAGGCCGGGAGAGATTGGGGTGAGGGGGGGTGGTGGATGGCCGATGCGAGGGGGGGCGGATGGCCCGATGGGAGGGGGGGGGGGGGGCGGATGGCCCTGCAGGGGCCTGAGGCAGACAGGCGTGGAAGGGGCTGGCTGGCGGAAGGGGGAGGAGTGGAAGAGCTGAGGAGGGGAAGTTGCTGAGAGGCGGGGGAGGAGCGAAGGCAGTGATCAGAGAGCTGGCTTTTTTTTTTTTTCTCCAGCGCGAGCGCGGGAAAAACAGCAGCGCGAGCGGCGGGAAATTTAAAAAATACACGTGTGCTGCTTGTGCCAATATTTACTCGCCCGGGGGTTAAATCCACCCGCCCCGGGCGAGTAAATGTATACAATTATCGAACACTGGGTATATATATAAATATATTTTATGCACTGTATATGAGCTGGCGATTTCTAAGTCTGTGGTTCCGAGAGGGGGTAACCAGGCTCACTAATAAAGGTCAAGCCACTTGGCTGCCAGAATGCCCTGCTTCAGCACAGACAAGAAAGGCATTGTGATAAGCGTATCCCCGGTATAGTCAGGGGTTAATGGGAGTCGTCCCCGTCCCCCCAGTATACGGCCAGAACCATGGACCCGGTACTTGTGGTTCGGACTCTCTCCAACCAGCCATAATGTTGTGAGAGTGAAATTATGTCTAAGTCCAGCTTTGGTACATTAGAAGCAACTCTGAAACTTAACCGAAGCGTTTTTCGAAGCTACTTTTTGGCTAACTTCTTATAGGAAGTTCTAGGAGCTCTGAAAATGAACGTGCGCGTCTTTCACTCTTCCCGAGGGACTTAGAAGAATTTTGTGATATTTTTTATTAAAATGGTGTATAAGGGTATATATATATAAATATATTATATAAATATATTTTATGCACTGTATTTCAGCTGGCGATTTCTAAGTCTGTGGTTCCGAGAGGGGGTAACCAGGCTCACTAATAAAGGTCAAGCCACTTGGCTGCCAGAATGCCCTGCTTCAGCACAGACCAGAAAGGCATTGTGATAAGCGTATCCCCGGTATAGTCAGGGGTTAATGGGAGTCGTCCCCGTCCCCCCAGTGTACGCCCAGAACCATGGATCCGGTACTTGTGGTTCGGACTATCTCCAACCAGCTATAATGTTGTGAGAGTGAAATTATGTCTAAGTCCAGCTTTGGTACATTAGAAGCAACTCTGAAACTTAACCTAAGCGTTTTTCGAAGCTACTTTTTGGCTAACTTCTTATAGGAAGGTCTAGGAGCTCTGAAAATGAACGTGCGCGTCTTTCACTCTTCCCGAGGGACTTAGAAGAATTTTGTGATATTTTTTATTAAAATGGTGTATAAGGGTATATATATAAATATATTATATAAATATATTTTATGCACTGTATTTGAGCTGGCGATTTCTAAGTCTGTGGTTCCGAGAGGGGGTAACCAGGCTCACTAATAAAGGTCAAGCCACTTGGCTGCCAGAATGCCCTGCTTCAGCACAGACCAGAAAGGCATTGTGATAAGCGTATCCCCGGTATAGTCAGGGGTTAATGGGAGTCGTCTCCGTCCCCCCAGTATACGGCCAGAACCATGGACCCGGTACTTGTGGTTCGGACTGTCTCCACCAGCCATAATGTTGTGAGAGTGAAATTATGTCTAAGTCCAGCTTTGGTACATTAGAAGCAACTCTGAAACTTAACCTAAGCGTTTTTCGAAGCTACTTTTTGGCTAACTTCTTATAGGAAGGTCTAGGAGCTCTGAAAATGAACGTGCGCGTCTTTCACTCTTCCCGAGGGACTTAGAAGAATTTTGTGATATTTTTTATTAAAATGGTGTATAAGGGTATATATATAAATATATTTTATGCATTGTATATGAGCTGGCGATTTCTAAGTCTGTGGTTCCGAGAGGGGGTAACCAGGCTCACTAATAAAGGTCAAGCCACTTGGCTGCCAGAATGCCCTGCTTCAGCACAGACCAGAAAGGCATTGTGATAAGCGTATCCCCGGTATAGTCAGGGGTTAATGGGAGTCGTCCCTGTCCCCCCAGTATAAGCCCAGAACCATGGGCCCGGTACTTGTGGTTCGGACTGTCTCCAACCAGCCATAATGTTGTGAGAGTGAAATTATGTCTAAGTCCAGCTTTGGTACATTAGAAGCAACTCTGAAACTTAACCTAAGCGTTTTTCGAAGCTACTTTTTGGCTAACTTCTTATAGGAAGGTCTAGGAGCTCTGAAAATGAACGTGCGCGTCTTTCACTCTTCCCGAGGGACTTAGAAGAATTTTGTGATATTTTTTATTAAAATGGTGTATAAGGGTATATATATAAATATATTTTGTGCACTGTATATGAGCTGGCGATTTCTAAGTCTGTGGTTCCGAGAGGGGGTAACCAGGCTCACTAATAAAGGTCAAGCCACTTGGCTGCCAGAATGCCCTGCTTCAGCACAGACCAGAAAGGCATTGTGATAAGCGTATCCCCGGTATAGTCAGGGGTTAATGGGAGTCGTCCCCGTCCCCCCAGTATACGGCCAGAACCATGGACCCGGTACTTGTGGTTCGGACTTTCTCCACCAGCCATAATGTTGTGAGAGTGAAATTATGTCTAAGTCCAGCTTTGGTACATTAGAAGCAACTCTGAAACTTAACCTAAGCGTTTTTCGAAGCTACTTTTTGGCTAACTTCTTATAGGAAGGTCTAGGAGCTCTGAAAATGAACGTGCGCGTCTTTCACTCTTCCCGAGGGACTTAGAAGAATTTTGTGATATTTTTTATTAAAATGGTGTAGAGGGTATATATATAAATATATTATATAAATATATTTTATGCACTGTATTTGAGCTGGCGATTTCTAAGTCTGTGGTTCCGAGAGGGGGTAACCAGGCTCACTAATAAAGGTCAAGCCACTTGGCTGCCTGAATGCCCTGCTTCAGCACAGACCAGAAAGGCATTGTGATAAGCGTATCCCCGGTATAGTCAGGGGTTAATGGGAGTCGTCTCCGTCCCCCCAGTATACGGCCAGAACCATGGACCCGGTACTTGTGGTTCGGACTGTCTCCAACCAGCCATAATGTTGTGAGAGTGAAATTATGTCTAAGTCCAGCTTTGGTACATTAGAAGCAACTCTGAAACTTAACCTAAGCGTTTTTCGAAGCTACTTTTTGGCTAACTTCTTATAGGAAGGTCTAGGAGCTCTGAAAATGAACGTGCGCGTCTTTCAGTCTTCCCGAGGGACTTAGAAGAATTTTGTGATATTTTTTATTAAAATGGTGTATAAGGGTATATATATAAATATATTTTATGCACTGTATATGAGCTGGCGATTTCTAAGTCTGTGGTTCCGAGAGGGGGTAACCAGGCTCACTAATAAAGGTCAAGCCACTTGGCTGCCAGAATGCCCTGCTTCAGCACAGACCAGAAAGGCATTGTGATAAGCGTATCCCCGGTATAGTCAGGGGTTAATGGGAGTCGTCTCCGTCCCCCCAGTATACGGCCAGAACCATGGACCCGGTACTTGTGGTTCGGACTGTCTCCACCAGCCATAATGTTGTGAGAGTGAAATTATGTCTAAGTCCAGCTTTGGTACATTAGAAGCAACTCTGAAACTTAACCTAAGCGTTTTTCGAAGCTACTTTTTGGCTAACTTCTTATAGGAAGGTCTAGGAGCTCTGAAAATGAACGTGCGCGTCTTTCACTCTTCCCGAGGGACTTAGAAGAATTTTGTGATATTTTTTATTAAAATGGTGTATAAGGGTATATATATAAATATATTTTATGCACTGTATATGAGCTGGCGATTTCTAAGTCTGTGGTTCCGAGAGGGGGTAACCAGGCTCACTAATAAAGGTCAAGCCACTTGGCTGCCAGAATGCCCTGCTTCAGCACAGACCAGAAAGGCATTGTGATAAGGGTATCCCCGGTATAGTCAGGGGTTAATGGGAGTCGTCCCCGTCCCCCCAGTATACGGCCAGAACCATGGACCCGTTACTTGTGGTTCGGACTGTCTCCACCAGCCATAATGTTGTGAGAGTGAAATTATGTCTAAGTCCAGCTTTGGTACATTAGAAGCAACTCTGAAACTTAACCTAAGCGTTTTTCGAAGCTACTTTTTGGCTAACTTCTTATTGGAAGGTCTGGGAGCTCTGAAAATGAACGTACGCGTCTTTCACTCTTCCCGAGGGACTTAGAAGAATATTGTGATATTTTTTATTAAAATGGTGTATAAGGGTATATATATAAATATATTTTATGCACTGTATATGAGCTGGCGATTTCTAAGTCTGTGGTTCCGAGAGGGGGTAACCAGGCTCACTAATAAAGGTCAAGCCACTTGGCTGCCAGAATGCCCTGCTTCAGCACAGACCAGAAAGGCATTGTGATAAGCGTATCCCCGGTATAGTCAGGGGTTAATGGGAGTCGTCTCCGTCCCCCCAGTATACGGCCAGAACCATGGACCCGGTACTTGTGGTTCGGACTGTCTCCACCAGCCATAATGTTGTGAGAGTGAAATTATGTCTAAGTCCAGCTTTGGTACATTAGAAGCAACTCTGAAACTTAACCTAAGCGTTTTTCGAAGCTACTTTTTGGCTAACTTCTTATAGGAAGGTCTAGGAGCTCTGAAAATGAACGTGCGCGTCTTTCACTCTTCCCGAGGGACTTAGAAGAATTTTGTGATATTTTTTATTAAAATGGTGTATAAGGGTATATATATAAATATATTATATAAATATATTTTATGCACTGTATTTGAGCTGGCGATTTCTAAGTCTGTGGTTCCGAGAGGGGGTAACCAGGCTCACTAATAAAGGTCAAGCCACTTGGCTGCCAGAATGCCCTGCTTCAGCACAGACCAGAAAGGCATTGTGATAAGCGTATCCCCGGTATAGTCAGGGGTTAATGGGAGTCGTCTCCGTCCCCCCAGTATACGGCCAGAACCATGGACCCGGTACTTGTGGTTCGGACTGTCTCCACCAGCCATAATGTTGTGAGAGTGAAATTATGTCTAAGTCCAGCTTTGGTACATTAGAAGCAACTCTGAAACTTAACCTAAGCGTTTTTCGAAGCTACTTTTTGGCTAACTTCTTATAGGAAGGTCTAGGAGCTCTGAAAATGAACGTGCGCGTCTTTCACTCTTCCCGAGGGACTTAGAAGAATTTTGTGATATTTTTTATTAAAATGGTGTATAAGGGTATATATATAAATATATTTTATGCATTGTATATGAGCTGGCGATTTCTAAGTCTGTGGTTCCGAGAGGGGGTAACCAGGCTCACTAATAAAGGTCAAGCCACTTGGCTGCCAGAATGCCCTGCTTCAGCACAGACCAGAAAGGCATTGTGATAAGCGTATCCCCGGTATAGTCAGGGGTTAATGGGAGTCGTCCCCGTCCCCCCAGTATAAGCCCAGAACCATGGGCCCGGTACTTGTGGTTCGGACTGTCTCCAACCAGCCATAATGTTGTGAGAGTGAAATTATGTCTAAGTCCAGCTTTGGTACATTAGAAGCAACTCTGAAACTTAACCTAAGCGTTTTTCGAAGCTACTTTTTGGCTAACTTCTTATAGGAAGGTCTAGGAGCTCTGAAAATGAACGTGCGCGTCTTTCACTCTTCCCGAGGGACTTAGAAGAATTTTGTGATATTTTTTATTAAAATGGTGTATAAGGGTATATATATAAATATATTTTGTGCACTGTATATGAGCTGGCGATTTCTAAGTCTGTGGTTCCGAGAGGGGGTAACCAGGCTCACTAATAAAGGTCAAGCCACTTGGCTGCCAGAATGCCCTGCTTCAGCACAGACCAGAAAGGCATTGTGATAAGCGTATCCCCGGTATAGTCAGGGGTTAATGGGAGTCGTCTCCGTCCCCCCAGTATACGGCCAGAACCATGGACCCGGTACTTGTGGTTCGGACTGTCTCCACCAGCCATAATGTTGTGAGAGTGAAATTATGTCTAAGTCCAGCTTTGGTACATTAGAAGCAACTCTGAAACTTAACCTAAGCGTTTTTCGAAGCTACTTTTTGGCTAACTTCTTATAGGAAGGTCTAGGAGCTCTGAAAATGAACGTGCGCGTCTTTCACTCTTCCCGAGGGACTTAGAAGAATTTTGTGATATTTTTTATTAAAATGGTGTATAAGGGTTTATATATAAATATATTTTATGCACTGTATATGAGCTGGCGATTTCTAAGTCTGTGGTTCCGAGAGGGGGTAACCAGGCTCACTAATAAAGGTCAAGCCACTTGGCTGCCAGAATGCCCTGCTTCAGCACAGACCAGAAAGGCATTGTGATAAGCGTATCCCCGGTATAGTCAGGGGTTAATGGGAGTCGTCCCCGTCCCCCCAGTATACGGCCAGAACCATGGACCCGGTACTTGTGGTTCGGACTTTCTCCACCAGCCATAATGTTGTGAGAGTGAAATTATGTCTAAGTCCAGCTTTGGTACATTAGAAGCAACTCTGAAACTTAACCTAAGCGTTTTTCGAAGCTACTTTTTGGCTAACTTCTTATAGGAAGGTCTAGGAGCTCTGAAAATGAACGTGCGCGTCTTTCACTCTTCCCGAGGGACTTAGAAGAATTTTGTGATATTTTTTATTAAAATGGTGTATAAGGGTATATATATAAATATATTTTATGCACTGTATATGAGCTGGCGATTTCTAAGTCTGTGGTTCCGAGAGGGGGTAACCAGGCTCACTAATAAAGGTCAAGCCACTTGGCTGCCAGAATGCCCTGCTTCAGCACAGACCAGAAAGGCATTGTGATAAGCGTATCCCCGGTATAGTCAGGGGTTAATGGGAGTCGTCTCCGTCCCCCCAGTATACGGCCAGAACCATGGACCCGGTACTTGTGGTTCGGACTGTCTCCACCAGCCATAATGTTGTGAGAGTGAAATTATGTCTAAGTCCAGCTTTGGTACATTAGAAGCAACTCTGAAACTTAACCTAAGCGTTTTTCGAAGCTACTTGTTGGCTAACTTCTTATAGGAAGGTCTAGGAGCTCTGAAAATGAACGTGCGCGTCTTTCACTCTTCCCGAGGGACTTAGAAGAATTTTGTGATATTTTTTATTAAAATGGTGTATAAGGGTTTATATATAAATATATTTTATGCACTGTATATGAGCTGGCGATTTCTAAGTCTGTGGTTCCGAGAGGGGGTAACCAGGCTCACTAATAAAGGTCAAGCCACTTGGCTGCCAGAATGCCCTGCTTCAGCACAGACCAGAAAGGCATTGTGATAAGCGTATCCCCGGTATAGTCAGGGGTTAATGGGAGTCGTCCCCGTCCCCACAGTATACGGCCAGAACCATGGACCCGGTACTTGTGGTTCGGACTTTCTCCACCAGCCATAATGTTGTGAGAGTGAAATTATGTCTAAGTCCAGCTTTGGTACATTAGAAGCAACTCTGAAACTTAACCTAAGCGTTTTTCGAAGCTACTTTTTGGCTAACTTCTTATAGGAAGGTCTAGGAGCTCTGAAAATGAACGTGCGCGTCTTTCACTCTTCCCGAGGGACTTAGAAGAATTTTGTGATATTTTTTATTAAAATGGTGTATAAGGGTATATATATAAATATATTTTATGCACTGTATATGAGCTGGCGATTTCTAAGTCTGTGGTTCCGAGAGGGGGTAACCAGGCTCACTAATAAAGGTCAAGCCACTTGGCTGCCAGAATGCCCTGCTTCAGCACAGACCAGAAAGGCATTGTGATAAGCGTATCCCCGGTATAGTCAGGGGTTAATGGGAGTCGTCTCCGTCCCCCCAGTATACGGCCAGAACCATGGACCCGGTACTTGTGGTTCGGACTGTCTCCACCAGCCATAATGTTGTGAGAGTGAAATTATGTCTAAGTCCAGCTTTGGTACATTAGAAGCAACTCTGAAACTTAACCTAAGCGTTTTTCGAAGCTACTTTTTGGCTAACTTCTTATAGGAAGGTCTAGGAGCTCTGAAAATGAACGTGCGCGTCTTTCACTCTTCCCGAGGGACTTAGAAGAATTTTGTGATATTTTTTATTAAAATGGTGTATAAGGGTATATATATAAATATATTATATAAATATATTTTATGCACTGTATTTGAGCTGGCGATTTCTAAGTCTGTGGTTCCGAGAGGGGGTAACCAGGCTCACTAATAAAGGTCAAGCCACTTGGCTGCCTGAATGCCCTGCTTCAGCACAGACCAGAAAGGCATTGTGATAAGCGTATCCCCGGTATAGTCAGGGGTTAATGGGAGTCGTCTCCGTCCCCCCAGTATACGGCCAGAACCATGGACCCGGTACTTGTGGTTCGGACTGTCTCCACCAGCCATAATGTTGTGAGAGTGAAATTATGTCTAAGTCCAGCTTTGGTACATTAGAAGCAACTCTGAAACTTAACCTAAGCGTTTTTCGAAGCTACTTTTTGGCTAACTTCTTATAGGAAGGTCTAGGAGCTCTGAAAATGAACGTGCGCGTCTTTCAGTCTTCCCGAGGGACTTAGAAGAATTTTGTGATATTTTTTATTAAAATGGTGTATAAGGGTATATATATAAATATATTTTATGCACTGTATATGAGCTGGCGATTTCTAAGTCTGTGGTTCCGAGAGGGGGTAACCAGGCTCACTAATAAAGGTCAAGCCACTTGGCTGCCAGAATGCCCTGCTTCAGCACAGACCAGAAAGGCATTGTGATAAGCGTATCCCCGGTATAGTCAGGGGTTAATGGGAGTCGTCTCCGTCCCCCCAGTATACGGCCAGAACCATGGACCCGGTACTTGTGGTTCGGACTGTCTCCACCAGCCATAATGTTGTGAGAGTGAAATTATGTCTAAGTCCAGCTTTGGTACATTAGAAGCAACTCTGAAACTTAACCTAAGCGTTTTTCGAAGCTACTTTTTGGCTAACTTCTTATAGGAAGGTCTAGGAGCTCTGAAAATGAACGTGCGCGTCTTTCACTCTTCCCGAGAGACTTAGAAGAATTTTGTGATATTTTTTATTAAAATGGTGTATAAGGGTTTATATATAAATATATTTTATGCACTGTATATGAGCTGGCGATTTCTAAGTCTGTGGTTCCGAGAGGGGGTAACCAGGCTCACTAATAAAGGTCAAGCCACTTGGCTGCCAGAATGCCCTGCTTCAGCACAGACCAGAAAGGCATTGTGATAAGCGTATCCCCGGTATAGTCAGGGGTTAATGGGAGTCGTCCCCGTCCCCCCAGTATACGGCCAGAACCATGGACCCGGTACTTGTGGTTCGGACTTTCTCCACCAGCCATAATGTTGTGAGAGTGAAATTATGTCTAAGTCCAGCTTTGGTACATTAGAAGCAACTCTGAAACTTAACCTAAGCGTTTTTCGAAGCTACTTTTTGGCTAACTTCTTATAGGAAGGTCTAGGAGCTCTGAAAATGAACGTGCGCGTCTTTCACTCTTCCCGAGGGACTTAGAAGAATTTTGTGAAATTTTTTATTAAAATGGTGTATAAGGGTATATATATAAATATATTTTATGCACTGTATATAAGCTGGCGATTTCTAAGTCTGTGGTTCCGAGAGGGGGTAACCAGGCTCACTAATAAAAGTCAAGCCACTTGGCTGCCAGAATGCCCTGCTTCAGCACAGACCAGAAAGGCATTGTGATAAGCGTATCCCCGGTATAGTCAGGGGTTAATGGGAGTCGTCTCCGTCCCCCCAGTATACGGCCAGAACCATGGACCCGGTACTTGTGGTTCGGACTGTCTCCACCAGCCATAATGTTGTGAGAGTGAAATTATGTCTAAGTCCAGCTTTGGTACATTAGAAGCAACTCTGAAACTTAACCTAAGCGTTTTTCGAAGCTACTTTTTGGCTAACTTCTTATAGGAAGGTCTAGGAGCTCTGAAAATGACCGTGCGCGTCTTTCACTCTTCCCGAGGGACTTAGAAGAATTTTGTGATATTTTTTATTAAAATGGTGTATAAGGGTATATATATAAATATATTATATAAATATATTTTATGCACTGTATTTGAGCTGGCGATTTCTAAGTCTGTGGTTCCGAGAGGGGGTAACCAGGCTCACTAATAAAGGTCAAGCCACTTGGCTGCCTGAATGCCCTGCTTCAGCACAGACCAGAAAGGCATTGTGATAAGCGTATCCCCGGTATAGTCAGGGGTTAATGGGAGTCGTCTCCGTCCCCCCAGTATACGGCCAGAACCATGGACCCGGTACTTGTGGTTCGGACTGTCTCCACCAGCCATAATGTTGTGAGAGTGAAATTATGTCTAAGTCCAGCTTTGGTACATTAGAAGCAACTCTGAAACTTAACCTAAGCGTTTTTCGAAGCTACTTTTTGGCTAACTTCTTATAGGAAGGTCTAGGAGCTCTGAAAATGAACGTGCGCGTCTTTCAGTCTTCCCGAGGGACTTAGAAGAATTTTGTGATATTTTTTATTAAAATGGTGTATAAGGGTATATATATAAATATATTTTATGCACTGTATATGAGCTGGCGATTTCTAAGTCTGTGGTTCCGAGAGGGGGTAACCAGGCTCACTAATAAAGGTCAAGCCACTTGGCTGCCAGAATGCCCTGCTTCAGCACAGACCAGAAAGGCATTGTGATAAGCGTATCCCCGGTATAGTCAGGGGTTAATGGGAGTCGTCTCCGTCCCCCCAGTATACGGCCAGAACCATGGACCCGGTACTTGTGGTTCGGACTGTCTCCACCAGCCATAATGTTGTGAGAGTGAAATTATGTCTAAGTCCAGCTTTGGTACATTAGAAGCAACTCTGAAACTTAACCTAAGCGTTTTTCGAAGCTACTTTTTGGCTAACTTCTTATTGGAAGGTCTGGGAGCTCTGAAAATGAACGTACGCGTCTTTCACTCTTCCCGAGGGACTTAGAAGAATATTGTGATATTTTTTATTAAAATGGTGTATAAGGGTATATATATAAATATATTTTATGCACTGTATATGAGCTGGCGATTTCTAAGTCTGTGGTTCCGAGAGGGGGTAACCAGGCTCACTAATAAAGGTCAAGCCACTTGGCTGCCAGAATGCCCTGCTTCAGCACAGACCAGAAAGGCATTGTGATAAGCGTATCCCCGGTATAGTCAGGGGTTAATGGGAGTCGTCTCCGTCCCCCCAGTATACGGCCAGAACCATGGACCCGGTACTTGTGGTTCGGACTGTCTCCACCAGCCATAATGTTGTGAGAGTGAAATTATGTCTAAGTCCAGCTTTGGTACATTAGAAGCAACTCTGAAACTTAACCTAAGCGTTTTTCGAAGCTACTTTTTGGCTAACTTCTTATAGGAAGGTCTAGGAGCTCTGAAAATGAACGTGCGCGTCTTTCACTCTTCCCGAGGGACTTAGAAGAATTTTGTGATATTTTTTATTAAAATGGTGTATAAGGGTATATATATAAATATATTTTATGCACTGTATATGAGCTGGCGATTTCTAAGTCTGTGGTTCCGAGAGGGGGTAACCAGGCTCACTAATAAAAGTCAAGCCACTTGGCTGCCAGAATGCCCTGCTTCAGCACAGACCAGAAAGGCATTGTGATAAGCGTATCCCCGGTATAGTCAGGGGTTAATGGGAGTCGTCTCCGTCCCCCCAGTATACGGCCAGAACCATGGACCCGGTACTTGTGGTTCGGACTGTCTCCACCAGCCATAATGTTGTGAGAGTGAAATTATGTCTAAGTCCAGCTTTGGTACATTAGAAGCAACTCTGAAACTTAACCTAAGCGTTTTTCGAAGCTACTTTTTGGCTAACTTCTTATAGGAAGGTCTAGGAGCTCTGAAAATGAACGTGCGCGTCTTTCACTCTTCCCGAGGGACTTAGAAGAATTTTGTGATATTTTTTATTAAAATGGTGTATAAGGGTATATATATAAATATATTATATAAATATATTTTATGCACTGTATTTGAGCTGGCGATTTCTAAGTCTGTGGTTCCGAGAGGGGGTAACCAGGCTCACTAATAAAGGTCAAGCCACTTGGCTGCCTGAATGCCCTGCTTCAGCACAGACCAGAAAGGCATTGTGATAAGCGTATCCCCGGTATAGTCAGGGGTTAATGGGAGTCGTCTCCGTCCCCCCAGTATACGGCCAGAACCATGGACCCGGTACTTGTGGTTCGGACTGTCTCCACCAGCCATAATGTTGTGAGAGTGAAATTATGTCTAAGTCCAGCTTTGGTACATTAGAAGCAACTCTGAAACTTAACCTAAGCGTTTTTCGAAGCTACTTTTTGGCTAACTTCTTATAGGAAGGTCTAGGAGCTCTGAAAATGAACGTGCGCGTCTTTCAGTCTTCCCGAGGGACTTAGAAGAATTTTGTGATATTTTTTATTAAAATGGTGTATAAGGGTATATATATAAATATATTTTATGCACTGTATATGAGCTGGCGATTTCTAAGTCTGTGGTTCCGAGAGGGGGTAACCAGGCTCACTAATAAAGGTCAAGCCACTTGGCTGCCAGAATGCCCTGCTTCAGCACAGACCAGAAAGGCATTGTGATAAGCGTATCCCCGGTATAGTCAGGGGTTAATGGGAGTCGTCTCCGTCCCCCCAGTATACGGCCAGAACCATGGACCCGGTACTTGTGGTTCGGACTGTCTCCACCAGCCATAATGTTGTGAGAGTGAAATTATGTCTAAGTCCAGCTTTGGTACATTAGAAGCAACTCTGAAACTTAACCTAAGCGTTTTTCGAAGCTACTTTTTGGCTAACTTCTTATTGGAAGGTCTTGGAGCTCTGAAAATGAACGTACGCGTCTTTCACTCTTCCCGAGGGACTTAGAAGAATATTGTGATATTTTTTATTAAAATGGTGTATAAGGGTATATATATAAATATATTTTATGCACTGTATATGAGCTGGCGATTTCTAAGTCTGTGGTTCCGAGAGGGGGTAACCAGGCTCACTAATAAAGGTCAAGCCACTTGGCTGCCAGAATGCCCTGCTTCAGCACAGACCAGAAAGGCATTGTGATAAGCGTATCCCCGGTATAGTCAGGGGTTAATGGGAGTCGTCTCCGTCCCCCCAGTATACGGCCAGAACCATGGACCCGGTACTTGTGGTTCGGACTGTCTCCACCAGCCATAATGTTGTGAGAGTGAAATTATGTCTAAGTCCAGCTTTGGTACATTAGAAGCAACTCTGAAACTTAACCTAAGCGTTTTTCGAAGCTACTTTTTGGCTAACTTCTTATAGGAAGGTCTAGGAGCTCTGAAAATGAACGTGCGCGTCTTTCACTCTTCCCGAGGGACTTAGAAGAATTTTGTGATATTTTTTATTAAAATGGTGTATAAGGGTATATATATAAATATATTATATAAATATATTTTATGCACTGTATTTGAGCTGGCGATTTCTAAGTCTGTGGTTCCGAGAGGGGGTAACCAGGCTCACTAATAAAGGTCAAGCCACTTGGCTGCCTGAATGCCCTGCTTCAGCACAGACCAGAAAGGCATTGTGATAAGCGTATCCCCGGTATAGTCAGGGGTTAATGGGAGTCGTCTCCGTCCCCCCAGTATACGGCCAGAACCATGGACCCGGTACTTGTGGTTCGGACTGTCTCCACCAGCCATAATGTTGTGAGAGTGAAATTATGTCTAAGTCCAGCTTTGGTACATTAGAAGCAACTCTGAAACTTAACCTAAGCGTTTTTCGAAGCTACTTTTTGGCTAACTTCTTATAGGAAGGTCTAGGAGCTCTGAAAATGAACGTGCGCGTCTTTCAGTCTTCCCGAGGGACTTAGAAGAATTTTGTGATATTTTTTATTAAAATGGTGTATAAGGGTATATATATAAATATATTTTATGCACTGTATATGAGCTGGCGATTTCTAAGTCTGTGGTTCCGAGAGGGGGTAACCAGGCTCACTAATAAAGGTCAAGCCACTTGGCTGCCAGAATGCCCTGCTTCAGCACAGACCAGAAAGGCATTGTGATAAGCGTATCCCCGGTATAGTCAGGGGTTAATGGGAGTCGTCTCCGTCCCCCCAGTATACGGCCAGAACCATGGACCCGGTACTTGTGGTTCGGACTGTCTCCACCAGCCATAATGTTGTGAGAGTGAAATTATGTCTAAGTCCAGCTTTGGTACATTAGAAGCAACTCTGAAACTTAACCTAAGCGTTTTTCGAAGCTACTTTTTGGCTAACTTCTTATAGGAAGGTCTAGGAGCTCTGAAAATGAACGTGCGCGTCTTTCAGTCTTCCCGAGGGACTTAGAAGAATTTTGTGATATTTTTTATTAAAATGGTGTATAAGGGTATATATATAAATATATTTTATGCACTGTATATGAGCTGGCGATTTCTAAGTCTGTGGTTCCGAGAGGGGTTAACCAGGCTCACTAATAAAGGTCAAGCCACTTGGCTGCCAGAATGCCCTGCTTCAGCACAGACCAGAAAGGCATTGTGATAAGCGTATCCCCGGTATAGTCAGGGGTTAATGGGAGTCGTCTCCGTCCCCCCAGTATACGGCCAGAACCATGGACCCGGTACTTGTGGTTCGGACTGTCTCCACCAGCCATAATGTTGTGAGAGTGAAATTATGTCTAAGTCCAGCTTTGGTACATTAGAAGCAACTCTGAAACTTAACCTAAGCGTTTTTCGAAGCTACTTTTTGGCTAACTTCTTATAGGAAGGTCTAGGAGCTCTGAAAATGAACGTGCGCGTCTTTCACTCTTCCCGAGGGACTTAGAAGAATTTTGTGATATTTTTTATTAAAATGGTGTATAAGGGTATATATATAAATATATTATATAAATATATTTTATGCACTGTATTTGCGCTGGCGATTTCTAAGTCTGTGGTTCCGAGAGGGGGTAACCAGGCTCACTAATAAAGGTCAAGCCACTTGGCTGCCTGAATGCCCTGCTTCAGCACAGACCAGAAAGGCATTGTGATAAGCGTATCCCCGGTATAGTCAGGGGTTAATGGGAGTCGTCTCCGTCCCCCCAGTATACGGCCAGAACCATGGACCCGGTACTTGTGGTTCGGACTGTCTCCACCAGCCATAATGTTGTGAGAGTGAAATTATGTCTAAGTCCAGCTTTGGTACATTAGAAGCAACTCTGAAACTTAACCTAAGCGTTTTTCGAAGCTACTTTTTGGCTAACTTCTTATAGGAAGGTCTAGGAGCTCTGAAAATGAACGTGCGCGTCTTTCAGTCTTCCCGAGGGACTTAGAAGAATTTTGTGATATTTTTTATTAAAATGGTGTATAAGGGTATATATATAAATATATTTTATGCACTGTATATGAGCTGGCGATTTCTAAGTCTGTGGTTCCGAGAGGG
Source organism: Ascaphus truei (assembly GCF_040206685.1). Classification (NCBI taxonomy): domain Eukaryota; kingdom Metazoa; phylum Chordata; class Amphibia; order Anura; family Ascaphidae; genus Ascaphus; species Ascaphus truei. The sequence continues at coordinate 3,882,134 of NC_134493.1, forward strand.
GGTAACCAGGCTCACTAATAAAGGTCAAGCCACTTGGCTGCCAGAATGCCCTGCTTCAGCACAGACCAGAAAGGCATTGTGATAAGCGTATCCCCGGTATAGTCAGGGGTTAATGGGAGTCGTCTCCGTCCCCCCAGTATACGGCCAGAACCATGGACCCGGTACTTGTGGTTCGGACTGTCTCCACCAGCCATAATGTTGTGAGAGTGAAATTATGTCTAAGTCCAGCTTTGGTACATTAGAAGCAACTCTGAAACTTAACCTAAGCGTTTTTCGAAGCTACTTTTTGGCTAACTTCTTATAGGAAGGTCTAGGAGCTCTGAAAATGAACGTGCGCGTCTTTCAGTCTTCCCGAGGGACTTAGAAGAATTTTGTGATATTTTTTATTAAAATGGTGTATAAGGGTATATATATAAATATATTTTATGCACTGTATATGAGCTGGCGATTTCTAAGTCTGTGGTTCCGAGAGGGGTTAACCAGGCTCACTAATAAAGGTCAAGCCACTTGGCTGCCAGAATGCCCTGCTTCAGCACAGACCAGAAAGGCATTGTGATAAGCGTATCCCCGGTATAGTCAGGGGTTAATGGGAGTCGTCTCCGTCCCCCCAGTATACGGCCAGAACCATGGACCCGGTACTTGTGGTTCGGACTGTCTCCACCAGCCATAATGTTGTGAGAGTGAAATTATGTCTAAGTCCAGCTTTGGTACATTAGAAGCAACTCTGAAACTTAACCTAAGCGTTTTTCGAAGCTACTTTTTGGCTAACTTCTTATAGGAAGGTCTAGGAGCTCTGAAAATGAACGTGCGCGTCTTTCACTCTTCCCGAGGGACTTAGAAGAATTTTGTGATATTTTTTATTAAAATGGTGTATAAGGGTATATATATAAATATATTTTATGCACTGTATATGAGCTGGCGATTTCTAAGTCTGTGGTTCCGAGAGGGGTTAACCAGGCTCACTAATAAAGGTCAAGCCACTTGGCTGCCAGAATGCCCTGCTTCAGCACAGACCAGAAAGGCATTGTGATAAGCGTATCCCCGGTATAGTCAGGGGTTAATGGGAGTCGTCTCCGTCCCCCCAGTATACGGCCAGAACCATGGACCCGGTACTTGTGGTTCGGACTGTCTCCACCAGCCATAATGTTGTGAGAGTGAAATTATGTCTAAGTCCAGCTTTGGTACATTAGAAGCAACTCTGAAACTTAACCTAAGCGTTTTTCGAAGCTACTTTTTGGCTAACTTCTTATAGGAAGGTCTAGGAGCTCTGAAAATGAACGTGCGCGTCTTTCAGTCTTCCCGAGGGACTTAGAAGAATTTTGTGATATTTTTTATTAAAATGGTGTATAAGGGTATATATATAAATATATTTTATGCACTGTATATGAGCTGGCGATTTCTAAGTCTGTGGTTCCGAGAGGGGTTAACCAGGCTCACTAATAAAGGTCAAGCCACTTGGCTGCCAGAATGCCCTGCTTCAGCACAGACCAGAAAGGCATTGTGATAAGCGTATCCCCGGTATAGTCAGGGGTTAATGGGAGTCGTCTCCGTCCCCCCAGTATACGGCCAGAACCATGGACCCGGTACTTGTGGTTCGGACTGTCTCCACCAGCCATAATGTTGTGAGAGTGAAATTATGTCTAAGTCCAGCTTTGGTACATTAGAAGCAACTCTGAAACTTAACCTAAGCGTTTTTCGAAGCTACTTTTTGGCTAACTTCTTATAGGAAGGTCTAGGAGCTCTGAAAATGAATGTGCGCGTCTTTCACTCTTCCAGAGGGACTTAGAAGAATTTTGTGATATTTTTTATTAAAATGGTGTATAAGGGTATATATATAAATATATTATATAAATATATTTTATGCACTGTATTTGAGCTGGCGATTTCTAAGTCTGTGGTTCCGAGAGGGGGTAACCAGGCTCACTAATAAAGGTCAAGCCACTTGGCTGCCAGAATGCCCTGCTTCAGCACAGACCAGAAAGGCATTGTGATAAGCGTATCCCCGGTATAGTCAGGGGTTAATGGGAGTAGTCTCCGTCCCCCCAGTATACGGCCAGAACCATGGACCCGGTACTTGTGGTTCGGACTGTCTCCACCAGCCATAATGTTGTGAGAGTGAAATTATGTCTAAGTCCAGCTTTGGTACATTAGAAGCAACTCTGAAACTTAACCTAAGCGTTTTTCGAAGCTACTTTTTGGCTAACTTCTTATAGGAAGGTCTAGGAGCTCTGAAAATGAACGTGCGCGTCTTTCACTCTTTCCGAGGGACTTAGAAGAATTTTGTGATATTTTTTATTAAAATGGTGTATAAGGGTATATATATAAATATATTTTATGCACTGTATATGAGCTGGCGATTTCTAAGTCTGTGGTTCCGAGAGGGGGTAACCAGGCTCACTAATAAAGGTCAAGCCACTTGGCTGCCAGAATGCCCTGCTTCAGCACAGACCAGAAAGGCATTGTGATAAGCGTATCCCCGGTATAGTCAGGGGTTAATGGGAGTCGTCCCCGTCCCCCCAGTATACGGCCAGAACCATGGACCCGGTACTTGTGGTTCGGACTGTCTCCACCAGCCATAATGTTGTGAGAGTGAAATTATGTCTAAGTCCAGCTTTGGTACATTAGAAGCAAGTCTGAAACTTAACCTAAGTGTTTTTCGAAGCTACTTTTTGGCTAACTTCTTATAGGAAGGTCTAGGAGCTCTGAAAATGAACGTGCGCGTCTTTCACTCTTCCCGAGGGACTTAGAAGAATATTGTGATATTTTTTATTAAAATGGTGTATAAGGGTATATATATAAATATATTTTATGCACTGTATATGAGCTGGCGATTTCTAAGTCTGTGGTTCCGAGAGGGGGTAACCAGGCTCACTAATAAAGGTCAAGCCACTTGGCTGCCAGAATGCCCTGCTTCAGCACAGACCAGAAAGGCATTGTGATAAGCGTATCCCCGGTATAGTCAGGGGTTAATGGGAGTCGTCTCCGTCCCCCCAGTATACGGCCAGAACCATGGACCCGGTACTTGTGGTTCGGACTGTCTCCACCAGCCATAATGTTGTGAGAGTGAAATTATGTCTAAGTCCAGCTTTGGTACATTAGAAGCAACTCTGAAACGTAACCTAAGCGTTTTTCGAAGCTACTTTTTGGCTAACTTCTTATAGGAAGGTCTAGGAGCTCTGAAAATGAACGTGCGCGTCTTTCAGTCTTCCCGAGGGACTTAGAAGAATTTTGTGATATTTTTTATTAAAATGGTGTATAAGGGTATATATATAAATATATTTTGTGCACTGTATATGAGCTGGCGATTTCCAAGTCTGTGGTTCCGAGAGGGGGTAACCAGGCTCACTAATAAAGGTCAAGCCACTTGGCTGCTAGAATGCCCTGCTTCAGCACAGACCAGAAAGGCATTGTGATAAGCGTATCCCCGGTATAGTCAGGGGTTAATGGGAGTCGTCCCCGTCCCCCCAGTATACGGCCAGAACCATGGACCCGGTACTTGTGGTTCGGACTGTCTCCACCAGCCATAATGTTGTGAGAGTGAAATTATGTCTAAGTCCAGCTTTGGTACATTAGAAGCAACTCTGAAACTTAACCTAAGCGTTTTTCGAAGCTACTTTTTGGCTAACTTCTTATATGAAGGTCTAGGAACTCTGAAAATGAACGTGCGCGTCTTTCACTGTTCCCGAGGGACTTAAAAGAATTTTGTGATATTTTTTATTAAAATGGTGTATAAGGGTATATATATAAATATATTATATAAATATTTTTTATGCACTGTATTTGAGCTGGCGATTTCTAAGTCTGTGGTTCCGAGAGGGGTTAACGAGGCTCACTAATAAAGGTCAAGCCACTTGGCTGCCAGAATGCCCTGCTTCAGCACAGACCAGAAAGGCATTGTGATAAGCGTATCCTCGGTATAGTCAGGGGTTAATGGGAGTCGTCCCCGTCCCCCCAGTGTACGCCCAGAACCATGGATCCGGTACTTGTGGTTCGGACTATCTCCAACCAGCTATAATGTTGTGAGAGTGAAATTATGTCTAAGTCCAGCTTTGGTACATTAGAAGCAACTCTGAAACTTAACCTAAGCGTTTTTCAAAGCTACTTTTTGGCTAACTTCTTATAGGAAGGTCTAGGAGCTCTGAAAATGAACGTGCGCGCCTTTCAGTCTTCCCGAGGGACTTAGAAGAATTTTGTGATATTTTTTATTAAAATGGTGTATAAGGGTATATATATAAATATATTTTATGCACTGTATATGAGCTGGCGATTTCTAAGTCTGTGGTTCCGAGAGGGGGTAACCAGGCTCACTAATAAAGGTCAAGCCACTTGGCTGCCAGAATGCCCTGCTTCAGCACAGACCAGAAAGGCATTGTGATAAGCGTATCCCCAGTATAGTCAGGGGTTAATGGGAGTCGTCTCCGTCAACCCAGTATACGGCCAGAACCATGGACCCGGTACTTGTGGTTCGGACTGTCTCCACCAGCCATAATGTTGTGAGAGTGAAATTATGTCTAAGTCCAGCTTTGGTACATTAGAAGCAACTCTGAAACTTAACCTAAGCGTTTTTCGAAGCTACTTTTTGGCTAACTTCTTATATGAAGGTCTAGGAGCTCTGAAAATGAACGTGCGCGTCTTTCACTCTTCCCGAGGGACTTAGAAGAATTTTGTGATATTTTTTATTAAAATGGTGTATAAGGGTATATATATAAATATATTTTGTGCACTGTATATGAGCTGGCGATTTCTAAGTCTGTGGTTCCGAGAGGGGGTAACCAGGCTCACTAATAAAGGTCAAGCCACTTGGCTGCCAGAATGCCCTGCTTCAGCACAGACCAGAAAGGCATTGTGATAAGCGTATCCCCGGTATAGTTAAGGGTTAATGGGAGTCGTCCCCGTCCCCCCAGTATACGGCCAGAACCATGGACCCGGTACTTGTGGTTCGGACTGTCTCCACCAGCCATAATGTTGTGAGAGTGAAATTATGTCTAAGTCCAGCTTTGGTACATTAGAAGCAACTCTGAAACTTAACCTAAGCGTTTTTCGAAGCTACTTTTTGGCTAACTTCTTATATGAAGGTCTAGGAACTCTGAAAATGAACGTGCGCGTCTTTCACTGTTCCCGACGGACTTAGAAGAATTTTGTGATATTTTTTATTAAAATGGTGTATAAGGGTATATATATAAATATATTATATAAATATTTTTTATGCACTGTATTTGAGCTGGCGATTTCTAAGTCTGTGGTTCCGAGAGGGGGTAACCAGGCTCACTAATAAAGGTCAAGCCACTTGGCTGCCAGAATGCCCTGCTTCAGCACAGACCAGAAAGGCATTGTGATAAGCGTATCCTCGGTATAGTCAGGGGTTAATGGGAGTCGTCCCCGTCCCCCCAGTGTACGCCCAGAACCATGGATCCGGTACTTGTGGTTCGGACTATCTCCAACCAGCTATAATGTTGTGAGAGTGAAATTATGTCTAAGTCCAGCTTTGGTACATTAGAAGCAACTCTGATACTTAACCTAAGCGTTTTTCAAAGCTACTTTTTGGCTAACTTCTTATAGGAAGGTCTAGGAGCTCTGAAAATGAACGTGCGCGTCTTTCAGTCTTCCCGAGGGACTTAGAAGAATTTTGTGATATTTTTTATTAAAATGGTGTATAAGGGTATATATATAAATATATTTTATGCACTGTATATGAGCTGGCGATTTCTAAGTCTGTGGTTCCGAGAGGGGGTAACCAGGCTCACTAATAAAGGTCAAGCCACTTGGCTGCCAGAATGCCCTGCTTCAGCACAGACCAGAAAGGCATTGTGATAAGCGTATCCCCGGTATAGTCAGGGGTTAATGGGAGTCGTCTCCGTCCCCCCAGTATACGGCCAGAACCATGGACCCGGTACTTGTGGTTCGGACTGTCTCCACCAGCCATAATGTTGTGAGAGTGAAATTATGTCTAAGTCCAGCTTTGGTACATTAGAAGCAACTCTGAAACTTAGCCTAAGCGTTTTTCGAAGCTACTTTTTGGCTAACTTCTTATATGAAGGTCTACTGTAGGAGCTCTGAAAATGAACGTGCGCGTCTTTCACTCTTCCCGAGGGACTTAGAAGAATTTTGTGATATTTTTTATTAAAATGGTGTATAAGGGTATATATATAAATATATTTTGTGCACTGTATATGAGCTGGCGATTTCTAAGTCTGTGGTTCCGAGAGGGGGTAACCAGGCTCACTAATAAAGGTCAAGCCACTTGGCTGCCAGAATGCCCTGCTTCAGCACAGACCAGAAAGGCATTGTGATAAGCGTATCCCCGGTATAGTCAGGGGTTAATGGGAGTCGTCTCCGTCCCCCCAGTATACGGCCAGAACCATGGACCCGGTACTTGTGGTTCGGACTGTCTCCACCAGCCATAATGTTGTGAGAGTGAAATTATGTCTAAGTCCAGCTTTGGTACATTAGAAGCAACTCTGAAACTTAACCTAAGCGTTTTTCGAAGCTACTTTTTGGCTAACTTCTTATAGGAAGGTCTAGGAGCTCTGAAAATGAACGTGCGCGTCTTTCACTCTTCCCGAGGGACTTAGAAGAATGTTGTGATATTTTTTATTAAAATGGTGTATAAGGGTATATATATAAATATATTATATAAATATATTTTATGCACTGTATTTGAGCTGGCGATTTCTAAGTCTGTGGTTCCGAGAGGGGGTAACCAGGCTCACTAATAAAGGTCAAGCCACTTGGCTGCCAGAATGCCCTGCTTCAGCACAGACCAGAAAGGCATTGTGATAAGCGTATCCTCGGTATAGTCAGGGGTTAATGGGAGTCGTCCCCGTCCCCCCAGTGTACGCCCAGAACCATGGATCCGGTACGTGTGGTTCGGACTATCTCCAACCAGCTATAATGTTGTGAGAGTGAAATTATGTCTAAGTCCAGCTTTGGTGCATTAGAAGCAACTCTGAAACTTAACCTAAGCGTTTTTCAAAGCTACTTTTTGGCTAACTTCTTATAGGAAGGTCTAGGAGCTCTGAAAATGAACGTGCGCGTCTTTCACTCTTCCCGAGGGACTTAGAAGAATTTTGTGATATTTTTTATTAAAATGGTGTATAAGGGTATATATATAAATATATTTTATGCACTGTATATGAGCTGGCGATTTCTAAGTCTGTGGTTCCGAGAGGGGGTAACCAGGCTCACTAATAAAGGTCAAGCCACTTGGCTGCCAGAATGCCCTGCTTCAGCACAGACCAGAAAGGCATTGTGATAAGCGTATCCCCGGTATAGTCAGGGGTTAATGGGAGTCGTCCCCGTCCCCCCAGTATACGGCCAGAACCATGGACCCGGTACTTGTGGTTCGGACTGTCTCCACCAGCCATAATGTTGTGAGAGTGAAATTATGTCTAAGTCCAGCTTTGGTACATTAGAAGCAACTCTGAAACTTAACCTAAGCGTTTTTCGAAGCTACTTTTTGGCTAACTTCTTATAGGAAGGTCTAGGAGCTCTGAAAATGAACGTGCGCGTCTTTCACTCTTCCCGAGGGACTTAGAAGAATTTTGTGATATTTTTTATTAAAATGGTGTATAAGGGTATATATATAAATATATTTTATGCACTGTATATGAGCTGGCGATTTCTAAGTCTGTGGTTCCGAGAGGGGGTAACCAGGCTCACTAATAAAGGTCAAGCCACTTGGCTGCCAGAATGCCCTGCTTCAGCACAGACCAGAAAGGCATTGTGATAAGCGTATCCCCGGTATAGTCAGGGGTTAATGGGAGTCGTCCCCGTCCCCCCAGTATACGGCCAGAACCATGGACCCGGTACTTGTGGTTCGGACTTTCTCCACCAGCCATAATGTTGTGAGAGTGAAATTATGTCTAAGTCCAGCTTTGGTACATTAGAAGCAACTCTGAAACTTAACCTAAGCGTTTTTCAAAGCTACTTTTTGGCTAACTTCTTATAGGAAGGTCTAGGAGCTCTGAAAATGAACGTGCGCGTCTTTCACTCTTCCCGAGGGACTTAGAAGAATGTTGTGATATTTTTTATTAAAATGGTGTATAAGGGTATATATATAAATATATTATATAAATATATTTTATGCACTGTATTTGAGCTGGCGATTTCTAAGTCTGTGGTTCCGAGAGGGGGTAACCAGGCTCACTAATAAAGGTCAAGCCACTTGGCTGCCAGAATGCCCTGCTTCAGCACAGACCAGAAAGGCATTGTGATAAGCGTATCCTCGGTATAGTCAGGGGTTAATGGGAGTCGTCTCCGTCCCCCCAGTATACGGCCAGAACCATGGACCCGGTACTTGTGGTTCGGACTGTCTCCACCAGCCATAATGTTGTGAGAGTGAAATTATGTCTAAGTCCAGCTTTGGTACATTAGAAGCAACTCTGAAACTTAACCTAAGCGTTTTTCGAAGCTACTTTTTGGCTAACTTCTTATAGGAAGGTCTAGGAGCTCTGAAAATGAACGTGCGCGTCTTTCACTCTTCCCGAGGGACTTAGAAGAATGTTGTGATATTTTTTATTAAAATGGTGTATAAGGGTATATATATAAATATATTATATAAATATATTTTATGCACTGTATTTGAGCTGGCGATTTCTAAGTCTGTGGTTCCGAGAGGGGGTAACCAGGCTCACTAATAAAGGTCAAGCCACTTGGCTGCCAGAATGCCCTGCTTCAGCACAGACCAGAAAGGCATTGTGATAAGCGTATCCTCGGTATAGTCAGGGGTTAATGGGAGTCGTCCCCGTCCCCCCAGTGTACGCCCAGAACCATGGATCCGGTACTTGTGGTTCGGACTATCTCCAACCAGCTATAATGTTGTGAGAGTGAAATTATGTCTAAGTCCAGCTTTGGTGCATTAGAAGCAACTCTGAAACTTAACCTAAGCGTTTTTCAAAGCTACTTTTTGGCTAACTTCTTATAGGAAGGTCTAGGAGCTCTGAAAATGAACTTGCGCGTCTTTCACTCTTCCCGAGGGACTTAGAAGAATTTTGTGATATTTTTTATTAAAATGGTGTATAAGGGTATATATATAAATATATTTTATGCACTGTATATGAGCTGGCGATTTCTAAGTCTGTGGTTCCGAGAGGGGGTAACCAGGCTCACTAATAAAGGTCAAGCCACTTGGCTGCCAGAATGCCCTGCTTCAGCACAGACCAGAAAGGCATTGTGATAAGCGTATCCCCGGTATAGTCAGGGGTTAATGGGAGTCATCTCCGTCCCCCCAGTATACGGCCAGAACCATGGACCCGGTACTTGTGGTTCGGACTGTCTCCACCAGCCATAATGTTGTGAGAGTGAAATTATGTCTAAGTCCAGCTTTGGTACATTAGAAGCAACTCTGAAACTTAACCTAAGCGTTTTTCGAAGCTACTTTTTGGCTAACTTCTTATATGAAGGTCTAGGAGCTCTGAAAATGAACGTGCGCGTCTTTCACTCTTCCCGAGGGACTTAGAAGAATTTTGTGATATTTTTTATTAAAATGGTGTATAAGGGTATATATATAAATATATTTTGTGCACTGTATATGAGCTGGCGATTTCTAAGTCTGTGGTTCCGAGAGGGGGTAACCAGGCTCACTAATAAAGGTCAAGCCACTTGGCTGCCAGAATGCCCTGCTTCAGCACAGACCAGAAAGGCATTGTGATAAGCGTATCCCCGGTATAGTCAGGGGTTAATGGGAGTCGTCCCCGTCCCCCCAGTATACGGCCAGAACCATGGACCCGGTACTTGTGGTTCGGACTGTCTCCACCAGCCATAATGTTGTGAGAGTGAAATTATGTCTAAGTCCAGCTTTGGTACATTAGAAGCAACTCTGAAACTTAACCTAAGCGTTTTTCGAAGCTACTTTTTGGCTAACTTCTTATAGGAAGGTCTAGGAGCTCTGAAAATGAACGTGCGCGTCTTTCACTCTTCCCGAGGGACTTAGAAGAATTTTGTGATATTTTTTATTAAAATGGTGTATAAGGGTATATATATAAATATATTTTATGCACTGTATATGAGCTGGCGATTTCTAAGTCTGTGGTTCCGAGAGGGGGTAACCAGGCTCACTAATAAAGGTCAAGCCACTTGGCTGCCAGAATGCCCTGCTTCAGCACAGACCAGAAAGGCATTGTGATAAGCGTATCCCCGGTATAGTCAGGGGTTAATGGGAGTCGTCCCCGTCCCCCCAGTATACGGCCAGAACCATGGACCCGGTACTTGTGGTTCGGACTGTCTCCACCAGCCATAATGTTGTGAGAGTGAAATTATGTCTAAGTCCAGTTTTGGTACATTAGAAGCAACTCTGAAACTTAACCTAAGCGTTTTTCGAAGCTACTTTTTGGCTAACTTCTTATAGGATGGTCTAGGAGCTCTGAAAATGAACGTGCGAATCTTTCACTCTTCCCGAGGGACTTAGAAGAATTTTGTGATATTTTTTATTAAAATGGTGTATAAGGGTATATATATAAATATATTTTGTGCACTGTATATGAGCTGGCGATTTCTAAGTCTGTGGTTCCGAGAGGGGGTAACCAGGCTCACTAATAAAGGTCAAGCCACTTGGCTGCCAGAATGCCCTGCTTCAGCACAGACCAGAAAGGCATTGTGATAAGCGTATCCCCGGTATAGTCAGGGGTTAATGGGAGTCGTCCCCGTCCCCCCAGTATACGGCCAGAACCATGGACCCGGTACTTGTGGTTCGGACTGTCTCCACCAGCCATAATGTTGTGAGAGTGAAATTATGTCTAAGTCCAGCTTTGGTACATTAGAAGCAACTCTGAAACTTAACCTAAGCGTTTTTCAAAGCTACTTTTTGGCTAACTTCTTATAGGAAGGTCTAGGAGCTCTGAAAATGAACGTGCGCGTCTTTCACTCTTCCCGAGGGACTTAGAAGAATGTTGTGATATTTTTTATTAAAATGGTGTATAAGGGTATATATATAAATATATTATATAAATATATTTTATGCACTGTATTTGAGCTGGCGATTTCTAAGTCTGTGGTTCCGAGAGGGGGTAACCAGGCTCACTAATAAAGGTCAAGCCACTTGGCTGCCAGAATGCCCTGCTTCAGCACAGACCAGAAAGGCATTGTGATAAGCGTATCCTCGGTATAGTCAGGGGTTAATGGGAGTCGTCTCCGTCCCCCCAGTATACGGCCAGAACCATGGACCCGGTACTTGTGGTTCGGACTGTCTCCACCAGCCATAATGTTGTGAGAGTGAAATTATGTCTAAGTCCAGCTTTGGTACATTAGAAGCAACTCTGAAACTTAACCTAAGCGTTTTTCGAAGCTACTTTTTGGCTAACTTCTTATAGGAAGGTCTAGGAGCTCTGAAAATGAACGTGCGCGTCTTTCACTCTTCCCGAGGGACTTAGAAGAATGTTGTGATATTTTTTATTAAAATGGTGTATAAGGGTATATATATAAATATATTATATAAATATATTTTATGCACTGTATTTGAGCTGGCGATTTCTAAGTCTGTGGTTCCGAGAGGGGGTAACCAGGCTCACTAATAAAGGTCAAGCCACTTGGCTGCCAGAATGCCCTGCTTCAGCACAGACCAGAAAGGCATTGTGATAAGCGTATCCTCGGTATAGTCAGGGGTTAATGGGAGTCGTCCCCGTCCCCCCAGTGTACGCCCAGAACCATGGATCCGGTACTTGTGGTTCGGACTATCTCCAACCAGCTATAATGTTGTGAGAGTGAAATTATGTCTAAGTCCAGCTTTGGTGCATTAGAAGCAACTCTGAAACTTAACCTAAGCGTTTTTCAAAGCTACTTTTTGGCTAACTTCTTATAGGAAGGTCTAGGAGCTCTGAAAATGAACTTGCGCGTCTTTCACTCTTCCCGAGGGACTTAGAAGAATTTTGTGATATTTTTTATTAAAATGGTGTATAAGGGTATATATATAAATATATTTTATGCACTGTATATGAGCTGGCGATTTCTAAGTCTGTGGTTCCGAGAGGGGGTAACCAGGCTCACTAATAAAGGTCAAGCCACTTGGCTGCCAGAATGCCCTGCTTCAGCACAGACCAGAAAGGCATTGTGATAAGCGTATCCCCGGTATAGTCAGGGGTTAATGGGAGTCATCTCCGTCCCCCCAGTATACGGCCAGAACCATGGACCCGGTACTTGTGGTTCGGACTGTCTCCACCAGCCATAATGTTGTGAGAGTGAAATTATGTCTAAGTCCAGCTTTGGTACATTAGAAGCAACTCTGAAACTTAACCTAAGCGTTTTTCGAAGCTACTTTTTGGCTAACTTCTTATATGAAGGTCTAGGAGCTCTGAAAATGAACGTGCGCGTCTTTCACTCTTCCCGAGGGACTTAGAAGAATTTTGTGATATTTTTTATTAAAATGGTGTATAAGGGTATATATATAAATATATTTTGTGCACTGTATATGAGCTGGCGATTTCTAAGTCTGTGGTTCCGAGAGGGGGTAACCAGGCTCACTAATAAAGGTCAAGCCACTTGGCTGCCAGAATGCCCTGCTTCAGCACAGACCAGAAAGGCATTGTGATAAGCGTATCCCCGGTATAGTCAGGGGTTAATGGGAGTCGTCCCCGTCCCCCCAGTATACGGCCAGAACCATGGACCCGGTACTTGTGGTTCGGACTGTCTCCACCAGCCATAATGTTGTGAGAGTGAAATTATGTCTAAGTCCAGCTTTGGTACATTAGAAGCAACTCTGAAACTTAACCTAAGCGTTTTTCGAAGCTACTTTTTGGCTAACTTCTTATAGGAAGGTCTAGGAGCTCTGAAAATGAACGTGCGCGTCTTTCACTCTTCCCGAGGGACTTAGAAGAATTTTGTGATATTTTTTATTAAAATGGTGTATAAGGGTATATATATAAATATATTTTATGCACTGTATATGAGCTGGCGATTTCTAAGTCTGTGGTTCCGAGAGGGGGTAACCAGGCTCACTAATAAAGGTCAAGCCACTTGGCTGCCAGAATGCCCTGCTTCAGCACAGACCAGAAAGGCATTGTGATAAGCGTATCCCCGGTATAGTCAGGGGTTAATGGGAGTCGTCCCCGTCCCCCCAGTATACGGCCAGAACCATGGACCCGGTACTTGTGGTTCGGACTGTCTCCACCAGCCATAATGTTGTGAGAGTGAAATTATGTCTAAGTCCAGTTTTGGTACATTAGAAGCAACTCTGAAACTTAACCTAAGCGTTTTTCGAAGCTACTTTTTGGCTAACTTCTTATAGGATGGTCTAGGAGCTCTGAAAATGAACGTGCGAATCTTTCACTCTTCCCGAGGGACTTAGAAGAATTTTGTGATATTTTTTATTAAAATGGTGTATAAGGGTATATATATAAATATATTTTGTGCACTGTATATGAGCTGGCGATTTCTAAGTCTGTGGTTCCGAGAGGGGGTAACCAGGCTCACTAATAAAGGTCAAGCCACTTGGCTGCCAGAATGCCCTGCTTCAGCACAGACCAGAAAGGCATTGTGATAAGCGTATCCCCGGTATAGTCAGGGGTTAATGGGAGTCGTCCCCGTCCCCCCAGTATACGGCCAGAACCATGGACCCGGTACTTGTGGTTCGGACTGTCTCCACCAGCCATAATGTTGTGAGAGTGAAATTATGTCTAAGTCCAGCTTTGGTACATTAGAAGCAACTCTGAAACTTAACCTAAGCGTTTTTCGAAGCTACTTTTTGGCTAACTTCTTATAGGAAGGTCTAGGAGCTCTGAAAATGAACGTGCGAATCTTTCACTCTTCCCGAGGGACTTAGAAGAATTTTGTGATATTTTTTATTAAAATGGTGTATAAGGGTATATATATAAATATATTTTGTGCACTGTATATGAGCTGGCGATTTCTAAGTCTGTGGTTCCGAGAGGGGGTAACCAGGCTCACTAATAAAAGTCAAGCCACTTGGCTGCCAGAATGCCCTGCTTCAGCACAGACCAGAAAGGCATTGTGATAAGCGTATCCCCGGTATAGTCAGGGGTTAATGGGAGTCGTCCCCGTCCCCCCAGTATACGGCCAGAACCATGGACCCGGTACTTGTGGTTCGGACTGTCTCCACCAGCCATAATGTTGTGAGAGTGAAATTATGTCTAAGTCCAGCTTTGGTACATTAGAAGCAACTCTGAAACTTAACCTAAGCGTTTTTCGAAGCTACTTTTTGGCTAACTTCTTATAGGAAGGTCTAGGAGCTCTGAAAATGAACGTGCGCGTCTTTCACTCTTCCCGAGGGACTTAGAAGAATTTTGTGATATTTTTTATTAAAATGGTGTATAAGGGTATATATATAAATATATTTTATGCACTGTATATGAGCTGGCGATTTCTAAGTCTGTGGTTCCGAGAGGGGGTAACCAGGCTCACTAATAAAGGTCAAGCCACTTGGCTGCCAGAATGCCCTGCTTCAGCACAAACCAGAAAGGCATTGTGATAAGCGTATCCCCGGTATAGTCAGGGGTTAATGGGAGTCGTCCCCGTCCCCCCAGTATACGGCCAGAACCATGGACCCGGTACTTGTGGTTCGGACTGTCTCCACCAGCCATAATGTTGTGAGAGTGAAATTATGTCTAAGTCCAGCTTTGGTACATTAGAAGCAACTCTGAAACTTAACCTAAGCGTTTTTCGAAGCTACTTTTTGGCTAACTTCTTATAGGAAGGTCTAGGAGCTCTGAAAATGAACGTGCGCGTCTTTCATTCTTCCCGAGGGACTTAGAAGAATTTTGTGATATTTTTTATTAAAATGGTGTATAAGGGTATATATATATAAATATATTTTATGCACTGTATATGAGCTGGCGATTTCTAAGTCTGTGGTTCCGAGAGGGGGTAACCAGGCTCACTAATAAAGGTCAAGCCACTTGGCAGCCAGAATGCCCTGCTTCAGCACAGACCAGAAAGGCATTGTGATAAGCGTATCCCCGGTATAGTCAGGGGTTAATGGGAGTCATCCCCGTCCCCCCAGTATACGGCCAGAACCATGGACCCGGTACTTGTGGTTCGGACTGTCTCCACCAGCCATAATGTTGTGAGAGTGAAATTATGTCTAAGTCCAGCTTTGGTACATTAGAAGCAACTCTGAAACTTAACCTAAGCGTTTTTCGAAGCTACTTTTTGGCTAACTTCTTATATGAAGGTCTAGGAACTCTGAAAATGAACGTGCACGTCTTTCACTGTTCCCGAGGGACTTAGAAGAATTTTGTGATATTTTTTATTAAAATGGTGTATAAGGGTATATATATAAATATATTATATAAATATATTTTCTGCACTGTATTTGAGCTGGCGATTTCTAAGTCTGTGGTTCCGAGAGGGGGTAACCAGGCTCACTAATAAAGGTCAAGCCACTTGGCTGCCAGAATGCCCTGCTTCAGCACAGACCAGAAAGGCATTGTGATAAGCGTATCCTCGGTATAGTCAGGGGTTAATGGGAGTCGTCCCCGTCCCCCCAGTGTACGCCCAGAACCATGGATCCGGTACTTGTGGTTCGGACTATCTCCAACCAGCTATAATGTTGTGAGAGTGAAATTATGTCTAAGTCCAGCTTTGGTACATTAGAAGCAACTCTGAAACTTAACCTAAGCGTTTTTCGAAGCTACTTTTTGGCTAACTTCTTATAGGAAGGTCTAGGAGCTCTGAAAATGAACGTGCGAATCTTTCACTCTTCCCGAGGGACTTAGAAGAATTTTGTGATATTTTTTATTAAAATGGTGTATAAGGGTATATATATAAATATATTTTATGCACTGTATATGAGCTGGCGATTTCTAAGTCTGTGGTTCCGAGAGGGGGTAACCAGGCTCGTTAATAAAGGTCAAGCCACTTGGCTGCCAGAATGCCCTGCTTCAGCACAGACCAGAAAGGCATTGTGATAAGCGTATCCCCGGTATAGTCAGGGGTTAATGGGAGTCGTCCCCGTCCCCCCAGTATACGGCCAGAACCATGGACCCGGTACTTGTGGTTCGGACTGTCTCCACCAGCCATAATGTTGTGAGAGTGAAATTATGTCTAAGTCCAGCTTTGGTACATTAGAAGCAACTCTGAAACTTAACCTAAGCGTTTTTCGAAGCTACTTTTTGGCTAACTTCTTATAGGAAGGTCTAGGAGCTCTGAAAATGAACGTGCGCGTCTTTCACTCTTCCCGAGGGACTTAGAAGAATTTTGTGATATTTTTTATTAAAATGGTGTATAAGGGTATATATATAAATATATTTTGTGCACTGTATATGAGCTGGCGATTTCTAAGTCTGTGGTTCCGAGAGGGGGTAACCAGGCTCACTAATAAAGGTCAAGCCACTTGGCTGCCAGAATGCCCTGCTTCAGCACAGACCAGAAAGGCATTGTGATAAGCGTATCCCCGGTATAGTCAGGGGTTAATGGGAGTCGTCCCCGTCCCCCCAGTATACGGCCAGAACCATGGACCCGGTACTTGTGGTTCGGACTGTCTCCACCAGCCATAATGTTGTGAGAGTGAAATTATGTCTAAGTCCAGCTTTGGTACATTAGAAGCAACTCTGAAACTTAACCTAAGCGTTTTTCGAAGCTACTTTTTGGCTAACTTCTTATAGGAAGGTCTAGGAGCTCTGAAAATGAACGTGCGCGTCTTTCATTCTTCCCGAGGGACTTAGAAGAATTTTGTGATATTTTTTATTAAAATGGTGTATAAGGGTATATATATAAATATATTTTATGCACTGTATATGAGCTGGCGATTTCTAAGTCTGTGGTTCCGAGAGGGGGTAACCAGGCTCACTAATAAAGGTCAAGCCACTTGGCAGCCAGAATGCCCTGCTTCAGCACAGACCAGAAAGGCATTGTGATAAGCGTATCCCCGGTATAGTCAGGGGTTAATGGGAGTCATCCCCGTCCCCCCAGTATACGGCCAGAACCATGGACCCGGTACTTGTGGTTCGGACTGTCTCCACCAGCCATAATGTTGTGAGAGTGAAATTATGTCTAAGTCCAGCTTTGGTACATTAGAAGCAACTCTGAAACTTAACCTAAGCGTTTTTCGAAGCTACTTTTTGGCTAACTTCTTATATGAAGGTCTAGGAACTCTGAAAATGAACGTGCACGTCTTTCACTGTTCCCGAGGGACTTAGAAGAATTTTGTGATATTTTTTATTAAAATGGTGTATAAGGGTATATATATAAATATATTATATAAATATATTTTCTGCACTGTATTTGAGCTGGCGATTTCTAAGTCTGTGGTTCCGAGAGGGGGTAACCAGGCTCACTAATAAAGGTCAAGCCACTTGGCTGCCAGAATGCCCTGCTTCAGCACAGACCAGAAAGGCATTGTGATAAGCGTATCCTCGGTATAGTCAGGGGTTAATGGGAGTCGTCCCCGTCCCCCCAGTGTACGCCCAGAACCATGGATCCGGTACTTGTGGTTCGGACTATCTCCAACCAGCTATAATGTTGTGAGAGTGAAATTATGTCTAAGTCCAGCTTTGGTACATTAGAAGCAACTCTGAAACTTAACCTAAGCGTTTTTCGAAGCTACTTTTTGGCTAACTTCTTATAGGAAGGTGTAGGAGCTCTGAAAATGAACGTGCGAATCTTTCACTCTTCCCGAGGGACTTAGAAGAATTTTGTGATATTTTTTATTAAAATGGTGTATAAGGGTATATATATAAATATATTTTGTGCACTGTATATGAGCTGGCGATTTCTAAGTCTGTGGTTCCGAGAGGGGGTAACCAGGCTCGTTAATAAAGGTCAAGCCACTTGGCTGCCAGAATGCCCTGCTTCAGCACAGACCAGAAAGGCATTGTGATAAGCGTATCCCCGGTATAGTCAGGGGTTAATGGGAGTCGTCCCCGTCCCCCCAGTATACGGCCAGAACCATGGACCCGGTACTTGTGGTTCGGACTGTCTCCACCAGCCATAATGTTGTGAGAGTGAAATTATGTCTAAGTCCAGCTTTGGTACATTAGAAGCAACTCTGAAACTTAACCTAAGCGTTTTTCGAAGCTACTTTTTGGCTAACTTCTTATAGGAAGGTCTAGGAGCTCTGAAAATGAACGTGCGCGTCTTTCACTCTTCCCGAGGGACTTAGAAGAATTTTGTGATATTTTTTATTAAAATGGTGTATAAGGGTATATATATAAATATATTTTGTGCACTGTATATGAGCTGGCGATTTCTAAGTCTGTGGTTCCGAGAGGGGGTAACCAGGCTCACTAATAAAGGTCAAGCCACTTGGCTGCCAGAATGCCCTGCTTCAGCACAGACCAGAAAGGCATTGTGATAAGCGTATCCCCGGTATAGTCAGGGGTTAATGGGAGTCGTCCCCGTCCCCCCAGTATACGGCCAGAACCATGGACCCGGTACTTGTGGTTCGGACTGTCTCCACCAGCCATAATGTTGTGAGAGTGAAATTATGTCTAAGTCCAGCTTTGGTACATTAGAAGCAACTCTGAAACTTAACCTAAGCGTTTTTCGAAGCTACTTTTTGGCTAACTTCTTATAGGAAGGTCTAGGAGCTCTGAAAATGAACGTGCGCGTCTTTCACTCTTCCCGAGGGACTTAGAAGAATTTTGTGATATTTTTTATTAAAATGGTGTATAAGGGTAAATATATAAATATATTTTATGCACTGTATATGAGCTGGCGATTTCTAAGTCTGTGGTTCCGAGAGGGGGTAACCAGGCTCACTAATAAAGGTCAAGCCACTTGGCTGCCAGAATGCCCTGCTTCAGCACAGACCAGAAAGGCATTGTGATAAGCGTATCCCCGGTATAGTCAGGGGTTAATGGGAGTCGTCCCCGTCCCCCCAGTATACGGCCAGAACCATGGACCCGGTACTTGTGGTTCGGACTGTCTCCACCAGCCATAATGTTGTGAGAGTGAAATTATGTCTAAGTCCAGCTTTGGTACATTAGAAGCAACTCTGAAACTTAACCTAAGCGTTTTTCGAAGCTACTTTTTGGCTAACTTCTTATATGAAGGTCTAGGAACTCTGAAAATGAACGTGCGCGTCTTTCACTGTTCCCGAGGGACTTAGAAGAATTTTGTGATATTTTTTATTAAAATGGTGTATAAGGGTATATATATAAATATATTATATAAATATTTTTTATGCACTGTATTTGAGCTGGCGATTTCTAAGTCTGTGGTTCCGAGAGGGGGTAACCAGGCTCACTAATAAAGGTCAAGCCACTTGGCTGCCAGAATGCCCTGCTTCAGCACAGACCAGAAAGGCATTGTGATAAGCGTATCCTCGGTATAGTCAGGGGTTAATGGGAGTCGTCCCCGTCCCCCCAGTGTACGCCCAGAACCATGGATCCGGTACTTGTGGTTCGGACTATCTCCAACCAGCTATAATGTTGTGAGAGTGAAATTATGTCTAAGTCCAGCTTTGGTACATTAGAAGCAACTCTGATACTTAACCTAAGCGTTTTTCAAAGCTACTTTTTGGCTAACTTCTTATAGGAAGGTCTAGGAGCTCTGAAAATGAACGTGCGCGTCTTTCAGTCTTCCCGAGGGACTTAGAAGAATTTTGTGATATTTTTTATTAAAATGGTGTATAAGGGTATATATATAAATATATTTTATGCACTGTATATGAGCTGGCGATTTCTAAGTCTGTGGTTCCGAGAGGGGGTAACCAGGCTCACTAATAAAGGTCAAGCCACTTGGCTGCCAGAATGCCCTGCTTCAGCACAGACCAGAAAGGCATTGTGATAAGCGTATCCCCGGTATAGTCAGGGGTTAATGGGAGTCGTCTCCGTCCCCCCAGTATACGGCCAGAACCATGGACCCGGTACTTGTGGTTCGGACTGTCTCCACCAGCCATAATGTTGTGAGAGTGAAATTATGTCTAAGTCCAGCTTTGGTACATTAGAAGCAACTCTGAAACTTAGCCTAAGCGTTTTTCGAAGCTACTTTTTGGCTAACTTCTTATATGAAGGTCTAGGAGATCTGAAAATGAACGTGCGCGTCTTTCACTCTTCCCGAGGGACTTAGAAGAATTTTGTGATATTTTTTATTAAAATGGTGTATAAGGGTATATATATAAATATATTTTGTGCACTGTATATGAGCTGGCGATTTCTAAGTCTGTGGTTCCGAGAGGGGGTAACCAGGCTCACTAATAAAGGTCAAGCCACTTGGCTGCCAGAATGCCCTGCTTCAGCACAGACCAGAAAGGCATTGTGATAAGCGTATCCCCGGTATAGTCAGGGGTTAATGGGAGTCGTCTCCGTCCCCCCAGTATACGGCCAGAACCATGGACCCGGTACTTGTGGTTCGGACTGTCTCCACCAGCCATAATGTTGTGAGAGTGAAATTATGTCTAAGTCCAGCTTTGGTACATTAGAAGCAACTCTGAAACTTAACCTAAGCGTTTTTCGAAGCTACTTTTTGGCTAACTTCTTATAGGAAGGTCTAGGAGCTCTGAAAATGAACGTGCGCGTCTTTCACTCTTCCCGAGGGACTTAGAAGAATGTTGTGATATTTTTTATTAAAATGGTGTATAAGGGTATATATATAAATATATTATATAAATATATTTTATGCACTGTATTTGAGCTGGCGATTTCTAAGTCTGTGGTTCCGAGAGGGGGTAACCAGGCTCACTAATAAAGGTCAAGCCACTTGGCTGCCAGAATGCCCTGCTTCAGCACAGACCAGAAAGGCATTGTGATAAGCGTATCCTCGGTATAGTCAGGGGTTAATGGGAGTCGTCCCCGTCCCCCCAGTGTACGCCCAGAACCATGGATCCGGTACTTGTGGTTCGGACTATCTCCAACCAGCTATAATGTTGTGAGAGTGAAATTATGTCTAAGTCCAGCTTTGGTGCATTAGAAGCAACTCTGAAACTTAACCTAAGCGTTTTTCAAAGCTACTTTTTGGCTAACTTCTTATAGGAAGGTCTAGGAGCTCTGAAAATGAACGTGCGCGTCTTTCACTCTTCCCGAGGGACTTAGAAGAATTTTGTGATATTTTTTATTAAAATGGTGTATAAGGGTATATATATAAATATATTTTATGCACTGTATATGAGCTGGCGATTTCTAAGTCTGTGGTTCCGAGAGGGGGTAACCAGGCTCACTAATAAAGGTCAAGCCACTTGGCTGCCAGAATGCCCTGCTTCAGCACAGACCAGAAAGGCATTGTGATAAGCGTATCCCCGGTATAGTCAGGGGTTAATGGGAGTCGTCTCCGTCCCCCCAGTATACGGCCAGAACCATGGACCCGGTACTTGTGGTTCGGACTGTCTCCACCAGCCATAATGTTGTGAGAGTGAAATTATGTCTAAGTCCAGCTTTGGTACATTAGAAGCAACTCTGAAACTTAACCTAAGCGTTTTTCGAAGCTACTTTTTGGCTAACTTCTTATATGAAGGTCTAGGAGCTCTGAAAATGAACGTGCGCGTCTTTCACTCTTCCCGAGGGACTTAGAAGAATTTTGTGATATTTTTTATTAAAATGGTGTATAAGGGTATATATATAAATATATTTTGTGCACTGTATATGAGCTGGCGATTTCTAAGTCTGTGGTTCCGAGAGGGGGTAACCAGGCTCACTAATAAAGGTCAAGCCACTTGGCTGCCAGAATGCCCTGCTTCAGCACAGACCAGAAAGGCATTGTGATAAGCGTATCCCCGGTATAGTCAGGGGTTAATGGGAGTCGTCCCCGTCCCCCCAGTATACGGCCAGAACCATGGACCCGGTACTTGTGGTTCGGACTGTCTCCACCAGCCATAATGTTGTGAGAGTGAAATTATGTCTAAGTCCAGCTTTGGTACATTAGAAGCAACTCTGAAACTTAACCTAAGCGTTTTTCGAAGCTACTTTTTGGCTAACTTCTTATAGGAAGGTCTAGGAGCTCTGAAAATGAACGTGCGCGTCTTTCACTCTTCCCGAGGGACTTAGAAGAATTTTGTGATATTTTTTATTAAAATGGTGTATAAGGGTATATATATAAATATATTTTATGCACTGTATATGAGCTGGCGATTTCTAAGTCTGTGGTTCCGAGAGGGGGTAACCAGGCTCACTAATAAAGGTCAAGCCACTTGGCTGCCAGAATGCCCTGCTTCAGCACAGACCAGAAAGGCATTGTGATAAGCGTATCCCCGGTATAGTCAGGGGTTAATGGGAGTCGTCCCCGTCCCCCCAGTATACGGCCAGAACCATGGACCCGGTACTTGTGGTTCGGACTGTCTCCACCAGCCATAATGTTGTGAGAGTGAAATTATGTCTAAGTCCAGTTTTGGTACATTAGAAGCAACTCTGAAACTTAACCTAAGCGTTTTTCGAAGCTACTTTTTGGCTAACTTCTTATATGAAGGTCTAGGAACTCTGAAAATGAACGTGCGCGTCTTTCACTGTTCCCGAGGGACTTAGAAGAATTTTGTGATATTTTTTATTAAAATGGTGTATAAGGGTATATATATAAATATATTTTATGCACTGTATATGAGCTGGCGATTTCTAAGTCTGTGGTTCCGAGAGGGGGTAACCAGGCTCACTAATAAAGGTCAAGCCACTTGGCTGCCAGAATGCCCTGCTTCAGCACAGACCAGAAAGGCATTGTGATAAGCGTATCCCCGGTATAGTCAGGGGTTAATGGGAGTCGTCCCCGTCCCCCCAGTATACGGCCAGAACCATGGACCCGGTACTTGTGGTTCGGACTGTCTCCACCAGCCATAATGTTGTGAGAGTGAAATTATGTCTAAGTCCAGTTTTGGTACATTAGAAGCAACTCTGAAACTTAACCTAAGCGTTTTTCGAAGCTACTTTTTGGCTAACTTCTTATATGAAGGTCTAGGAACTCTGAAAATGAACGTGCGCGTCTTTCACTGTTCCCGAGGGACTTAGAAGAATTTTGTGATATTTTTTATTAAAATGGTGTATAAGGGTATATATATAAATATATTATATAAATATATTTTATGCACTGTATTTGAGCTGGCGATTTCTAAGTCTGTGGTTCCGAGAGGGGGTAACCAGGCTCACTAATAAAGGTCAAGCCACTTGGCTGCCAGAATGCCCTGCTTCAGCACAGACCAGAAAGGCATTGTGATAAGCGTATCCTCGGTATAGTCAGGGGTTAATGGGAGTCGTCCCCGTCCCCCCAGTGTACGCCCAGAACCATGGATCCGGTACTTGTGGTTCGGACTATCTCCAACCAGCTATAATGTTGTGAGAGTGAAATTATGTCTAAGTCCAGCTTTGGTACATTAGAAGCAACTCTGAAACTTAACCTAAGCGTTTTTCGAAGCTACTTTTTGGCTAACTTCTTATAGGATGGTCTAGGAGCTCTGAAAATGAACGTGCGAATCTTTCACTCTTCCCGAGGGACTTAGAAGAATTTTGTGATATTTTTTATTAAAATGGTGTATAAGGGTATATATATAAATATATTTTGTGCACTGTATATGAGCTGGCGATTTCTAAGTCTGTGGTTCCGAGAGGGGGTAACCAGGCTCACTAATAAAGGTCAAGCCACTTGGCTGCCAGAATGCCCTGCTTCAGCACAGACCAGAAAGGCATTGTGATAAGCGTATCCCCGGTATAGTCAGGGGTTAATGGGAGTCGTCCCCGTCCCCCCAGTATACGGCCAGAACCATGGACCCGGTACTTGTGGTTCGGACTGTCTCCACCAGCCATAATGTTGTGAGAGTGAAATTATGTCTAAGTCCAGCTTTGGTACATTAGAAGCAACTCTGAAACTTAACCTAAGCGTTTTTCGAAGCTACTTTTTGGCTAACTTCTTATAGGAAGGTCTAGGAGCTCTGAAAATGAACGTGCGAATCTTTCACTCTTCCCGAGGGACTTAGAAGAATTTTGTGATATTTTTTATTAAAATGGTGTATAAGGGTATATATATAAATATATTTTGTGCACTGTATATGAGCTGGCGATTTCTAAGTCTGTGGTTCCGAGAGGGGGTAACCAGGCTCACTAATAAAGGTCAAGCCACTTGGCTGCCAGAATGCCCTGCTTCAGCACAGACCAGAAAGGCATTGTGATAAGCGTATCCCCGGTATAGTCAGGGGTTAATGGGAGTCGTCCCCGTCCCCCCAGTATACGGCCAGAACCATGGACCCGGTACTTGTGGTTCGGACTGTCTCCACCAGCCATAATGTTGTGAGAGTGAAATTATGTCTAAGTCCAGCTTTGGTACATTAGAAGCAACTCTGAAACTTAACCTAAGCGTTTTTCGAAGCTACTTTTTGGCTAACTTCTTATAGGAAGGTCTAGGAGCTCTGAAAATGAACGTGCGCGTCTTTCACTCTTCCCGAGGGACTTAGAAGAATTTTGTGATATTTTTTATTAAAATGGTGTATAAGGGTATATATATAAATATATTTTATGCACTGTATATGAGCTGGCGATTTCTAAGTCTGTGGTTCCGAGAGGGGGTAACCAGGCTCACTAATAAAGGTCAAGCCACTTGGCTGCCAGAATGCCCTGCTTCAGCACAGACCAGAAAGGCATTGTGATAAGCGTATCCCCGGTATAGTCAGGGGTTAATGGGAGTCGTCCCCGTCCCCCCAGTATACGGCCAGAACCATGGACCCGGTACTTGTGGTTCGGACTGTCTCCACCAGCCATAATGTTGTGAGAGTGAAATTATGTCTAAGTCCAGCTTTGGTACATTAGAAGCAACTCTGAAACTTAACCTAAGCGTTTTTCGAAGCTACTTTTTGGCTAACTTCTTATAGGAAGGTCTAGGAGCTCTGAAAATGAACGTGCGCGTCTTTCATTCTTCCCGAGGGACTTAGAAGAATTTTGTGATATTTTTTATTAAAATGGTGTATAAGGGTATATATATAAATATATTTTATGCACTGTATATGAGCTGGCGATTTCTAAGTCTGTGGTTCCGAGAGGGGGTAACCAGGCTCACTAATAAAGGTCAAGCCACTTGGCAGCCAGAATGCCCTGCTTCAGCACAGACCAGAAAGGCATTGTGATAAGCGTATCCCCGGTATAGTCAGGGGTTAATGGGAGTCATCCCCGTCCCCCCAGTATACGGCCAGAACCATGGACCCGGTACTTGTGGTTCGGACTGTCTCCACCAGCCATAATGTTGTGAGAGTGAAATTATGTCTAAGTCCAGCTTTGGTACATTAGAAGCAACTCTGAAACTTAACCTAAGCGTTTTTCGAAGCTACTTTTTGGCTAACTTCTTATAGGAAGGTCTAGGAGCTCTGAAAATGAACGTGCGAATCTTTCACTCTTCCCGAGGGACTTAGA
Organism: Ascaphus truei; assembly: GCF_040206685.1. Classification (NCBI taxonomy): domain Eukaryota; kingdom Metazoa; phylum Chordata; class Amphibia; order Anura; family Ascaphidae; genus Ascaphus; species Ascaphus truei. Next base: position 3,907,333 of record NC_134493.1, read on the forward strand.
AGAATTTTGTGATATTTTTTATTAAAATGGTGTATAAGGGTATATATATAAATATATTTTGTGCACTGTATATGAGCTGGCGATTTCTAAGTCTGTGGTTCCGAGAGGGGGTAACCAGGCTCGTTAATAAAGGTCAAGCCACTTGGCTGCCAGAATGCCCTGCTTCAGCACAGACCAGAAAGGCATTGTGATAAGCGTATCCCCGGTATAGTCAGGGGTTAATGGGAGTCGTCCCCGTCCCCCCAGTATACGGCCAGAACCATGGACCCGGTACTTGTGGTTCGGACTGTCTCCACCAGCCATAATGTTGTGAGAGTGAAATTATGTCTAAGTCCAGCTTTGGTACATTAGAAGCAACTCTGAAACTTAACCTAAGCGTTTTTCGAAGCTACTTTTTGGCTAACTTCTTATAGGAAGGTCTAGGAGCTCTGAAAATGAACGTGCGCGTCTTTCACTCTTCCCGAGGGACTTAGAAGAATTTTGTGATATTTTTTATTAAAATGGTGTATAAGGGTATATATATAAATATATTTTATGCACTGTATATGAGCTGGCGATTTCTAAGTCTGTGGTTCCGAGAGGGGGTAACCAGGCTCACTAATAAAGGTCAAGCCACTTGGCTGCCAGAATGCCCTGCTTCAGCACAGACCAGAAAGGCATTGTGATAAGCGTATCCCCGGTATAGTCAGGGGTTAATGGGAGTCGTCCCCGTCCCCCCAGTATACGGCCAGAACCATGGACCCGGTACTTGTGGTTCGGACTGTCTCCACCAGCCATAATGTTGTGAGAGTGAAATTATGTCTAAGTCCAGCTTTGGTACATTAGAAGCAACTCTGAAACTTAACCTAAGCGTTTTTCGAAGCTACTTTTTGGCTAACTTCTTATAGGAAGGTCTAGGAGCTCTGAAAATGAACGTGCGCGTCTTTCATTCTTCCCGAGGGACTTAGAAGAATTTTGTGATATTTTTTATTAAAATGGTGTATAAGGGTATATATATAAATATATTTTATGCACTGTATATGAGCTGGCGATTTCTAAGTCTGTGGTTCCGAGAGGGGGTAACCAGGCTCACTAATAAAGGTCAAGCCACTTGGCAGCCAGAATGCCCTGCTTCAGCACAGACCAGAAAGGCATTGTGATAAGCGTATCCCCGGTATAGTCAGGGGTTAATGGGAGTCATCCCCGTCCCCCCAGTATACGGCCAGAACCATGGACCCGGTACTTGTGGTTCGGACTGTCTCCACCAGCCATAATGTTGTGAGAGTGAAATTATGTCTAAGTCCAGCTTTGGTACATTAGAAGCAACTCTGAAACTTAACCTAAGCGTTTTTCGAAGCTACTTTTTGGCTAACTTCTTATATGAAGGTCTAGGAACTCTGAAAATGAACGTGCACGTCTTTCACTGTTCCCGAGGGACTTAGAAGAATTTTGTGATATTTTTTATTAAAATGGTGTATAAGGGTATATATATAAATATATTATATAAATATATTTTCTGCACTGTATTTGAGCTGGCGATTTCTAAGTCTGTGGTTCCGAGAGGGGGTAACCAGGCTCACTAATAAAGGTCAAGCCACTTGGCTGCCAGAATGCCCTGCTTCAGCACAGACCAGAAAGGCATTGTGATAAGCGTATCCTCGGTATAGTCAGGGGTTAATGGGAGTCGTCCCCGTCCCCCCAGTGTACGCCCAGAACCATGGATCCGGTACTTGTGGTTCGGACTATCTCCAACCAGCTATAATGTTGTGAGAGTGAAATTATGTCTAAGTCCAGCTTTGGTACATTAGAAGCAACTCTGAAACTTAACCTAAGCGTTTTTCGAAGCTACTTTTTGGCTAACTTCTTATAGGAAGGTCTAGGAGCTCTGAAAATGAACGTGCGAATCTTTCACTCTTCCCGAGGGACTTAGAAGAATTTTGTGATATTTTTTATTAAAATGGTGTATAAGGGTATATATATAAATATATTTTGTGCACTGTATATGAGCTGGCGATTTCTAAGTCTGTGGTTCCGAGAGGGGGTAACCAGGCTCGTTAATAAAGGTCAAGCCACTTGGCTGCCAGAATGCCCTGCTTCAGCACAGACCAGAAAGGCATTGTGATAAGCGTATCCCCGGTATAGTCAGGGGTTAATGGGAGTCGTCCCCGTCCCCCCAGTATACGGCCAGAACCATGGACCCGGTACTTGTGGTTCGGACTGTCTCCACCAGCCATAATGTTGTGAGAGTGAAATTATGTCTAAGTCCAGCTTTGGTACATTAGAAGCAACTCTGAAACTTAACCTAAGCGTTTTTCGAAGCTACTTTTTGGCTAACTTCTTATAGGAAGGTCTAGGAGCTCTGAAAATGAACGTGCGCGTCTTTCACTCTTCCCGAGGGACTTAGAAGAATTTTGTGATATTTTTTATTAAAATGGTGTATAAGGGTATATATATAAATATATTTTATGCACTGTATATGAGCTGGCGATTTCTAAGTCTGTGGTTCCGAGAGGGGGTAACCAGGCTCACTAATAAAGGTCAAGCCACTTGGCTGCCAGAATGCCCTGCTTCAGCACAGACCAGAAAGGCATTGTGATAAGCGTATCCCCGGTATAGTCAGGGGTTAATGGGAGTCGTCCCCGTCCCCCCAGTATACGGCCAGAACCATGGACCCGGTACTTGTGGTTCGGACTGTCTCCACCAGCCATAATGTTGTGAGAGTGAAATTATGTCTAAGTCCAGCTTTGGTACATTAGAAGCAACTCTGAAACTTAACCTAAGCGTTTTTCGAAGCTACTTTTTGGCTAACTTCTTATAGGAAGGTCTAGGAGCTCTGAAAATGAACGTGCGCGTCTTTCATTCTTCCCGAGGGACTTAGAAGAATTTTGTGATATTTTTTATTAAAATGGTGTATAAGGGTATATATATAAATATATTTTATGCACTGTATATGAGCTGGCGATTTCTAAGTCTGTGGTTCCGAGAGGGGGTAACCAGGCTCACTAATAAAGGTCAAGCCACTTGGCAGCCAGAATGCCCTGCTTCAGCACAGACCAGAAAGGCATTGTGATAAGCGTATCCCCGGTATAGTCAGGGGTTAATGGGAGTCATCCCCGTCCCCCCAGTATACGGCCAGAACCATGGACCCGGTACTTGTGGTTCGGACTGTCTCCACCAGCCATAATGTTGTGAGAGTGAAATTATGTCTAAGTCCAGCTTTGGTACATTAGAAGCAACTCTGAAACTTAACCTAAGCGTTTTTCGAAGCTACTTTTTGGCTAACTTCTTATAGGAAGGTCTAGGAGCTCTGAAAATGAACGTGCGCGTCTTTCACTCTTCCCGAGGGACTTAGAAGAATTTTGTGATATTTTTTATTAAAATGGTGTATAAGGGTATATATATAAATATATTATATAAATATATTTTATGCACTGTATTTGAGCTGGCGATTTCTAAGTCTGTGGTTCCGAGAAGGGGTAACCAGGCTCACTAATAAAGGTCAAGCCACTTGGCTGCCAGAATGCCCTGCTTCAGCACAGACCAGAAAGGCATTGTGATAAGCGTATCCTCGGTATAGTCAGGGGTTAATGGGAGTCGTCCCCGTCCCCCCAGTGTACGCCCAGAACCATGGATCCGGTACTTGTGGTTCGGACTATCTCCAACCAGCTATAATGTTGTGAGAGTGAAATTATGTCTAAGTCCAGCTTTGGTACATTAGAAGCAACTCTGAAACTTAACCTAAGCGTTTTTCGAAGCTACTTTTTGGCTAACTTCTTATAGGAAGGTCTAGGAGCTCTGAAAATGAACGTGCGCGTCTTTCACTCTTCCCGAGGGACTTAGAAGAATTTTGTGATATTTTTTATTAAAATGGTGTATAAGGGTATATATATAAATATATTTTATGCACTGTATATGAGCTGGCGATTTCTAAGTCTGTGGTTCCGAGAGGGGGTAACCAGGCTCACTAATAAAGGTCAAGCCACTTGGCTGCCAGAATGCCCTGCTTCAGCACAGACCAGAAAGGCATTGTGATAAGCGTATCCTCGGTATAGTCAGGGGTTAATGGGAGTCGTCCCCGTCCCCCCAGTGTACGCCCAGAACCATGGATCCGGTACTTGTGGTTCGGACTATCTCCAACCAGCTATAATGTTGTGAGAGTGAAATTATGTCTAAGTCCAGCTTTGGTACATTAGAAGCAACTCTGAAACTTAACCTAAGCGTTTTTCGAAGCTACTTTTTGGCTAACTTCTTATAGGAAGGTCTAGGAGCTCTGAAAATGAACGTGCGCGTCTTTCACTCTTCCCGAGGGACTTAGAAGAATTTTGTGATATTTTTTATTAAAATGGTGTATAAGGGTATATATATAAATATATTATATAAATATATTTTATGCACTGTATTTGAGCTGGCGATTTATAAGTCTGTGGTTCCGAGAAGGGGTAACCAGGCTCACTAATAAAGGTCAAGCCACTTGGCTGCCAGAATGCCCTGCTTCAGCACAGACCAGAAAGGCATTGTGATAAGCGTATCCTCGGTATAGTCAGGGGTTAATGGGAGTCGTCCCCGTCCCCCCAGTGTACGCCCAGAACCATGGATCCGGTACTTGTGGTTCGGACTATCTCCAACCAGCTATAATGTTGTGAGAGTGAAATTATGTCTAAGTCCAGCTTTGGTACATTAGAAGCAACTCTGAAACTTAACCTAAGCGTTTTTCGAAGCTACTTTTTGGCTAACTTCTTATAGGAAGGTCTAGGAGCTCTGAAAATGAACGTGCGCGTCTTTCACTCTTCCCGAGGGACTTAGAAGAATTTTGTGATATTTTTTATTAAAATGGTGTATAAGGGTATATATATAAATATATTTTATGCACTGTATATGAGCTGGCGATTTCTAAGTCTGTGGTTCCGAGAGGGGGTAACCAGGCTCACTAATAAAGGTCAAGCCACTTGGCAGCCAGAATGCCCTGCTTCAGCACAGACCAGAAAGGCATTGTGATAAGCGTATCCCCGGTATAGTCAGGGGTTAATGGGAGTCATCCCCGTCCCCCCAGTATACGGCCAGAACCATGGACCCGGTACTTGTGGTTCGGACTGTCTCCACCAGCCATAATGTTGTGAGAGTGAAATTATGTCTAAGTCCAGCTTTGGTACATTAGAAGCAACTCTGAAACTTAACCTAAGCGTTTTTCGAAGCTACTTTTTGGCTAACTTCTTATATGAAGGTCTAGGAACTCTGAAAATGAACGTGCACGTCTTTCACTGTTCCCGAGGGACTTAGAAGAATTTTGTGATATTTTTTATTAAAATGGTGTATAAGGGTATATATATAAATATATTATATAAATATATTTTCTGCACTGTATTTGAGCTGGCGATTTCTAAGTCTGTGGTTCCGAGAGGGGGTAACCAGGCTCACTAATAAAGGTCAAGCCACTTGGCTGCCAGAATGCCCTGCTTCAGCACAGACCAGAAAGGCATTGTGATAAGCGTATCCTCGGTATAGTCAGGGGTTAATGGGAGTCGTCCCCGTCCCCCCAGTGTACGCCCAGAACCATGGATCCGGTACTTGTGGTTCGGACTATCTCCAACCAGCTATAATGTTGTGAGAGTGAAATTATGTCTAAGTCCAGCTTTGGTACATTAGAAGCAACTCTGAAACTTAACCTAAGCGTTTTTCGAAGCTACTTTTTGGCTAACTTCTTATAGGAAGGTCTAGGAGCTCTGAAAATGAACGTGCGAATCTTTCACTCTTCCCGAGGGACTTAGAAGAATTTTGTGATATTTTTTATTAAAATGGTGTATAAGGGTATATATATAAATATATTTTGTGCACTGTATATGAGCTGGCGATTTCTAAGTCTGTGGTTCCGAGAGGGGGTAACCAGGCTCGTTAATAAAGGTCAAGCCACTTGGCTGCCAGAATGCCTTGCTTCAGCACAGACCAGAAAGGCATTGTGATAAGCGTATCCCCGGTATAGTCAGGGGTTAATGGGAGTCGTCCCCGTCCCCCCAGTATACGGCCAGAACCATGGACCCGGTACTTGTGGTTCGGACTGTCTCCACCAGCCATAATGTTGTGAGAGTGAAATTATGTCTAAGTCCAGCTTTGGTACATTAGAAGCAACTCTGAAACTTAACCTAAGCGTTTTTCGAAGCTACTTTTTGGCTAACTTCTTATAGGAAGGTCTAGGAGCTCTGAAAATGAACGTGCGCGTCTTTCACTCTTCCCGAGGGACTTAGAAGAATTTTGTGATATTTTTTATTAAAATGGTGTACAGTATAAGGGTATATATATAAATATATTTTATGCACTGTATATGAGCTGGCGATTTCTAAGTCTGTGGTTCCGAGAGGGGGTAACCAGGCTCACTAATAAAGGTCAAGCCACTTGGCTGCCAGAATGCCCTGCTTCAGCACAGACCAGAAAGGCATTGTGATAAGCGTATCCCCGGTATAGTCAGGGGTTAATGGGAGTCGTCCCCGTCCCCCCAGTATACGGCCAGAACCATGGACCCGGTACTTGTGGTTCGGACTGTCTCCACCAGCCATAATGTTGTGAGAGTGAAATTATGTCTAAGTCCAGCTTTGGTACATTAGAAGCAACTCTGAAACTTAACCTAAGCGTTTTTCGAAGATACTTTTTGGCTAACTTCTTATAGGAAGGTCTAGGAGCTCTGAAAATGAACGTGCGCGTCTTTCATTCTTCCCGAGGGACTTAGAAGAATTTTGTGATATTTTTTATTAAAATGGTGTATAAGGGTATATATATAAATATATTTTATGCACTGTATATGAGCTGGCGATTTCTAAGTCTGTGGTTCCGAGAGGGGGTAACCAGGCTCACTAATAAAGGTCAAGCCACTTGGCAGCCAGAATGCCCTGCTTCAGCACAGACCAGAAAGGCATTGTGATAAGCGTATCCCCGGTATAGTCAGGGGTTAATGGGAGTCATCCCCGTCCCCCCAGTATACGGCCAGAACCATGGACCCGGTACTTGTGGTTCGGACTGTCTCCACCAGCCATAATGTTGTGAGAGTGAAATTATGTCTAAGTCCAGCTTTGGTACATTAGAAGCAACTCTGAAACTTAACCTAAGCGTTTTTCGAAGCTACTTTTTGGCTAACTTCTTATAGGAAGGTCTAGGAGCTCTGAAAATGAACGTGCGCGTCTTTCACTCTTCCCGAGGGACTTAGAAGAATTTTGTGATATTTTTTATTAAAATGGTGTATAAGGGTATATATATAAATATATTATATAAATATATTTTATGCACTGTATTTGAGCTGGCGATTTCTAAGTCTGTGGTTCCGAGAAGGGGTAACCAGGCTCACTAATAAAGGTCAAGCCACTTGGCTGCCAGAATGCCCTGCTTCAGCACAGACCAGAAAGGCATTGTGATAAGCGTATCCTCGGTATAGTCAGGGGTTAATGGGAGTCGTCCCCGTCCCCCCAGTGTACGCCCAGAACCATGGATCCGGTACTTGTGGTTCGGACTATCTCCAACCAGCTATAATGTTGTGAGAGTGAAATTATGTCTAAGTCCAGCTTTGGTACATTAGAAGCAACTCTGAAACTTAACCTAAGCGTTTTTCGAAGCTACTTTTTGGCTAACTTCTTATAGGAAGGTCTAGGAGCTCTGAAAATGAACGTGCGCGTCTTTCACTCTTCCCGAGGGACTTAGAAGAATTTTGTGATATTTTTTATTAAAATGGTGTATAAGGGTATATATATAAATATATTATATAAATATATTTTATGCACTGTATTTGAGCTGGCGATTTCTAAGTCTGTGGTTCCGAGAAGGGGTAACCAGGCTCACTAATAAAGGTCAAGCCACTTGGCTGCCAGAATGCCCTGCTTCAGCACAGACCAGAAAGGCATTGTGATAAGCGTATCCTCGGTATAGTCAGGGGTTAATGGGAGTCGTCCCCGTCCCCCCAGTGTACGCCCAGAACCATGGATCCGGTACTTGTGGTTCGGACTATCTCCAATCAGCTATAATGTTGTGAGAGTGAAATTATGTCTAAGTCCAGCTTTGGTACATTAGAAGCAACTCTGAAACTTAACCTAAGCGTTTTTCGAAGCTACTTTTTGGCTAACTTCTTATAGGAAGGTCTAGGAGCTCTGAAAATGAACGTGCGCGTCTTTCACTCTTCCCGAGGTACTTAGAAGAATTTTGTGATATTTTTTATTAAAATGGTGTATAAGGGTATATATATAAATATATTTTATGCACTGTATATGAGCTGGCGATTTCTAAGTCTGTGGTTCCGAGAGGGGGTAACCAGGCTCACTAATAAAGGTCAAGCCACTTGGCTGCCAGAATGCCCTGCTTCAGCACAGACCAGAAAGGCATTGTGATAAGCGTATCCCCGGTATAGTCAGGGGTTAATGGGAGTCGTCTCCGTCCCCCCAGTATACGGCCAGAACCATGGACCCGGTACTTGTGGTTCGGACTGTCTCCACCAGCCATAATGTTGTGAGAGTGAAATTATGTCTAAGTCCAGCTTTGGTACATTAGAAGCAACTCTGAAACTTAACCTAAGCGTTTTTCGAAGCTACTTTTTGGCTAACTTCTTATAGGAAGGTCTAGGAGCTCTGAAAATGAACGTGCGCGTCTTTCACTCTTCCCGAGGGACTTAGAAGAATTTTGTGATATTTTTTATTAAAATGGTGTATAAGGGTATATATATAAATATATTTTGTGCACTGTATATGAGCTGGCGATTTCTAAGTCTGTGGTTCCGAGAGGGGTAACCAGGCTCACTAATAAAGGTCAAGCCACTTGGCTGCCAGAATGCCCTGCTTCAGCACAGACCAGAAAGGCATTGTGATAAGCGTATCCCCGGTATAGTCAGGGGTTAATGGGAGTCGTCCCCGTCCCCCCAGTATACGGCCAGAACCATGGACCCGGTACTTGTGGTTCGGACTGTCTCCACCAGCCATAATGTTGTGAGAGTGAAATTATGTCTAAGTCCAGCTTTGGTACATTAGAAGCAACTCTGAAACTTAACCTAAGCGTTTTTCGAAGCTACTTTTTGGCTAACTTCTTATAGGAAGGTCTAGGAGCTCTGAAAATGAACGTGCGCGTCTTTCATTCTTCCCGAGGGACTTAGAAGAATTTTGTGATATTTTTTATTAAAATGGTGTATAAGGGTATATATATAAATATATTTTATGCACTGTATATGAGCTGGCGATTTCTAAGTCTGTGGTTCCGAGAGGGGGTAACCAGGCTCACTAATAAAGGTCAAGCCACTTGGCAGCCAGAATGCCCTGCTTCAGCACAGACCAGAAAGGCATTGTGATAAGCGTATCCCCGGTATAGTCAGGGGTTAATGGGAGTCATCCCCGTCCCCCCAGTATACGGCCAGAACCATGGACCCGGTACTTGTGGTTCGGACTGTCTCCACCAGCCATAATGTTGTGAGAGTGAAATTATGTCTAAGTCCAGCTTTGGTACATTAGAAGCAACTCTGAAACTTAACCTAAGCGTTTTTCGAAGCTACTTTTTGGCTAACTTCTTATAGGAAGGTCTAGGAGCTCTGAAAATGAACGTGCGCGTCTTTCACTCTTCCCGAGGGACTTAGAAGAATTTTGTGATATTTTTTATTAAAATGGTGTATAAGGGTATATATATAAATATATTATATAAATATATTTTATGCACTGTATTTGAGCTGGCGATTTCTAAGTCTGTGGTTCCGAGAAGGGGTAACCAGGCTCACTAATAAAGGTCAAGCCACTTGGCTGCCAGAATGCCCTGCTTCAGCACAGACCAGAAAGGCATTGTGATAAGCGTATCCTCGGTATAGTCAGGGGTTAATGGGAGTCGTCCCCGTCCCCCCAGTGTACGCCCAGAACCATGGATCCGGTACTTGTGGTTCGGACTATCTCCAACCAGCTATAATGTTGTGAGAGTGAAATTATGTCTAAGTCCAGCTTTGGTACATTAGAAGCAACTCTGAAACTTAACCTAAGCGTTTTTCGAAGCTACTTTTTGGCTAACTTCTTATAGGAAGGTCTAGGAGCTCTGAAAATGAACGTGCGCGTCTTTCACTCTTCCCGAGGGACTTAGAAGAATTTTGTGATATTTTTTATTAAAATGGTGTATAAGGGTATATATATAAATATATTATATAAATATATTTTATGCACTGTATTTGAGCTGGCGATTTATAAGTCTGTGGTTCCGAGAAGGGGTAACCAGGCTCACTAATAAAGGTCAAGCCACTTGGCTGCCAGAATGCCCTGCTTCAGCACAGACCAGAAAGGCATTGTGATAAGCGTATCCTCGGTATAGTCAGGGGTTAATGGGAGTCGTCCCCGTCCCCCCAGTGTACGCCCAGAACCATGGATCCGGTACTTGTGGTTCGGACTATCTCCAACCAGCTATAATGTTGTGAGAGTGAAATTATGTCTAAGTCCAGCTTTGGTACATTAGAAGCAACTCTGAAACTTAACCTAAGCGTTTTTCGAAGCTACTTTTTGGCTAACTTCTTATAGGAAGGTCTAGGAGCTCTGAAAATGAACGTGCGCGTCTTTCACTCTTCCCGAGGGACTTAGAAGAATTTTGTGATATTTTTTATTAAAATGGTGTATAAGGGTATATATATAAATATATTATATAAATATATTTTATGCACTGTATTTGAGCTGGCGATTTATAAGTCTGTGGTTCCGAGAAGGGGTAACCAGGCTCACTAATAAAGGTCAAGCCACTTGGCTGCCAGAATGCCCTGCTTCAGCACAGACCAGAAAGGCATTGTGATAAGCGTATCCTCGGTATAGTCAGGGGTTAATGGGAGTCGTCCCCGTCCCCCCAGTGTACGCCCAGAACCATGGATCCGGTACTTGTGGTTCGGACTATCTCCAACCAGCTATAATGTTGTGAGAGTGAAATTATGTCTAAGTCCAGCTTTGGTACATTAGAAGCAACTCTGAAACTTAACCTAAGCGTTTTTCGAAGCTACTTTTTGGCTAACTTCTTATAGGAAGGTCTAGGAGCTCTGAAAATGAACGTGCGCGTCTTTCACTCTTCCCGAGGGACTTAGAAGAATTTTGTGATATTTTTTATTAAAATGGTGTATAAGGGTATATATATAAATATATTTTATGCACTGTATATGAGCTGGCGATTTCTAAGTCTGTGGTTCCGAGAGGGGGTAACCAGGCTCACTAATAAAGGTCAAGCCACTTGGCTGCCAGAATGCCCTGCTTCAGCACAGACCAGAAAGGCATTGTGATAAGCGTATCCTCGGTATAGTCAGGGGTTAATGGGAGTCGTCCCCGTCCCCCCAGTGTACGCCCAGAACCATGGATCCGGTACTTGTGGTTCGGACTATCTCCAACCAGCTATAATGTTGTGAGAGTGAAATTATGTCTAAGTCCAGCTTTGGTACATTAGAAGCAACTCTGAAACTTAACCTAAGCGTTTTTCGAAGCTACTTTTTGGCTAACTTCTTATAGGAAGGTCTAGGAGCTCTGAAAATGAACGTGCGCGTCTTTCACTCTTCCCGAGGGACTTAGAAGAATTTTGTGATATTTTTTATTAAAATGGTGTATAAGGGTATATATATAAATATATTATATAAATATATTTTATGCACTGTATTTGAGCTGGCGATTTATAAGTCTGTGGTTCCGAGAAGGGGTAACCAGGCTCACTAATAAAGGTCAAGCCACTTGGCTGCCAGAATGCCCTGCTTCAGCACAGACCAGAAAGGCATTGTGATAAGCGTATCCTCGGTATAGTCAGGGGTTAATGGGAGTCGTCCCCGTCCCCCCAGTGTACGCCCAGAACCATGGATCCGGTACTTGTGGTTCGGACTATCTCCAACCAGCTATAATGTTGTGAGAGTGAAATTATGTCTAAGTCCAGCTTTGGTACATTAGAAGCAACTCTGAAACTTAACCTAAGCGTTTTTCGAAGCTACTTTTTGGCTAACTTCTTATAGGAAGGTCTAGGAGCTCTGAAAATGAACGTGCGCGTCTTTCACTCTTCCCGAGGGACTTAGAAGAATTTTGTGATATTTTTTATTAAAATGGTGTATAAGGGTATATATATAAATATATTTTATGCACTGTATATGAGCTGGCGATTTCTAAGTCTGTGGTTCCGAGAGGGGGTAACCAGGCTCACTAATAAAGGTCAAGCCACTTGGCAGCCAGAATGCCCTGCTTCAGCACAGACCAGAAAGGCATTGTGATAAGCGTATCCCCGGTATAGTCAGGGGTTAATGGGAGTCATCCCCGTCCCCCCAGTATACGGCCAGAACCATGGACCCGGTACTTGTGGTTCGGACTGTCTCCACCAGCCATAATGTTGTGAGAGTGAAATTATGTCTAAGTCCAGCTTTGGTACATTAGAAGCAACTCTGAAACTTAACCTAAGCGTTTTTCGAAGCTACTTTTTGGCTAACTTCTTATATGAAGGTCTAGGAACTCTGAAAATGAACGTGCACGTCTTTCACTGTTCCCGAGGGACTTAGAAGAATTTTGTGATATTTTTTATTAAAATGGTGTATAAGGGTATATATATAAATATATTATATAAATATATTTTCTGCACTGTATTTGAGCTGGCGATTTCTAAGTCTGTGGTTCCGAGAGGGGGTAACCAGGCTCACTAATAAAGGTCAAGCCACTTGGCTGCCAGAATGCCCTGCTTCAGCACAGACCAGAAAGGCATTGTGATAAGCGTATCCCCGGTATAGTCAGGGGTTAATGGGAGTCGTCCCCGTCCCCCCAGTATACGGCCAGAACCATGGACCCGGTACTTGTGGTTCGGACTGTCTCCACCAGCCATAATGTTGTGAGAGTGAAATTATGTCTAAGTCCAGCTTTGGTACATTAGAAGCAACTCTGAAACTTAACCTAAGCGTTTTTCGAAGCTACTTTTTGGCTAACTTCTTATAGGAAGGTCTAGGAGCTCTGAAAATGAACGTGCGCGTCTTTCACTCTTCCCGAGGGACTTAGAAGAATTTTGTGATATTTTTTATTAAAATGGTGTACAGTATAAGGGTATATATATAAATATATTTTATGCACTGTATATGAGCTGGCGATTTCTAAGTCTGTGGTTCCGAGAGGGGGTAACCAGGCTCACTAATAAAGGTCAAGCCACTTGGCTGCCAGAATGCCCTGCTTCAGCACAGACCAGAAAGGCATTGTGATAAGCGTATCCCCGGTATAGTCAGGGGTTAATGGGAGTCGTCCCCGTCCCCCCAGTATACGGCCAGAACCATGGACCCGGTACTTGTGGTTCGGACTGTCTCCACCAGCCATAATGTTGTGAGAGTGAAATTATGTCTAAGTCCAGCTTTGGTACATTAGAAGCAACTCTGAAACTTAACCTAAGCGTTTTTCGAAGCTACTTTTTGGCTAACTTCTTATAGGAAGGTCTAGGAGCTCTGAAAATGAACGTGCGCGTCTTTCATTCTTCCCGAGGGACTTAGAAGAATTTTGTGATATTTTTTATTAAAATGGTGTATAAGGGTATATATATAAATATATTTTATGCACTGTATATGAGCTGGCGATTTCTAAGTCTGTGGTTCCGAGAGGGGGTAACCAGGCTCACTAATAAAGGTCAAGCCACTTGGCAGCCAGAATGCCCTGCTTCAGCACAGACCAGAAAGGCATTGTGATAAGCGTATCCCCGGTATAGTCAGGGGTTAATGGGAGTCATCCCCGTCCCCCCAGTATACGGCCAGAACCATGGACCCGGTACTTGTGGTTCGGACTGTCTCCACCAGCCATAATGTTGTGAGAGTGAAATTATGTCTAAGTCCAGCTTTGGTACATTAGAAGCAACTCTGAAACTTAACCTAAGCGTTTTTCGAAGCTACTTTTTGGCTAACTTCTTATAGGAAGGTCTAGGAGCTCTGAAAATGAACGTGCGCGTCTTTCACTCTTCCCGAGGGACTTAGAAGAATTTTGTGATATTTTTTATTAAAATGGTGTATAAGGGTATATATATAAATATATTATATAAATATATTTTATGCACTGTATTTGAGCTGGCGATTTCTAAGTCTGTGGTTCCGAGAAGGGGTAACCAGGCTCACTAATAAAGGTCAAGCCACTTGGCTGCCAGAATGCCCTGCTTCAGCACAGACCAGAAAGGCATTGTGATAAGCGTATCCTCGGTATAGTCAGGGGTTAATGGGAGTCGTCCCCGTCCCCCCAGTGTACGCCCAGAACCATGGATCCGGTACTTGTGGTTCGGACTATCTCCAACCAGCTATAATGTTGTGAGAGTGAAATTATGTCTAAGTCCAGCTTTGGTACATTAGAAGCAACTCTGAAACTTAACCTAAGCGTTTTTCGAAGCTACTTTTTGGCTAACTTCTTATAGGAAGGTCTAGGAGCTCTGAAAATGAACGTGCGCGTCTTTCACTCTTCCCGAGGGACTTAGAAGAATTTTGTGATATTTTTTATTAAAATGGTGTATAAGGGTATATATATAAATATATTATATAAATATATTTTATGCACTGTATTTGAGCTGGCGATTTCTAAGTCTGTGGTTCCGAGAAGGGGTAACCAGGCTCACTAATAAAGGTCAAGCCACTTGGCTGCCAGAATGCCCTGCTTCAGCACAGACCAGAAAGGCATTGTGATAAGCGTATCCTCGGTATAGTCAGGGGTTAATGGGAGTCGTCCCCGTCCCCCCAGTGTACGCCCAGAACCATGGATCCGGTACTTGTGGTTCGGACTATCTCCAATCAGCTATAATGTTGTGAGAGTGAAATTATGTCTAAGTCCAGCTTTGGTACATTAGAAGCAACTCTGAAACTTAACCTAAGCGTTTTTCGAAGCTACTTTTTGGCTAACTTCTTATAGGAAGGTCTAGGAGCTCTGAAAATGAACGTGCGCGTCTTTCACTCTTCCCGAGGTACTTAGAAGAATTTTGTGATATTTTTTATTAAAATGGTGTATAAGGGTATATATATAAATATATTTTATGCACTGTATATGAGCTGGCGATTTCTAAGTCTGTGGTTCCGAGAGGGGGTAACCAGGCTCACTAATAAAGGTCAAGCCACTTGGCTGCCAGAATGCCCTGCTTCAGCACAGACCAGAAAGGCATTGTGATAAGCGTATCCCCGGTATAGTCAGGGGTTAATGGGAGTCGTCTCCGTCCCCCCAGTATACGGCCAGAACCATGGACCCGGTACTTGTGGTTCGGACTGTCTCCACCAGCCATAATGTTGTGAGAGTGAAATTATGTCTAAGTCCAGCTTTGGTACATTAGAAGCAACTCTGAAACTTAACCTAAGCGTTTTTCGAAGCTACTTTTTGGCTAACTTCTTATAGGAAGGTCTAGGAGCTCTGAAAATGAACGTGCGCGTCTTTCACTCTTCCCGAGGGACTTAGAAGAATTTTGTGATATTTTTTATTAAAATGGTGTATAAGGGTATATATATAAATATATTTTGTGCACTGTATATGAGCTGGCGATTTCTAAGTCTGTGGTTCCGAGAGGGGTAACCAGGCTCACTAATAAAGGTCAAGCCACTTGGCTGCCAGAATGCCCTGCTTCAGCACAGACCAGAAAGGCATTGTGATAAGCGTATCCCCGGTATAGTCAGGGGTTAATGGGAGTCGTCCCCGTCCCCCCAGTATACGGCCAGAACCATGGACCCGGTACTTGTGGTTCGGACTGTCTCCACCAGCCATAATGTTGTGAGAGTGAAATTATGTCTAAGTCCAGCTTTGGTACATTAGAAGCAACTCTGAAACTTAACCTAAGCGTTTTTCGAAGCTACTTTTTGGCTAACTTCTTATATGAAGGTCTAGGAACTCTGAAAATGAACGTGCACGTCTTTCACTGTTCCTCAGGGACTTAGAAGAATTTTGTGATATTTTTTATTAAAATGGTGTATAAGGGTATATATATAAATATATTATATAAATATATTTTCTGCACTATATTTGAGCTGGCGATTTCTAAGTCTGTGGTTCCGAGAGGGGGTAACCAGGCTCACTAATAAAGGTCAAGCCACTTGGCTGCCAGAATGCCCTGCTTCAGCACAGACCAGAAAGGCATTGTGATAAGCGTATCCTCGGTATAGTCAAGGGTTAATGGGAGTCGTCCCCGTCCCCCCAGTGTACGCCCAGAACCATGGATCCGGTACTTGTGGTTCGGACTATCTCCAACCAGCTATAATGTTGTGAGAGTGAAATTATGTCTAAGTCCAGCTTTGGTACATTAAAAGCAACTCTGAAACTTAACCTAAGCGTTTTTCGAAGCTACTTTTTGGCTAACTTCTTATAGGAAGGTCTAGGAGCTCTGAAAATGAACGTGCGAATCTTTCACTCTTCCCGAGGGACTTAGAAGAATTTTGTGATATTTTTTATTAAAATGGTGTATAAGGGTATATATATAAATATATTTTATGCACTGTATATGAGCTGGCGATTTCTAAGTCTGTGGTTCCGAGAGGGGGTAACCAGGCTCACTAATAAAGGTCAAGCCACTTGGCAGCCAGAATGCCCTGCTTCAGCACAGACCAGAAAGGCATTGTGATAAGCGTATCCCCGGTATAGTCAGGGGTTAATGGGAGTCATCCCCGTCCCCCCAGTATACGGCCAGAACCATGGACCCGGTACTTGTGGTTCGGACTGTCTCCACCAGCCATAATGTTGTGAGAGTGAAATTATGTCTAAGTCCAGCTTTGGTACATTAGAAGCAACTCTGAAACTTAACCTAAGCGTTTTTCGAAGCTACTTTTTGGCTAACTTCTTATATGAAGGTCTAGGAACTCTGAAAATGAACGTGCACGTCTTTCACTGTTCCCGAGGGACTTAGAAGAATTTTGTGATATTTTTTATTAAAATGGTGTATAAGGGTATATATATAAATATATTATATAAATATATTTTCTGCACTGTATTTGAGCTGGCGATTTCTAAGTCTGTGGTTCCGAGAGGGGGTAACCAGGCTCACTAATAAAGGTCAAGCCACTTGGCTGCCAGAATGCCCTGCTTCAGCACAGACCAGAAAGGCATTGTGATAAGCGTATCCTCGGTATAGTCAGGGGTTAATGGGAGTCGTCCCCGTCCCCCCAGTGTACGCCCAGAACCATGGATCCGGTACTTGTGGTTCGGACTATCTCCAACCAGCTATAATGTTGTGAGAGTGAAATTATGTCTAAGTCCAGCTTTGGTACATTAGAAGCAACTCTGAAACTTAACCTAAGCGTTTTTCGAAGCTACTTTTTGGCTAACTTCTTATAGGAAGGTCTAGTAGCTCTGAAAATGAACGTGCGAATCTTTCACTCTTCCCGAGGGACTTAGAAGAATTTTGTGATATTTTTTATTAAAATGGTGTATAAGGGTATATATATAAATATATTTTGTGCACTGTATATGAGCTGGCGATTTCTAAGTCTGTGGTTCCGAGAGGGGGTAACCAGGCTCACTAATAAAGGTCAAGCCACTTGGCTGCCAGAATGCCCTGCTTCAGCACAGACCAGAAAGGCATTGTGATAAGCGTATCCCCGGTATAGTCAGGGGTTAATGGGAGTCGTCCCCGTCCCCCCAGTATACGGCCAGAACCATGGACCCGGTACTTGTGGTTCGGACTGTCTCCACCAGCCATAATGTTGTGAGAGTGAAATTATGTCTAAGTCCAGCTTTGGTACATTAGAAGCAACTCTGAAACTTAACCTAAGCGTTTTTCGAAGCTACTTTTTGGCTAACTTCTTATAGGAAGGTCTAGGAGCTCTGAAAATGAACGTGCGCGTCTTTCATTCTTCCCGAGGGACTTAGAAGAATTTTGTGATATTTTTTATTAAAATGGTGTATAAGGGTATATATATAAATATATTTTATGCACTGTATATGAGCTGGCGATTTCTAAGTCTGTGGTTCCGAGAGGGGTAACCAGGCTCACTAATAAAGGTCAAGCCACTTGGCTGCCAGAATGCCCTGCTTCAGCACAGACCAGAAAGGCATTGTGATAAGCGTATCCCCGGTATAGTCAGGGGTTAATGGGAGTCGTCCCCGTCCCCCCAGTATACGGCCAGAACCATGGACCCTTACTTGTGGTTCGGACTGTCTCCACCAGCCATAATGTTGTGAGAGTGAAATTATGTCTAAGTCCAGCTTTGGTACATTAGAAGCAACTCTGAAACTTAACCTAAGCGTTTTTCGAAGCTACTTTTTGGCTAACTTCTTATATGAAGGTCTAGGAACTCTGAAAATGAACGTGCACGTCTTTCACTGTTCCTCAGGGACTTAGAAGAATTTTGTGATATTTTTTATTAAAATGGTGTATAAGGGTATATATATAAATATATTATATAAATATATTTTCTGCACTATATTTGAGCTGGCGATTTCTAAGTCTGTGGTTCCGAGAGGGGGTAACCAGGCTCACTAATAAAGGTCAAGCCACTTGGCTGCCAGAATGCCCTGCTTCAGCACAGACCAGAAAGGCATTGTGATAAGCGTATCCTCGGTATAGTCAGGGGTTAATGGGAGTCGTCCCCGTCCCCCCAGTGTACGCCCAGAACCATGGATCCGGTACTTGTGGTTCGGACTATCTCCAACCAGCTATAATGTTGTGAGAGTGAAATTATGTCTAAGTCCAGCTTTGGTACATTAAAAGCAACTCTGAAACTTAACCTAAGCGTTTTTCGAAGCTACTTTTTGGCTAACTTCTTATAGGAAGGTCTAGGAGCTCTGAAAATGAACGTGCGAATCTTTCACTCTTCCCGAGGGACTTAGAAGAATTTTGTGATATTTTTTATTAAAATGGTGTATAAGGGTATATATATAAATATATTTTATGCACTGTATATGAGCTGGCGATTTCTAAGTCTGTGGTTCCGAGAGGGGGTAACCAGGCTCACTAATAAAGGTCAAGCCACTTGGCAGCCAGAATGCCCTGCTTCAGCACAGACCAGAAAGGCATTGTGATAAGCGTATCCCCGGTATAGTCAGGGGTTAATGGGAGTCATCCCCGTCCCCCCAGTATACGGCCAGAACCATGGACCCGGTACTTGTGGTTCGGACTGTCTCCACCAGCCATAATGTTGTGAGAGTGAAATTATGTCTAAGTCCAGCTTTGGTACATTAGAAGCAACTCTGAAACTTAACCTAAGCGTTTTTCGAAGCTACTTTTTGGCTAACTTCTTATATGAAGGTCTAGGAACTCTGAAAATGAACGTGCACGTCTTTCACTGTTCCCGAGGGACTTAGAAGAATTTTGTGATATTTTTTATTAAAATGGTGTATAAGGGTATATATATAAATATATTATATAAATATATTTTCTGCACTGTATTTGAGCTGGCGATTTCTAAGTCTGTGGTTCCGAGAGGGGGTAACCAGGCTCACTAATAAAGGTCAAGCCACTTGGCTGCCAGAATGCCCTGCTTCAGCACAGACCAGAAAGGCATTGTGATAAGCGTATCCTCGGTATAGTCAGGGGTTAATGGGAGTCGTCCCCGTCCCCCCAGTGTACGCCCAGAACCATGGATCCGGTACTTGTGGTTCGGACTATCTCCAACCAGCTATAATGTTGTGAGAGTGAAATTATGTCTAAGTCCAGCTTTGGTACATTAGAAGCAACTCTGAAACTTAACCTAAGCGTTTTTCGAAGCTACTTTTTGGCTAACTTCTTATAGGAAGGTCTAGTAGCTCTGAAAATGAACGTGCGAATCTTTCACTCTTCCCGAGGGACTTAGAAGAATTTTGTGATATTTTTTATTAAAATGGTGTATAAGGGTATATATATAAATATATTTTGTGCACTGTATATGAGCTGGCGATTTCTAAGTCTGTGGTTCCGAGAGGGGGTAACCAGGCTCACTAATAAAGGTCAAGCCACTTGGCTGCCAGAATGCCCTGCTTCAGCACAGACCAGAAAGGCATTGTGATAAGCGTATCCCCGGTATAGTCAGGGGTTAATGGGAGTCGTCCCCGTCCCCCCAGTATACGGCCAGAACCATGGACCCGGTACTTGTGGTTCGGACTGTCTCCACCAGCCATAATGTTGTGAGAGTGAAATTATGTCTAAGTCCAGCTTTGGTACATTAGAAGCAACTCTGAAACTTAACCTAAGCGTTTTTCGAAGCTACTTTTTGGCTAACTTCTTATAGGAAGGTCTAGGAGCTCTGAAAATGAACGTGCGCGTCTTTCATTCTTCCCGAGGGACTTAGAAGAATTTTGTGATATTTTTTATTAAAATGGTGTATAAGGGTATATATATAAATATATTTTATGCACTGTATATGAGCTGGCGATTTCTAAGTCTGTGGTTCCGAGAGGGGGTAACCAGGCTCACTAATAAAGGTCAAGCCACTTGGCTGCCAGAATGCCCTGCTTCAGCACAGACCAGAAAGGCATTGTGATAAGCGTATCCCCGGTATAGTCAGGGGTTAATGGGAGTCGTCCCCGTCCCCCCAGTATACGGCCAGAACCATGGACCCGGTACTTGTGGTTCGGACCCTCTTCAACCAGCCATAATGTTGTGAGAGTGAAATTATGTCTAAGTCCAGCTTTGGTACATTAGAAGCAACTCTGAAACTTAACCTAAGCGTTTTTCGAAGCTACTTTTTGGCTAACTTCTTATAGGAAGGTCTAGGAGCTCTGAAAATGAACGTGCGCGTCTTTCACTCTTCCCGAGGGACTTAGAAGAATTTTGTGATATTTTTTATTAAAATGGTGTATAAGGGTATATATATAAATATATTATATAAATATATTTTATGCACTGTATTTGAGCTGGCGATTTCTAAGTCTGTGGTTCCGAGAGGGGGTAACCAGGCTCACTAATAAAGGTCAAGCCACTTGGCTGCCAGAATGCCCTGCTTCAGCACAGACCAGAAAGGCATTGTGATAAGCGTATCCTCGGTATAGTCAGGGGTTAATGGGAGTCGTCCCCGTCCCCCCAGTGTACGCCCAGAACCATGGATCCGGTACTTGTGGTTCGGACTATCTCCAACCAGCTATAATGTTGTGAGAGTGAAATTATGTCTAAGTCCAGCTTTGGTACATTAAAAGCAACTCTGAAACTTAACCTAAGCGTTTTTCGAAGCTACTTTTTGGCTAACTTCTTATAGGAAGGTCTAGGAGCTCTGAAAATGAACGTGCGAATCTTTCACTCTTCCCGAGGGACTTAGAAGAATTTTGTGATATTTTTTATTAAAATGGTGTATAAGGGTATATATATAAATATATTTTATGCACTGTATATGAGCTGGCGATTTCTAAGTCTGTGGTTCCGAGAGGGGGTAACCAGGCTCACTAATAAAGGTCAAGCCACTTGGCAGCCAGAATGCCCTGCTTCAGCACAGACCAGAAAGGCATTGTGATAAGCGTATCCCCGGTATAGTCAGGGGTTAATGGGAGTCATCCCCGTCCCCTCAGTATACGGCCAGAACCATGGACCCGGTACTTGTGGTTCGGACTGTCTCCACCAGCCATAATGTTGTGAGAGTGAAATTATGTCTAAGTCCAGCTTTGGTACATTAGAAGCAACTCTGAAACTTAACCTAAGCGTTTTTCGAAGCTACTTTTTGGCTAACTTCTTATATGAAGGTCTAGGAACTCTGAAAATGAACGTGCACGTCTTTCACTGTTCCCGAGGGACTTAGAAGAATTTTGTGATATTTTTTATTAAAATGGTGTATAAGGGTATATATATAAATATATTATATAAATATATTTTCTGCACTGTATTTGAGCTGGCGATTTCTAAGTCTGTGGTTCCGAGAGGGGGTAACCAGGCTCACTAATAAAGGTCAAGCCACTTGGCTGCCAGAATGCCCTGCTTCAGCACAGACCAGAAAGGCATTGTGATAAGCGTATCCTCGGTATAGTCAGGGGTTAATGGGAGTCGTCCCCGTCCCCCCAGTGTACGCCCAGAACCATGGATCCGGTACTTGTGGTTCGGACTATCTCCAACCAGCTATAATGTTGTGAGAGTGAAATTATGTCTAAGTCCAGCTTTGGTACATTAGAAGCAACTCTGAAACTTAACCTAAGCGTTTTTCGAAGCTACTTTTTGGCTAACTTCTTATAGGAAGGTCTAGGAGCTCTGAAAATGAACGTGCGAATCTTTCACTCTTCCCGAGGGACTTAGAAGAATTTTGTGATATTTTTTATTAAAATGGTGTATAAGGGTATATATATAAATATATTTTGTGCACTGTATATGAGCTGGCGATTTCTAAGTCTGTGGTTCCGAGAGGGGGTAACCAGGCTCGTTAATAAAGGTCAAGCCACTTGGCTGCCAGAATGCCCTGCTTCAGCACAGACCAGAAAGGCATTGTGATAAGCGTATCCCCGGTATAGTCAGGGGTTAATGGGAGTCGTCCCCGTCCCCCCAGTATACGGCCAGAACCATGGACCCGGTACTTGTGGTTCGGACTGTCTCCACCAGCCATAATGTTGTGAGAGTGAAATTATGTCTAAGTCCAGCTTTGGTACATTAGAAGCAACTCTGAAACTTAACCTAAGCGTTTTTCGAAGCTACTTTTTGGCTAACTTCTTATAGGAAGGTCTAGGAGCTCTGAAAATGAACGTGCGCGTCTTTCACTCTTCCCGAGGGACTTAGAAGAATTTTGTGATATTTTTTTATTAAAATGGTGTATAAGGGTATATATATAAATATATTTTATGCACTGTATATGAGCTGGCGATTTCTAAGTCTGTGGTTCCGAGAGGGGGTAACCAGGCTCACTAATAAAGGTCAAGCCACTTGGCTGCCAGAATGCCCTGCTTCAGCACAGACCAGAAAGGCATTGTGATAAGCGTATCCCCGGTATAGTCAGGGGTTAATGGGAGTCATCCCCGTCCCCCCAGTATACGGCCAGAACCATGGACCCGGTACTTGTGGTTCGGACTGTCTCCACCAGCCATAATGTTGTGAGAGTGAAATTATGTCTAAGTCCAGCTTTGGTACATTAGAAGCAACTCTGAAACTTAACCTAAGCGTTTTTCGAAGCTACTTTTTGGCTAACTTCTTATAGGAAGGTCTAGGAGCTCTGAAAATGAACGTGCGCGTCTTTCACTCTTCCCGAGGGACTTAGAAGAATTTTGTGATATTTTTTATTAAAATGGTGTATAAGGGTATATATATAAATATATTATATAAATATATTTTATGCACTGTATTTGAGCTGGCGATTTCTAAGTCTGTGGTTCCGAGAAGGGGTAACCAGGCTCACTAATAAAGGTCAAGCCACTTGGCTGCCAGAATGCCCTGCTTCAGCACAGACCAGAAAGGCATTGTGATAAGCGTATCCTCGGTATAGTCAGGGGTTAATTGGAGTCGTCCCCGTCCCCCCAGTGTACGCCCAGAACCATGGACCCGGTACTTGTGGTTCGGACTGTCTCCAACCAGCCATAATGTTGTGAGAGTGAAATTATGTCTAAGTCCAGCTTTGGTACATTAGAAGCAACTCTGAAACTTAACCTAAGCGTTTTTCGAAGCTACTTTTTGGCTAACTTCTTATAGGAAGGTCTAGGAGCTCTGAAAATGAACGTGCGCGTCTTTCACTCTTCCCGAGGGACTTAGAAGAATTTTGTGATATTTTTTATTAAAATGGTGTATAAGGGTATATATATAAATATATTTTGTGCACTGTATATGAGCTGGCGATTTCTAAGTCTGTGGTTCCGAGAGGGGGTAACCAGGCTCACTAATAAAGGTCCAGCCACTTGGCAGCCAGAATGCCCTGCTTCAGCACAGACCAGAAAGGCATTGTGATAAGCGTATCCCCGGTATAGTCAGGGGTTAATGGGAGTCGTCTCCGTCCCCCCAGTATACGGCCAGAACCATGGACCCGGTACTTGTGGTTCGGACTGTCTCCACCAGCCATAATGTTGTGAGAGTGAAATTATGTCTAAGTCCAGCTTTGGTACATTAGAAGCAACTCTGAAACTTAACCTAAGCGTTTTTCGAAGCTACTTTTTGGCTAACTTCTTATAGGAAGGTCTAGGAGCTCTGAAAATGAACGTGCGCGTCTTTCACTCTTCCCGAGGGACTTAGAAGAATTTTGTGATATTTTTTATTAAAATGGTGTATAAGGGTATATATATAAATATATTTTGTGCACTGTATATGAGCTGGCGATTTCTAAGTCTGTGGTTCCGAGAGGGGTAACCAGGCTCACTAATAAAGGTCAAGCCACTTGGCTGCCAGAATGCCCTGCTTCAGCACAGACCAGAAAGGCATTGTGATAAGCGTATCCCCGGTATAGTCAGGGGTTAATGGGAGTCGTCCCCGTCCCCCCAGTATACGGCCAGAACCATGGACCCGGTACTTGTGGTTCGGACTGTCTCCACCAGCCATAATGTTGTGAGAGTGAAATTATGTCTAAGTCCAGCTTTGGTACATTAGAAGCAACTCTGAAACTTAACCTAAGCGTTTTTCGAAGCTACTTTTTGGCTAACTTCTTATATGAAGGTCTAGGAACTCTGAAAATGAACGTGCACGTCTTTCACTGTTCCTCAGGGACTTAGAAGAATTTTGTGATATTTTTTATTAAAATGGTGTATAAGGGTATATATATAAATATATTATATAAATATATTTTCTGCACTATATTTGAGCTGGCGATTTCTAAGTCTGTGGTTCCGAGAGGGGGTAACCAGGCTCACTAATAAAGGTCAAGCCACTTGGCTGCCAGAATGCCCTGCTTCAGCACAGACCAGAAAGGCATTGTGATAAGCGTATCCTCGGTATAGTCAAGGGTTAATGGGAGTCGTCCCCGTCCCCCCAGTGTACGCCCAGAACCATGGATCCGGTACTTGTGGTTCGGACTATCTCCAACCAGCTATAATGTTGTGAGAGTGAAATTATGTCTAAGTCCAGCTTTGGTACATTAAAAGCAACTCTGAAACTTAACCTAAGCGTTTTTCGAAGCTACTTTTTGGCTAACTTCTTATAGGAAGGTCTAGGAGCTCTGAAAATGAACGTGCGAATCTTTCACTCTTCCCGAGGGACTTAGAAGAATTTTGTGATATTTTTTATTAAAATGGTGTATAAGGGTATATATATAAATATATTTTATGCACTGTATATGAGCTGGCGATTTCTAAGTCTGTGGTTCCGAGAGGGGGTAACCAGGCTCACTAATAAAGGTCAAGCCACTTGGCAGCCAGAATGCCCTGCTTCAGCACAGACCAGAAAGGCATTGTGATAAGCGTATCCCCGGTATAGTCAGGGGTTAATGGGAGTCATCCCCGTCCCCCCAGTATACGGCCAGAACCATGGACCCGGTACTTGTGGTTCGGACTGTCTCCACCAGCCATAATGTTGTGAGAGTGAAATTATGTCTAAGTCCAGCTTTGGTACATTAGAAGCAACTCTGAAACTTAACCTAAGCGTTTTTCGAAGCTACTTTTTGGCTAACTTCTTATATGAAGGTCTAGGAACTCTGAAAATGAACGTGCACGTCTTTCACTGTTCCCGAGGGACTTAGAAGAATTTTGTGATATTTTTTATTAAAATGGTGTATAAGGGTATATATATAAATATATTATATAAATATATTTTCTGCACTGTATTTGAGCTGGCGATTTCTAAGTCTGTGGTTCCGAGAGGGGGTAACCAGGCTCACTAATAAAGGTCAAGCCACTTGGCTGCCAGAATGCCCTGCTTCAGCACAGACCAGAAAGGCATTGTGATAAGCGTATCCTCGGTATAGTCAGGGGTTAATGGGAGTCGTCCCCGTCCCCCCAGTGTACGCCCAGAACCATGGATCCGGTACTTGTGGTTCGGACTATCTCCAACCAGCTATAATGTTGTGAGAGTGAAATTATGTCTAAGTCCAGCTTTGGTACATTAGAAGCAACTCTGAAACTTAACCTAAGCGTTTTTCGAAGCTACTTTTTGGCTAACTTCTTATAGGAAGGTCTAGTAGCTCTGAAAATGAACGTGCGAATCTTTCACTCTTCCCGAGGGACTTAGAAGAATTTTGTGATATTTTTTATTAAAATGGTGTATAAGGGTATATATATAAATATATTTTGTGCACTGTATATGAGCTGGCGATTTCTAAGTCTGTGGTTCCGAGAGGGGGTAACCAGGCTCACTAATAAAGGTCAAGCCACTTGGCTGCCAGAATGCCCTGCTTCAGCACAGACCAGAAAGGCATTGTGATAAGCGTATCCCCGGTATAGTCAGGGGTTAATGGGAGTCGTCCCCGTCCCCCCAGTATACGGCCAGAACCATGGACCCGGTACTTGTGGTTCGGACTGTCTCCACCAGCCATAATGTTGTGAGAGTGAAATTATGTCTAAGTCCAGCTTTGGTACATTAGAAGCAACTCTGAAACTTAACCTAAGCGTTTTTCGAAGCTACTTTTTGGCTAACTTCTTATAGGAAGGTCTAGGAGCTCTGAAAATGAACGTGCGCGTCTTTCATTCTTCCCGAGGGACTTAGAAGAATTTTGTGATATTTTTTATTAAAATGGTGTATAAGGGTATATATATAAATATATTTTATGCACTGTATATGAGCTGGCGATTTCTAAGTCTGTGGTTCCGAGAGGGGGTAACCAGGCTCACTAATAAAGGTCAAGCCACTTGGCTGCCAGAATGCCCTGCTTCAGCACAGACCAGAAAGGCATTGTGATAAGCGTATCCCCGGTATAGTCAGGGGTTAATGGGAGTCGTCCCCGTCCCCCCAGTATACGGCCAGAACCATGGACCCGGTACTTGTGGTTCGGACCCTCTTCAACCAGCCATAATGTTGTGAGAGTGAAATTATGTCTAAGTCCAGCTTTGGTACATTAGAAGCAACTCTGAAACTTAACCTAAGCGTTTTTCGAAGCTACTTTTTGGCTAACTTCTTATAGGAAGGTCTAGGAGCTCTGAAAATGAACGTGCGCGTCTTTCACTCTTCCCGAGGGACTTAGAAGAATTTTGTGATATTTTTTATTAAAATGGTGTATAAGGGTATATATATAAATATATTATATAAATATATTTTATGCACTGTATTTGAGCTGGCGATTTCTAAGTCTGTGGTTCCGAGAGGGGGTAACCAGGCTCACTAATAAAGGTCAAGCCACTTGGCTGCCAGAATGCCCTGCTTCAGCACAGACCAGAAAGGCATTGTGATAAGCGTATCCTCGGTATAGTCAGGGGTTAATGGGAGTCGTCCCCGTCCCCCCAGTGTACGCCCAGAACCATGGATCCGGTACTTGTGGTTCGGACTATCTCCAACCAGCTATAATGTTGTGAGAGTGAAATTATGTCTAAGTCCAGCTTTGGTACATTAAAAGCAACTCTGAAACTTAACCTAAGCGTTTTTCGAAGCTACTTTTTGGCTAACTTCTTATAGGAAGGTCTAGGAGCTCTGAAAATGAACGTGCGAATCTTTCACTCTTCCCGAGGGACTTAGAAGAATTTTGTGATATTTTTTATTAAAATGGTGTATAAGGGTATATATATAAATATATTTTATGCACTGTATATGAGCTGGCGATTTCTAAGTCTGTGGTTCCGAGAGGGGGTAACCAGGCTCACTAATAAAGGTCAAGCCACTTGGCAGCCAGAATGCCCTGCTTCAGCACAGACCAGAAAGGCATTGTGATAAGCGTATCCCCGGTATAGTCAGGGGTTAATGGGAGTCATCCCCGTCCCCTCAGTATACGGCCAGAACCATGGACCCGGTACTTGTGGTTCGGACTGTCTCCACCAGCCATAATGTTGTGAGAGTGAAATTATGTCTAAGTCCAGCTTTGGTACATTAGAAGCAACTCTGAAACTTAACCTAAGCGTTTTTCGAAGCTACTTTTTGGCTAACTTCTTATATGAAGGTCTAGGAACTCTGAAAATGAACGTGCACGTCTTTCACTGTTCCCGAGGGACTTAGAAGAATTTTGTGATATTTTTTATTAAAATGGTGTATAAGGGTATATATATAAATATATTATATAAATATATTTTCTGCACTGTATTTGAGCTGGCGATTTCTAAGTCTGTGGTTCCGAGAGGGGGTAACCAGGCTCACTAATAAAGGTCAAGCCACTTGGCTGCCAGAATGCCCTGCTTCAGCACAGACCAGAAAGGCATTGTGATAAGCGTATCCTCGGTATAGTCAGGGGTTAATGGGAGTCGTCCCCGTCCCCCCAGTGTACGCCCAGAACCATGGATCCGGTACTTGTGGTTCGGACTATCTCCAACCAGCTATAATGTTGTGAGAGTGAAATTATGTCTAAGTCCAGCTTTGGTACATTAGAAGCAACTCTGAAACTTAACCTAAGCGTTTTTCGAAGCTACTTTTTGGCTAACTTCTTATAGGAAGGTCTAGGAGCTCTGAAAATGAACGTGCGAATCTTTCACTCTTCCCGAGGGACTTAGAAGAATTTTGTGATATTTTTTATTAAAATGGTGTATAAGGGTATATATATAAATATATTTTGTGCACTGTATATGAGCTGGCGATTTCTAAGTCTGTGGTTCCGAGAGGGGGTAACCAGGCTCGTTAATAAAGGTCAAGCCACTTGGCTGCCAGAATGCCCTGCTTCAGCACAGACCAGAAAGGCATTGTGATAAGCGTATCCCCGGTATAGTCAGGGGTTAATGGGAGTCGTCCCCGTCCCCCCAGTATACGGCCAGAACCATGGACCCGGTACTTGTGGTTCGGACTGTCTCCACCAGCCATAATGTTGTGAGAGTGAAATTATGTCTAAGTCCAGCTTTGGTACATTAGAAGCAACTCTGAAACTTAACCTAAGCGTTTTTCGAAGCTACTTTTTGGCTAACTTCTTATAGGAAGGTCTAGGAGCTCTGAAAATGAACGTGCGCGTCTTTCACTCTTCCCGAGGGACTTAGAAGAATTTTGTGATATTTTTTTATTAAAATGGTGTATAAGGGTATATATATAAATATATTTTATGCACTGTATATGAGCTGGCGATTTCTAAGTCTGTGGTTCCGAGAGGGGGTAACCAGGCTCACTAATAAAGGTCAAGCCACTTGGCTGCCAGAATGCCCTGCTTCAGCACAGACCAGAAAGGCATTGTGATAAGCGTATCCCCGGTATAGTCAGGGGTTAATGGGAGTCATCCCCGTCCCCCCAGTATACGGCCAGAACCATGGACCCGGTACTTGTGGTTCGGACTGTCTCCACCAGCCATAATGTTGTGAGAGTGAAATTATGTCTAAGTCCAGCTTTGGTACATTAGAAGCAACTCTGAAACTTAACCTAAGCGTTTTTCGAAGCTACTTTTTGGCTAACTTCTTATAGGAAGGTCTAGGAGCTCTGAAAATGAACGTGCGCGTCTTTCACTCTTCCCGAGGGACTTAGAAGAATTTTGTGATATTTTTTATTAAAATGGTGTATAAGGGTATATATATAAATATATTATATAAATATATTTTATGCACTGTATTTGAGCTGGCGATTTCTAAGTCTGTGGTTCCGAGAAGGGGTAACCAGGCTCACTAATAAAGGTCAAGCCACTTGGCTGCCAGAATGCCCTGCTTCAGCACAGACCAGAAAGGCATTGTGATAAGCGTATCCTCGGTATAGTCAGGGGTTAATTGGAGTCGTCCCCGTCCCCCCAGTGTACGCCCAGAACCATGGACCCGGTACTTGTGGTTCGGACTGTCTCCAACCAGCCATAATGTTGTGAGAGTGAAATTATGTCTAAGTCCAGCTTTGGTACATTAGAAGCAACTCTGAAACTTAACCTAAGCGTTTTTCGAAGCTACTTTTTGGCTAACTTCTTATAGGAAGGTCTAGGAGCTCTGAAAATGAACGTGCGCGTCTTTCACTCTTCCCGAGGGACTTAGAAGAATTTTGTGATATTTTTTATTAAAATGGTGTATAAGGGTATATATATAAATATATTTTGTGCACTGTATATGAGCTGGCGATTTCTAAGTCTGTGGTTCCGAGAGGGGGTAACCAGGCTCACTAATAAAGGTCCAGCCACTTGGCAGCCAGAATGCCCTGCTTCAGCACAGACCAGAAAGGCATTGTGATAAGCGTATCCCCGGTATAGTCAGGGGTTAATGGGAGTCATCCCCGTCCCCCCAGTATACGGCCAGAACCATGGACCCGGTACTTGTGGTTCGGACTGTCTCCACCAGCCATAATGTTGTGAGAGTGAAATTATGTCTAAGTCCAGCTTTGGTACATTAGAAGCAACTCTGAAACTTAACCTAAGCGTTTTTCGAAGCTACTTTTTGGCTAACTTCTTATAGGAAGGTCTAGGAGCTCTGAAAATGAACGTGCGCGTCTTTCACTCTTCCCGAGGGACTTAGAAGAATTTTGTGATATTTTTTATTAAAATGGTGTATAAGGGTATATATATAAATATATTATATAAATATATTTTATGCACTGTATTTGAGCTGGCGATTTCTAAGTCTGTGGTTCCGAGAAGGGGTAACCAGGCTCACTAATAAAGGTCAAGCCACTTGGCTGCCAGAATGCCCTGCTTCAGCACAGACCAGAAAGGCATTGTGATAAGCGTATCCTCGGTATAGTCAGGGGTTAATGGGAGTCGTCCCCGTCCCCCCAGTGTACGCCCAGAACCATGGATCCGGTACTTGTGGTTCGGACTATCTCCAACCAGCTATAATGTTGTGAGAGTGAAATTATGTCTAAGTCCAGCTTTGGTACATTAGAAGCAACTCTGAAACTTAACCTAAGCGTTTTTCGAAGCTACTTTTTGGCTAACTTCTTATAGGAAGGTCTAGGAGCTCTGAAAATGAACGTGCGCGTCTTTCACTCTTCCCGAGGGACTTAGAAGAATTTTGTGATATTTTTTATTAAAATGGTGTATAAGGGTATATATATAAATATATTATATAAATATATTTTATGCACTGTATTTGAGCTGGCGATTTCTAAGTCTGTGGTTCCGAGAAGGGGTAACCAGGCTCACTAATAAAGGTCAAGCCACTTGGCTGCCAGAATGCCCTGCTTCAGCACAGACCAGAAAGGCATTGTGATAAGCGTATCCTCGGTATAGTCAGGGGTTAATGGGAGTCGTCCCCGTCCCCCCAGTGTACGCCCAGAACCATGGATCCGGTACTTGTGGTTCGGACTATCTCCAACCAGCTATAATGTTGTGAGAGTGAAATTATGTCTAAGTCCAGCTTTGGTACATTAGAAGCAACTCTGAAACTTAACCTAAGCGTTTTTCGAAGCTACTTTTTGGCTAACTTCTTATAGGAAGGTCTAGGAGCTCTGAAAATGAACGTGCGCGTCTTTCACTCTTCCCGAGGGACTTAGAAGAATTTTGTGATATTTTTTATTAAAATGGTGTATAAGGGTATATATATAAATATATTTTGTGCACTGTATATGAGCTGGCGATTTCTAAGTCTGTGGTTCCGAGAGGGGTAACCAGGCTCACTAATAAAGGTCAAGCCACTTGGCTGCCAGAATGCCCTGCTTCAGCACAGACCAGAAAGGCATTGTGATAAGCGTATCCCCGGTATAGTCAGGGGTTAATGGGAGTCGTCCCCGTCCCCCCAGTATACGGCCAGAACCATGGACCCGGTACTTGTGGTTCGGACTGTCTCCACCAGCCATAATGTTGTGAGAGTGAAATTATGTCTAAGTCCAGCTTTGGTACATTAGAAGCAACTCTGAAACTTAACCTAAGCGTTTTTCGAAGCTACTTTTTGGCTAACTTCTTATATGAAGGTCTAGGAACTCTGAAAATGAACGTGCACGTCTTTCACTGTTCCTCAGGGACTTAGAAGAATTTTGTGATATTTTTTATTAAAATGGTGTATAAGGGTATATATATAAATATATTATATAAATATATTTTCTGCACTATATTTGAGCTGGCGATTTCTAAGTCTGTGGTTCCGAGAGAGGGTAACCAGGCTCACTAATAAAGGTCAAGCCACTTGGCTGCCAGAATGCCCTGCTTCAGCACAGACCAGAAAGGCATTGTGATAAGCGTATCCTCGGTATAGTCAGGGGTTAATGGGAGTCGTCCCCGTCCCCCCAGTGTACGCCCAGAACCATGGATCCGGTACTTGTGGTTCGGACTATCTCCAACCAGCTATAATGTTGTGAGAGTGAAATTATGTCTAAGTCCAGCTTTGGTACATTAAAAGCAACTCTGAAACTTAACCTAAGCGTTTTTCGAAGCTACTTTTTGGCTAACTTCTTATAGGAAGGTCTAGGAGCTCTGAAAATGAACGTGCGAATCTTTCACTCTTCCCGAGGGACTTAGAAGAATTTTGTGATATTTTTTATTAAAATGGTGTATAAGGGTATATATATAAATATATTTTATGCACTGTATATGAGCTGGCGATTTCTAAGTCTGTGGTTCCGAGAGGGGGTAACCAGGCTCACTAATAAAGGTCAAGCCACTTGGCAGCCAGAATGCCCTGCTTCAGCACAGACCAGAAAGGCATTGTGATAAGCGTATCCCCGGTATAGTCAGGGGTTAATGGGAGTCATCCCCGTCCCCCCAGTATACGGCCAGAACCATGGACCCGGTACTTGTGGTTCGGACTGTCTCCACCAGCCATAATGTTGTGAGAGTGAAATTATGTCTAAGTCCAGCTTTGGTACATTAGAAGCAACTCTGAAACTTAACCTAAGCGTTTTTCGAAGCTACTTTTTGGCTAACTTCTTATATGAAGGTCTAGGAACTCTGAAAATGAACGTGCACGTCTTTCACTGTTCCCGAGGGACTTAGAAGAATTTTGTGATATTTTTTATTAAAATGGTGTATAAGGGTATATATATAAATATATTATATAAATATATTTTCTGCACTGTATTTGAGCTGGCGATTTCTAAGTCTGTGGTTCCGAGAGGGGGTAACCAGGCTCACTAATAAAGGTCAAGCCACTTGGCTGCCAGAATGCCCTGCTTCAGCACAGACCAGAAAGGCATTGTGATAAGCGTATCCTCGGTATAGTCAGGGGTTAATGGGAGTCGTCCCCGTCCCCCCAGTGTACGCCCAGAACCATGGATCCGGTACTTGTGGTTCGGACTATCTCCAACCAGCTATAATGTTGTGAGAGTGAAATTATGTCTAAGTCCAGCTTTGGTACATTAGAAGCAACTCTGAAACTTAACCTAAGCGTTTTTCGAAGCTACTTTTTGGCTAACTTCTTATAGGAAGGTCTAGTAGCTCTGAAAATGAACGTGCGAATCTTTCACTCTTCCCGAGGGACTTAGAAGAATTTTGTGATATTTTTTATTAAAATGGTGTATAAGGGTATATATATAAATATATTTTGTGCACTGTATATGAGCTGGCGATTTCTAAGTCTGTGGTTCCGAGAGGGGGTAACCAGGCTCACTAATAAAGGTCAAGCCACTTGGCTGCCAGAATGCCCTGCTTCAGCACAGACCAGAAAGGCATTGTGATAAGCGTATCCCCGGTATAGTCAGGGGTTAATGGGAGTCGTCCCCGTCCCCCCAGTATACGGCCAGAACCATGGACCCGGTACTTGTGGTTCGGACTGTCTCCACCAGCCATAATGTTGTGAGAGTGAAATTATGTCTAAGTCCAGCTTTGGTACATTAGAAGCAACTCTGAAACTTAACCTAAGCGTTTTTCGAAGCTACTTTTTGGCTAACTTCTTATATGAAGGTCTAGGAACTCTGAAAATGAACGTGCACGTCTTTCACTGTTCCCGAGGGACTTAGAAGAATTTTGTGATATTTTTTATTAAAATGGTGTATAAGGGTATATATATAAATATATTATATAAATATATTTTCTGCACTGTATTTGAGCTGGCGATTTCTAAGTCTGTGGTTCCGAGAGGGGGTAACCAGGCTCACTAATAAAGGTCAAGCCACTTGGCTGCCAGAATGCCCTGCTTCAGCACAGACCAGAAAGGCATTGTGATAAGCGTATCCTCGGTATAGTCAGGGGTTAATGGGAGTCGTCCCCGTCCCCCCAGTGTACGCCCAGAACCATGGATCCGGTACTTGTGGTTCGGACTATCTCCAACCAGCTATAATGTTGTGAGAGTGAAATTATGTCTAAGTCCAGCTTTGGTACATTAGAAGCAACTCTGAAACTTAACCTAAGCGTTTTTCGAAGCTACTTTTTGGCTAACTTCTTATAGGAAGGTCTAGTAGCTCTGAAAATGAACGTGCGAATCTTTCACTCTTCCCGAGGGACTTAGAAGAATTTTGTGATATTTTTTATTAAAATGGTGTATAAGGGTATATATATAAATATATTTTGTGCACTGTATATGAGCTGGCGATTTCTAAGTCTGTGGTTCCGAGAGGGGGTAACCAGGCTCACTAATAAAGGTCAAGCCACTTGGCTGCCAGAATGCCCTGCTTCAGCACAGACCAGAAAGGCATTGTGATAAGCGTATCCCCGGTATAGTCAGGGGTTAATGGGAGTCGTCCCCGTCCCCCCAGTATACGGCCAGAACCATGGACCCGGTACTTGTGGTTCGGACTGTCTCCACCAGCCATAATGTTGTGAGAGTGAAATTATGTCTAAGTCCAGCTTTGGTACATTAGAAGCAACTCTGAAACTTAACCTAAGCGTTTTTCGAAGCTACTTTTTGGCTAACTTCTTATATGAAGGTCTAGGAACTCTGAAAATGAACGTGCACGTCTTTCACTGTTCCCGAGGGACTTAGAAGAATTTTGTGATATTTTTTATTAAAATGGTGTATAAGGGTATATATATAAATATATTATATAAATATATTTTCTGCACTGTATTTGAGCTGGCGATTTCTAAGTCTGTGGTTCCGAGAGGGGGTAACCAGGCTCACTAATAAAGGTCAAGCCACTTGGCTGCCAGAATGCCCTGCTTCAGCACAGACCAGAAAGGCATTGTGATAAGCGTATCCTCGGTATAGTCAGGGGTTAATGGGAGTCGTCCCCGTCCCCCCAGTGTACGCCCAGAACCATGGATCCGGTACTTGTGGTTCGGACTATCTCCAACCAGCTATAATGTTGTGAGAGTGAAATTATGTCTAAGTCCAGCTTTGGTACATTAGAAGCAACTCTGAAACTTAACCTAAGCGTTTTTCGAAGCTACTTTTTGGCTAACTTCTTATAGGAAGGTCTAGTAGCTCTGAAAATGAACGTGCGAATCTTTCACTCTTCCCGAGGGACTTAGAAGAATTTTGTGATATTTTTTATTAAAATGGTGTATAAGGGTATATATATAAATATATTTTGTGCACTGTATATGAGCTGGCGATTTCTAAGTCTGTGGTTCCGAGAGGGGGTAACCAGGCTCACTAATAAAGGTCAAGCCACTTGGCTGCCAGAATGCCCTGCTTCAGCACAGACCAGAAAGGCATTGTGATAAGCGTATCCCCGGTATAGTCAGGGGTTAATGGGAGTCGTCCCCGTCCCCCCAGTATACGGCCAGAACCATGGACCCGGTACTTGTGGTTCGGACTGTCTCCACCAGCCATAATGTTGTGAGAGTGAAATTATGTCTAAGTCCAGCTTTGGTACATTAGAAGCAACTCTGAAACTTAACCTAAGCGTTTTTCGAAGCTACTTTTTGGCTAACTTCTTATAGGAAGGTCTAGGAGCTCTGAAAATGAACGTGCGCGTCTTTCATTCTTCCCGAGGGACTTAGAAGAATTTTGTGATATTTTTTATTAAAATGGTGTATAAGGGTATATATATAAATATATTTTATGCACTGTATATGAGCTGGCGATTTCTAAGTCTGTGGTTCCGAGAGGGGGTAACCAGGCTCACTAATAAAGGTCAAGCCACTTGGCTGCCAGAATGCCCTGCTTCAGCACAGACCAGAAAGGCATTGTGATAAGCGTATCCCCGGTATAGTCAGGGGTTAATGGGAGTCGTCTCCGTCCCCCCAGTATACGGCCAGAACCATGGACCCGGTACTTGTGGTTCGGACTGTCTCCACCAGCCATAATGTTGTGAGAGTGAAATTATGTCTAAGTCCAGCTTTGGTACATTAGAAGCAACTCTGAAACTTAACCTAAGCGTTTTTCGAGGCTACTTTTTGGCTAACTTCTTATAGGAAGGTCTAGGAGCTCTGAAAATGAACGTGCGCGTCTTTCACTCTTCCCGAGGGACTTAGAAGAATTTTGTGATATTTTTTATTAAAATGGTGTATAAGGGTATATATATAAATATATTATATAAATATATTTTCTGCACTGTATTTGAGCTGGCGATTTCTAAGTCTGTGGTTCCGAGAGGGGGTAACCAGGCTCACTAATAAAGGTCAAGCCACTTGGCTGCCAGAATGCCCTGCTTCAGCACAGACCAGAAAGGCATTGTGATAAGCGTATCCTCGGTATAGTCAGGGGTTAATGGGAGTCGTCCCCGTCCCCCCAGTGTACGCCCAGAACCATGGATCCGGTACTTGTGGTTCGGACTATCTCCAACCAGCTATAATGTTGTGAGAGTGAAATTATGTCTAAGTCCAGCTTTGGTACATTAAAAGCAACTCTGAAACTTAACCTAAGCGTTTTTCGAAGCTACTTTTTGGCTAACTTCTTATAGGAAGGTCTAGGAGCTCTGAAAATGAACGTGCGAATCTTTCACTCTTCCCGAGGGACTTAGAAGAATTTTGTGATATTTTTTATTAAAATGGTGTATAAGGGTATATATATAAATATATTTTATGCACTGTATATGAGCTGGCGATTTCTAAGTCTGTGGTTCCGAGAGGGGGTAACCAGGCTCACTAATAAAGGTCAAGCCACTTGGCAGCCAGAATGCCCTGCTTCAGCACAGACCAGAAAGGCATTGTGATAAGCGTATCCCCGGTATAGTCAGGGGTTAATGGGAGTCATCCCCGTCCCCCCAGTATACGGCCAGAACCATGGACCCGGTACTTGTGGTTCGGACTGTCTCCACCAGCCATAATGTTGTGAGAGTGAAATTATGTCTAAGTCCAGCTTTGGTACATTAGAAGCAACTCTGAAACTTAACCTAAGCGTTTTTCGAAGCTACTTTTTGGCTAACTTCTTATATGAAGGTCTAGGAACTCTGAAAATGAACGTGCACGTCTTTCACTGTTCCCGAGGGACTTAGAAGAATTTTGTGATATTTTTTATTAAAATGGTGTATAAGGGTATATATATAAATATATTATATAAATATATTTTCTGCACTGTATTTGAGCTGGCGATTTCTAAGTCTGTGGTTCCGAGAGGGGGTAACCAGGCTCACTAATAAAGGTCAAGCCACTTGGCTGCCAGAATGCCCTGCTTCAGCACAGACCAGAAAGGCATTGTGATAAGCGTATCCTCGGTATAGTCAGGGGTTAATGGGAGTCGTCCCCGTCCCCCCAGTGTACGCCCAGAACCATGGATCCGGTACTTGTGGTTCGGACTATCTCCAACCAGCTATAATGTTGTGAGAGTGAAATTATGTCTAAGTCCAGCTTTGGTACATTAAAAGCAACTCTGAAACTTAACCTAAGCGTTTTTCGAAGCTACTTTTTGGCTAACTTCTTATAGGAAGGTCTAGGAGCTCTGAAAATGAACGTGCGAATCTTTCACTCTTCCCGAGGGACTTAGAAGAATTTTGTGATATTTTTTATTAAAATGGTGTATAAGGGTATATATATAAATATATTTTATGCACTGTATATGAGCTGGCGATTTCTAAGTCTGTGGTTCCGAGAGGGGGTAACCAGGCTCACTAATAAAGGTCAAGCCACTTGGCAGCCAGAATGCCCTGCTTCAGCACAGACCAGAAAGGCATTGTGATAAGCGTATCCCCGGTATAGTCAGGGGTTAATGGGAGTCATCCCCGTCCCCCCAGTATACGGCCAGAACCATGGACCCGGTACTTGTGGTTCGGACTGTCTCCACCAGCCATAATGTTGTGAGAGTGAAATTATGTCTAAGTCCAGCTTTGGTACATTAGAAGCAACTCTGAAACTTAACCTAAGCGTTTTTCGAAGCTACTTTTTGGCTAACTTCTTATATGAAGGTCTAGGAACTCTGAAAATGAACGTGCACGTCTTTCACTGTTCCCGAGGGACTTAGAAGAATTTTGTGATATTTTTTATTAAAATGGTGTATAAGGGTATATATATAAATATATTATATAAATATATTTTCTGCACTGTATTTGAGCTGGCGATTTCTAAGTCTGTGGTTCCGAGAGGGGGTAACCAGGCTCACTAATAAAGGTCAAGCCACTTGGCTGCCAGAATGCCCTGCTTCAGCACAGACCAGAAAGGCATTGTGATAAGCGTATCCTCGGTATAGTCAGGGGTTAATGGGAGTCGTCCCCGTCCCCCCAGTGTACGCCCAGAACCATGGATCCGGTACTTGTGGTTCGGACTATCTCCAACCAGCTATAATGTTGTGAGAGTGAAATTATGTCTAAGTCCAGCTTTGGTACATTAGAAGCAACTCTGAAACTTAACCTAAGCGTTTTTCGAAGCTACTTTTTGGCTAACTTCTTATAGGAAGGTCTAGGAGCTCTGAAAATGAACGTGCGAATCTTTCACTCTTCCCGAGGGACTTAGAAGAATTTTGTGATATTTTTTATTAAAATGGTGTATAAGGGTATATATATAAATATATTTTGTGCACTGTATATGAGCTGGCGATTTCTAAGTCTGTGGTTCCGAGAGGGGGTAACCAGGCTCGTTAATAAAGGTCAAGCCACTTGGCTGCCAGAATGCCCTGCTTCAGCACAGACCAGAAAGGCATTGTGATAAGCGTATCCCCGGTATAGTCAGGGGTTAATGGGAGTCGTCCCCGTCCCCCCAGTATACGGCCAGAACCATGGACCCGGTACTTGTGGTTCGGACTGTCTCCACCAGCCATAATGTTGTGAGAGTGAAATTATGTCTAAGTCCAGCTTTGGTACATTAGAAGCAACTCTGAAACTTAACCTAAGCGTTTTTCGAAGCTACTTTTTGGCTAACTTCTTATAGGAAGGTCTAGGAGCTCTGAAAATGAACGTGCGCGTCTTTCATTCTTCCCGAGGGACTTAGAAGAATTTTGTGATATTTTTTATTAAAATGGTGTATAAGGGTATATATATAAATATATTTTATGCACTGTATATGAGCTGGCGATTTCTAAGTCTGTGGTTCCGAGAGGGGGTAACCAGGCTCACTAATAAAGGTCAAGCCACTTGGCAGCCAGAATGCCCTGCTTCAGCACAGACCAGAAAGGCATTGTGATAAGCGTATCCCCGGTATAGTCAGGGGTTAATGGGAGTCATCCCCGTCCCCCCAGTATACGGCCAGAACCATGGACCCGGTACTTGTGGTTCGGACTGTCTCCACCAGCCATAATGTTGTGAGAGTGAAATTATGTCTAAGTCCAGCTTTGGTACATTAGAAGCAACTCTGAAACTTAACCTAAGCGTTTTTCGAAGCTACTTTTTGGCTAACTTCTTATAGGAAGGTCTAGGAGCTCTGAAAATGAACGTGCGCGTCTTTCACTCTTCCCGAGGGACTTAGAAGAATTTTGTGATATTTTTTATTAAAATGGTGTATAAGGGTATATATATAAATATATTATATAAATATATTTTATGCACTGTATTTGAGCTGGCGATTTCTAAGTCTGTGGTTCCGAGAAGGTGTAACCAGGCTCACTAATAAAGGTCAAGCCACTTGGCTGCCAGAATGCCCTGCTTCAGCACAGACCAGAAAGGCATTGTGATAAACGTATCCTCGGTATAGTCAGGGGTTAATTGGAGTCGTCCCCGTCCCCCCAGTGTACGCCCAGAACCATGGATCCGGTACTTGTGGTTCGGACTATCTCCAACCAGCTATAATGTTGTGAGAGTGAAATTATGTCTAAGTCCAGCTTTGGTACATTAGAAGCAACTCTGAAACTTAACCTAAGCGTTTTTCGAAGCTACTTTTTGGCTAACTTCTTATAGGAAGGTCTAGGAGCTCTGAAAATGAACGTGCGCGTCTTTCACTCTTCCCGAGGGACTTAGAAGAATTTTGTGATGTTTTTTATTAAAATGGTGTATAAGGGTATATATATAAATATATTATATAAATATATTTTATGCACTGTATTTGAGCTGGCGATTTCTAAGTCTGTGGTTCCGAGAAGGGGTAACCAGGCTCACTAATAAAGGTCAAGGCACTTGGCTGCCAGAATGCCCTGCTTCAGCACAGACCAGAAAGGCATTGTGATAAGCGTATCCTCGGTATAGTCAGGGGTTAATGGGAGTCGTCCCCGTCCCCCCAGTGTACGCCCAGAACCATGGATCCGGTACTTGTGGTTCGGACTATCTCCAACCAGCTATAATGTTGTGAGAGTGAAATTATGTCTAAGTCCAGCTTTGGTACATTAGAAGCAACTCTGAAACTTAACCTAAGCGTTTTTCGAAGCTACTTTTTGGCTAACTTCTTATAGGAAGGTCTAGGAGCTCTGAAAATGAACGTGCGCGTCTTTCACTCTTCCCGAGGGACTTAGAAGAATTTTGTGATATTTTTTATTAAAATGGTGTATAAGGGTATATATATAAATATATTTTATGCACTGTATATGAGCTGGCGATTTCTAAGTCTGTGGTTCCGAGAGGGGGTAACCAGGCTCACTAATAAAGGTCAAGCCACTTGGCTGCCAGAATGCCCTGCTTCAGCACAGACCAGAAAGGCATTGTGATAAGCGTATCCCCGGTATAGTCAGGGGTTAATGGGAGTCGTCCCCGTCCCCCCAGTA
This sequence comes from Ascaphus truei, assembly GCF_040206685.1. NCBI lineage: Eukaryota > Metazoa > Chordata > Amphibia > Anura > Ascaphidae > Ascaphus > Ascaphus truei. The sequence goes on from NC_134493.1 coordinate 3,947,910, forward strand.
TACGGCCAGAACCATGGACCCGGTACTTGTGGTTCGGACCCTCTTCAACCAGCCATAATGTTGTGAGAGTGAAATTATGTCTAAGTCCAGCTTTGGTACATTAGAAGCAACTCTGAAACTTAACCTAAGCGTTTTTCGAAGCTACTTTTTGGCTAACTTCTTATAGGAAGGTCTAGGAGCTCTGAAAATGAACGTGCGCGTCTTTCACTCTTCCCGAGGGACTTAGAAGAATTTTGTGATATTTTTTATTAAAATGGTGTATAAGGGTATATATATAAATATATTTTGTGCACTGTATATGAGCTGGCGATTTCTAAGTCTGTGGTTCCGAGAGGGGGTAACCAGGCTCACTAATAAAGGTCAAGCCACTTGGCTGCCAGAATGCCCTGCTTCAGCACAGACCAGAAAGGCATTGTGATAAGCGTATCCCCGGTATAGTCAGGGGTTAATGGGAGTCGTCCCCGTCCCCCCAGTATACGGCCAGAACCATGGACCCGGTACTTGTGGTTCGGACTGTCTCCACCAGCCATAATGTTGTGAGAGTGAAATTATGTCTAAGTCCAGCTTTGGTACATTAGAAGCAACTCTGAAACTTAACCTAAGCGTTTTTCGAAGCTACTTTTTGGCTAACTTCTTATATGAAGGTCTAGGAACTCTGAAAATGAACGTGCACGTCTTTCACTGTTCCTCAGGGACTTAGAAGAATTTTGTGATATTTTTTATTAAAATGGTGTATAAGGGTATATATATAAATATATTATATAAATATATTTTCTGCACTATATTTGAGCTGGCGATTTCTAAGTCTGTGGTTCCGAGAGGGGGTAACCAGGCTCACTAATAAAGGTCAAGCCACTTGGCTGCCAGAATGCCCTGCTTCAGCACAGACCAGAAAGGCATTGTGATAAGCGTATCCTCGGTATAGTCAGGGGTTAATGGGAGTCGTCCCCGTCCCCCCAGTGTACGCCCAGAACCATGGATCCGGTACTTGTGGTTCGGACTATCTCCAACCAGCTATAATGTTGTGAGAGTGAAATTATGTCTAAGTCCAGCTTTGGTACATTAAAAGCAACTCTGAAACTTAACCTAAGCGTTTTTCGAAGCTACTTTTTGGCTAACTTCTTATAGGAAGGTCTAGGAGCTCTGAAAATGAACGTGCGAATCTTTCACTCTTCCCGAGGGACTTAGAAGAATTTTGTGATATTTTTTATTAAAATGGTGTATAAGGGTATATATATAAATATATTTTATGCACTGTATATGAGCTGGCGATTTCTAAGTTTGTGGTTCCGAGAGGGGGTAACCAGGCTCACTAATAAAGGTCAAGCCACTTGGCAGCCAGAATGCCCTGCTTCAGCACAGACCAGAAAGGCATTGTGATAAGCGTATCCCCGGTATAGTCAGGGGTTAATGGGAGTCATCCCCGTCCCCCCAGTATACGGCCAGAACCATGGACCCGGTACTTGTGGTTCGGACTGTCTCCACCAGCCATAATGTTGTGAGAGTGAAATTATGTCTAAGTCCAGCTTTGGTACATTAGAAGCAACTCTGAAACTTAACCTAAGCGTTTTTCGAAGCTACCTTTTGGCTAACTTCTTATATGAAGGTCTAGGAACTCTGAAAATGAACGTGCACGTCTTTCACTGTTCCCGAGGGACTTAGAAGAATTTTGTGATATTTTTTATTAAAATGGTGTATAAGGGTATATATAAATATATTATATAAATATATTTTCTGCACTGTATTTGAGCTGGCGATTTCTAAGTCTGTGGTTCCGAGAGGGGGTAACCAGGCTCACTAATAAAGGTCAAGCCACTTGGCTGCCAGAATGCCCTGCTTCAGCACAGACCAGAAAGGCATTGTGATAAGCGTATCCCCGGTATAGTCAGGGGTTAATGGGAGTCGTCCCCGTCCCCCCAGTATACGGCCAGAACCATGGACCCGGTACTTGTGGTTCGGACTGTCTCCACCAGCCATAATGTTGTGAGAGTGAAATTATGTCTAAGTCCAGCTTTGGTACATTAGAAGCAACTCTGAAACTTAACCTAAGCGTTTTTCGAAGCTACTTTTTGGCTAACTTCTTATAGGAAGGTCTAGGAGCTCTGAAAATGAACGTGCGCGTCTTTCACTCTTCCCGAGGGACTTAGAAGAATTTTGTGATATTTTTTATTAAAATGGTGTATAAGGGTATATATATAAATATATTTTATGCACTGTATATGAGCTGGCGATTTCTAAGTCTGTGGTTCCGAGAGGGGGTAACCAGGCTCACTAATAAAGGTCAAGCCACTTGGCTGCCAGAATGCCCTGCTTCAGCACAGACCAGAAAGGCATTGTGATAAGCGTATCCCCGGTATAGTCAGGGGTTAATGGGAGTCGTCCCCGTCCCCCCAGTATACGGCCAGAACCATGGACCCGGTACTTGTGGTTCGGACTGTCTCCACCAGCCATAATGTTGTGAGAGTGAAATTATGTCTAAGTCCAGCTTTGGTACATTAGAAGCAACTCTGAAACTTAACCTAAGCGTTTTTCGAAGCTACTTTTTGGCTAACTTCTTATAGGAAGGTCTAGGAGCTCTGAAAATGAACGTGCGCGTCTTTCACTCTTCCCGAGGGACTTAGAAGAATTTTGTGATATTTTTTATTAAAATGGTGTATAAGGGTATATATATAAATATATTATATAAATATATTTTATGCACTGTATTTGAGCTGGCGATTTCTAAGTCTGTGGTTCCGAGAAGGGGTAACCAGGCTCACTAATAAAGGTCAAGCCACTTGGCTGCCAGAATGCCCTGCTTCAGCACAGACCAGAAAGGCATTGTGATAAGCGTATCCTCGGTATAGTCAGGGGTTAATGGGAGTCGTCCCCGTCCCCCCAGTGTACGCCCAGAACCATGGATCCGGTACTTGTGGTTCGGACTATCTCCAACCAGCTATAATGTTGTGAGAGTGAAATGATGTCTAAGTCCAGCTTTGGTACATTAGAAGCAACTCTGAAACTTAACCTAAGCGTTTTTCGAAGCTACTTTTTGGCTAACTTCTTATAGGAAGGTCTAGGAGCTCTGAAAATGAACGTGCGCGTCTTTCACTCTTCCCGAGGGACTTAGAAGAATTTTGTGATATTTTTTATTAAAATGGTGTATAAGGGTATATATATAAATATATTATATAAATATATTTTATGCACTGTATTTGAGCTGGCGATTTCTAAGTCTGTGGTTCCGAGAAGGGGTAACCAGGCTCACTAATAAAGGTCAAGCCACTTGGCTGCCAGAATGCCCTGCTTCAGCACAGACCAGAAAGGCATTGTGATAAGCGTATCCTCGGTATAGTCAGGGGTTAATGGGAGTCGTCCCCGTCCCCCCAGTGTACGCCCAGAACCATGGATCCGGTACTTGTGGTTCGGACTATCTCCAACCAGCTATAATGTTGTGAGAGTGAAATTATGTCTAAGTCCAGCTTTGGTACATTAGAAGCAACTCTGAAACTTAACCTAAGCGTTTTTCGAAGCTACTTTTTGGCTAACTTCTTATAGGAAGGTCTAGGAGCTCTGAAAATGAACGTGCGCGTCTTTCACTCTTCCCGAGGGACTTAGAAGAATTTTGTGATATTTTTTATTAAAATGGTGTATAAGGGTATATATATAAATATATTATATAAATATATTTTATGCACTGTATTTGAGCTGGCGATTTCTAAGTCTGTGGTTCCGAGAAGGGGTAACCAGGCTCACTAATAAAGGTCAAGCCACTTGGCTGCCAGAATGCCCTGCTTCAGCACAGACCAGAAAGGCATTGTGATAAGCGTATCCTCGGTATAGTCAGGGGTTAATGGGAGTCGTCCCCGTCCCCCCAGTGTACGCCCAGAACCATGGATCCGGTACTTGTGGTTCGGACTATCTCCAACCAGCTATAATGTTGTGAGAGTGAAATTATGTCTAAGTCCAGCTTTGGTACATTAGAAGCAACTCTGAAACTTAACCTAAGCGTTTTTCGAAGCTACTTTTTGGCTAACTTCTTATAGGAAGGTCTAGGAGCTCTGAAAATGAACGTGCGCGTCTTTCACTCTTCCCGAGGGACTTAGAAGAATTTTGTGATATTTTTTATTAAAATGGTGTATAAGGGTATATATATAAATATATTTTATGCACTGTATATGAGCTGGCGATTTCTAAGTCTGTGGTTCCGAGAGGGGGTAACCAGGCTCACTAATAAAGGTCAAGCCACTTGGCTGCCAGAATGCCCTGCTTCAGCACAGACCAGAAAGGCATTGTGATAAGCGTATCCCCGGTATAGTCAGGGGTTAATGGGAGTCGTCTCCGTCCCCCCAGTATACGGCCAGAACCATGGACCCGGTACTTGTGGTTCGGACTGTCTCCACCAGCCATAATGTTGTGAGAGTGAAATTATGTCTAAGTCCAGCTTTGGTACATTAGAAGCAACTCTGAAACTTAACCTAAGCGTTTTTCGAAGCTACTTTTTGGCTAACTTCTTATAGGAAGGTCTAGGAGCTCTGAAAATGAACGTGCGCGTCTTTCACTCTTCCCGAGGGACTTAGAAGAATTTTGTGATATTTTTTATTAAAATGGTGTATAAGGGTATATATATAAATATATTTTGTGCACTGTATATGAGCTGGCGATTTCTAAGTCTGTGGTTCCGAGAGGGGGTAACCAGGCTCACTAATAAAGGTCAAGCCACTTGGCTGCCAGAATGCCCTGCTTCAGCACAGACCAGAAAGGCATTGTGATAAGCGTATCCCCGGTATAGTCAGGGGTTAATGGGAGTCGTCCCCGTCCCCCCAGTATACGGCCAGAACCATGGACCCGGTACTTGTGGTTCGGACTGTCTCCACCAGCCATAATGTTGTGAGAGTGAAATTATGTCTAAGTCCAGCTTTGGTACATTAGAAGCAACTCTGAAACTTAACCTAAGCGTTTTTCGAAGCTACTTTTTGGCTAACTTCTTATATGAAGGTCTAGGAACTCTGAAAATGAACGTGCACGTCTTTCACTGTTCCTCAGGGACTTAGAAGAATTTTGTGATATTTTTTATTAAAATGGTGTATAAGGGTATATATATAAATATATTATATAAATATATTTTCTGCACTATATTTGAGCTGGCGATTTCTAAGTCTGTGGTTCCGAGAGGGGGTAACCAGGCTCACTAATAAAGGTCAAGCCACTTGGCTGCCAGAATGCCCTGCTTCAGCACAGACCAGAAAGGCATTGTGATAAGCGTATCCTCGGTATAGTCAGGGGTTAATGGGAGTCGTCCCCGTCCCCCCAGTGTACGCCCAGAACCATGGATCCGGTACTTGTGGTTCGGACTATCTCCAACCAGCTATAATGTTGTGAGAGTGAAATTATGTCTAAGTCCAGCTTTGGTACATTAAAAGCAACTCTGAAACTTAACCTAAGCGTTTTTCGAAGCTACTTTTTGGCTAACTTCTTATAGGAAGGTCTAGGAGCTCTGAAAATGAACGTGCGAATCTTTCACTCTTCCGGAGGGACTTAGAAGAATTTTGTGATATTTTTTATTAAAATGGTGTATAAGGGTATATATATAAATATATTTTATGCACTGTATATGAGCTGGCGATTTCTAAGTCTGTGGTTCCGAGAGGGGGTAACCAGGCTCACTAATAAAGGTCAAGCCACTTGGCAGCCAGAATGCCCTGCTTCAGCACAGACCAGAAAGGCATTGTGATAAGCGTATCCCCGGTATAGTCAGGGGTTAATGGGAGTCATCCCCGTCCCCTCAGTATACGGCCAGAACCATGGACCCGGTACTTGTGGTTCGGACTGTCTCCACCAGCCATAATGTTGTGAGAGTGAAATTATGTCTAAGTCCAGCTTTGGTACATTAGAAGCAACTCTGAAACTTAACCTAAGCGTTTTTCGAAGCTACTTTTTGGCTAACTTCTTATATGAAGGTCTAGGAACTCTGAAAATGAACGTGCACGTCTTTCACTGTTCCCGAGGGACTTAGAAGAATTTTGTGATATTTTTTATTAAAATGGTGTATAAGGGTATATATATAAATATATTATATAAATATATTTTCTGCACTGTATTTGAGCTGGCGATTTCTAAGTCTGTGGTTCCGAGAGGGGGTAACCAGGCTCACTAATAAAGGTCAAGCCACTTGGCTGCCAGAATGCCCTGCTTCAGCACAGACCAGAAAGGCATTGTGATAAGCGTATCCTCGGTATAGTCAGGGGTTAATGGGAGTCGTCCCCGTCCCCCCAGTGTACGCCCAGAACCATGGATCCGGTACTTGTGGTTCGGACTATCTCCAACCAGCTATAATGTTGTGAGAGTGAAATTATGTCTAAGTCCAGCTTTGGTACATTAGAAGCAACTCTGAAACTTAACCTAAGCGTTTTTCGAAGCTACTTTTTGGCTAACTTCTTATAGGAAGGTCTAGGAGCTCTGAAAATGAACGTGCGAATCTTTCACTCTTCCCGAGGGACTTAGAAGAATTTTGTGATATTTTTTATTAAAATGGTGTACTGTATAAGGGTATATATATAAATATATTTTGTGCACTGTATATGAGCTGGCGATTTCTAAGTCTGTGGTTCCGAGAGGGGGTAACCAGGCTCGTTAATAAAGGTCAAGCCACTTGGCTGCCAGAATGCCCTGCTTCAGCACAGACCAGAAAGGCATTGTGATAAGCGTATCCCCGGTATAGTCAGGGGTTAATGGGAGTCGTCCCCGTCCCCCCAGTACACGGCCAGAACCATGGACCCGGTACTTGTGGTTCGGACTGTCTCCACCAGCCATAATGTTGTGAGAGTGAAATTATGTCTAAGTCCAGCTTTGGTACATTAGAAGCAACTCTGAAACTTAACCTAAGCGTTTTTCGAAGCTACTTTTTGGCTAACTTCTTATAGGAAGGTCTAGGAGCTCTGAAAATGAACGTGCGCGTCTTTCACTCTTCCCGAGGGACTTAGAAGAATTTTGTGATATTTTTTATTAAAATGGTGTATAAGGGTATATATATAAATATATTTTATGCACTGTATATGAGCTGGCGATTTCTAAGTCTGTGGTTCCGAGAGGGGGTAACCAGGCTCACTAATAAAGGTCAAGCCACTTGGCTGCCAGAATGCCCTGCTTCAGCACAGACCAGAAAGGCATTGTGATAAGCGTATCCCCGGTATAGTCAGGGGTTAATGGGAGTCGTCCCCGTCCCCCCAGTATACGGCCAGAACCATGGACCCGGTACTTGTGGTTCGGACTGTCTCCACCAGCCATAATGTTGTGAGAGTGAAATTATGTCTAAGTCCAGCTTTGGTACATTAGAAGCAACTCTGAAACTTAACCTAAGCGTTTTTCGAAGCTACTTTTTGGCTAACTTCTTATAGGAAGGTCTAGGAGCTCTGAAAATGAACGTGCGCGTCTTTCATTCTTCCCGAGGGACTTAGAAGAATTTTGTGATATTTTTTATTAAAATGGTGTATAAGGGTATATATATAAATATATTTTATGCACTGTATATGAGCTGGCGATTTCTAAGTCTGTGGTTCCGAGAGGGGGTAACCAGGCTCACTAATAAAGGTCAAGCCACTTGGCAGCCAGAATGCCCTGCTTCAGCACAGACCAGAAAGGCATTGTGATAAGCGTATCCCCGGTATAGTCAGGGGTTAATGGGAGTCATCCCCGTCCCCCCAGTATACGGCCAGAACCATGGACCCGGTACTTGTGGTTCGGACTGTCTCCACCAGCCATAATGTTGTGAGAGTGAAATAATGTCTAAGTCCAGCTTTGGTACATTAGAAGCAACTCTGAAACTTAACCTAAGCGTTTTTCGAAGCTACTTTTTGGCTAACTTCTTATAGGAAGGTCTAGGAGCTCTGAAAATGAACGTGCGCGTCTTTCACTCTTCCCGAGGGACTTAGAAGAATTTTGTGATATTTTTTATTAAAATGGTGTATAAGGGTATATATATAAATATACTGTATTATATAAATATATTTTATGCACTGTATTTGAGCTGGCGATTTCTAAGTCTGTGGTTCCGAGAAGGGGTAACCAGGCTCACTAATAAAGGTCAAGCCACTTGGCTGCCAGAATGCCCTGCTTCAGCACAGACCAGAAAGGCATTGTGATAAGCGTATCCTCGGTATAGTCAGGGGTTAATGGGAGTCGTCCCCGTCCCCCCAGTGTACGCCCAGAACCATGGATCCGGTACTTGTGGTTCGGACTATCTCCAACCAGCTATAATGTTGTGAGAGTGAAATTATGTCTAAGTCCAGCTTTGGTACATTAGAAGCAACTCTGAAACTTAACCTAAGCGTTTTTCGAAGCTACTTTTTGGCTAACTTCTTATAGGAAGGTCTAGGAGCTCTGAAAATGAACGTGCGCGTCTTTCACTCTTCCCGAGGGACTTAGAAGAATTTTGTGATATTTTTTATTAAAATGGTGTATAAGGGTATATATATAAATATATTATATAAATATATTTTATGCACTGTATTTGAGCTGGCGATTTCTAAGTCTGTGGTTCCGAGAAGGGGTAACCAGGCTCACTAATAAAGGTCAAGCCACTTGGCTGCCAGAATGCCCTGCTTCAGCACAGACCAGAAAGGCATTGTGATAAGCGTATCCTCGGTATAGTCAGGGGTTAATGGGAGTCGTCCCCGTCCCCCCAGTGTACGCCCAGAACCATGGATCCGGTACTTGTGGTTCGGACTATCTCCAACCAGCTATAATGTTGTGAGAGTGAAATTATGTCTAAGTCCAGCTTTGGTACATTAGAAGCAACTCTGAAACTTAACCTAAGCGTTTTTCGAAGCTACTTTTTGGCTAACTTCTTATAGGAAGGTCTAGGAGCTCTGAAAATGAACGTGCGCGTCTTTCACTCTTCCCGAGGGACTTAGAAGAATTTTGTGATATTTTTTATTAAAATGGTGTATAAGGGTATATATATAAATATATTATATAAATATATTTTATGCACTGTATTTGAGCTGGCGATTTCTAAGTCTGTGGTTCCGAGAAGGGGTAACCAGGCTCACTAATAAAGGTCAAGCCACTTGGCTGCCAGAATGCCCTGCTTCAGCACAGACCAGAAAGGCATTGTGATAAGCGTATCCTCGGTATAGTCAGGGGTTAATGGGAGTCGTCCCCGTCCCCCCAGTGTACGCCCAGAACCATGGATCCGGTACTTGTGGTTCGGACTATCTCCAACCAGCTATAATGTTGTGAGAGTGAAATTATGTCTAAGTCCAGCTTTGGTACATTAGAAGCAACTCTGAAACTTAACCTAAGCGTTTTTCGAAGCTACTTTTTGGCTAACTTCTTATAGGAAGGTCTAGGAGTTCTGAAAATGAACGTGCGCGTCTTTCACTCTTCCCGAGGGACTTAGAAGAATTTTGTGATATTTTTTATTAAAATGGTGTATAAGGGTATATATATAAATATATTTTATGCACTGTATATGAGCTGGCGATTTCTAAGTCTGTGGTTCCGAGAGGGGGTAACCAGGCTCACTAATAAAGGTCAAGCCACTTGGCTGCCAGAATGCCCTGCTTCAGCACAGACCAGAAAGGCATTGTGATAAGCGTATCCCCGGTATAGTCAGGGGTTAATGGGAGTCGTCTCCGTCCCCCCAGTATACGGCCAGAACCATGGACCCGGTACTTGTGGTTCGGACTGTCTCCACCAGCCATAATGTTGTGAGAGTGAAATTATGTCTAAGTCCAGCTTTGGTACATTAGAAGCAACTCTGAAACTTAACCTAAGCGTTTTTCGAAGCTACTTTTTGGCTAACTTCTTATAGGAAGGTCTAGGAGCTCTGAAAATGAACGTGCGCGTCTTTCACTCTTCCCGAGGGACTTAGAAGAATTTTGTGATATTTTTTATTAAAATGGTGTATAAGGGTATATATATAAATATATTTTGTGCACTGTATATGAGCTGGCGATTTCTAAGTCTGTGGTTCCGAGAGGGGGTAACCAGGCTCACTAATAAAGGTCCAGCCACTTGGCAGCCAGAATGCCCTGCTTCAGCACAGACCAGAAAGGCATTGTGATAAGCGTATCCCCGGTATAGTCAGGGGTTAATGGGAGTCATCCCCGTCCCCCCAGTATACGGCCAGAACCATGGACCCGGTACTTGTGGTTCGGACTGTCTCCACCAGCCATAATGTTGTGAGAGTGAAATTATGTCTAAGTCCAGCTTTGGTACATTAGAAGCAACTCTGAAACTTAACCTAAGCGTTTTTCGAAGCTACTTTTTGGCTAACTTCTTATAGGAAGGTCTAGGAGCTCTGAAAATGAACGTGCGCGTCTTTCACTCTTCCCGAGGGACTTAGAAGAATTTTGTGATATTTTTTATTAAAATGGTGTATAAGGGTATATATATAAATATATTTTGTGCACTGTATATGAGCTGGCGATTTCTAAGTCTGTGGTTCCGAGAGGGGGTAACCAGGCTCACTAATAAAGGTCCAGCCACTTGGCAGCCAGAATGCCCTGCTTCAGCACAGACCAGAAAGGCATTGTGATAAGCGTATCCCCGGTATAGTCAGGGGTTAATGGGAGTCATCCCCGTCCCCCCAGTATACGGCCAGAACCATGGACCCGGTACTTGTGGTTCGGACTGTCTCCACCAGCCATAATGTTGTGAGAGTGAAATTATGTCTAAGTCCAGCTTTGGTACATTAGAAGCAACTCTGAAACTTAACCTAAGCGTTTTTCGAAGCTACTTTTTGGCTAACTTCTTATAGGAAGGTCTAGGAGCTCTGAAAATGAACGTGCGCGTCTTTCACTCTTCCCGAGGGACTTAGAAGAATTTTGTGATATTTTTTATTAAAATGGTGTATAAGGGTATATATATAAATATATTATATAAATATATTTTATGCACTGTATTTGAGCTGGCGATTTCTAAGTCTGTGGTTCCGAGAAGGGGTAACCAGGCTCACTAATAAAGGTCAAGCCACTTGGCTGCCAGAATGCCCTGCTTCAGCACAGACCAGAAAGGCATTGTGATAAGCGTATCCTCGGTATAGTCAGGGGTTAATGGGAGTCGTCCCCGTCCCCCCAGTGTACGCCCAGAACCATGGATCCGGTACTTGTGGTTCGGACTATCTCCAACCAGCTATAATGTTGTGAGAGTGAAATTATGTCTAAGTCCAGCTTTGGTACATTAGAAGCAACTCTGAAACTTAACCTAAGCGTTTTTCGAAGCTACTTTTTGGCTAACTTCTTATAGGAAGGTCTAGGAGCTCTGAAAATGAACGTGCGCGTCTTTCACTCTTCCCGAGGGACTTAGAAGAATTTTGTGATATTTTTTATTAAAATGGTGTATAAGGGTATATATATAAATATATTATATAAATATATTTTATGCACTGTATTTGAGCTGGCGATTTCTAAGTCTGTGGTTCCGAGAAGGGGTAACCAGGCTCACTAATAAAGGTCAAGCCACTTGGCTGCCAGAATGCCCTGCTTCAGCACAGACCAGAAAGGCATTGTGATAAGCGTATCCTCGGTATAGTCAGGGGTTAATGGGAGTCGTCCCCGTCCCCCCAGTGTACGCCCAGAACCATGGATCCGGTACTTGTGGTTCGGACTATCTCCAACCAGCTATAATGTTGTGAGAGTGAAATTATGTCTAAGTCCAGCTTTGGTACATTAGAAGCAACTCTGAAACTTAACCTAAGCGTTTTTCGAAGCTACTTTTTGGCTAACTTCTTATAGGAAGGTCTAGGAGCTCTGAAAATGAACGTGCGCGTCTTTCACTCTTCCCGAGGGACTTAGAAGAATTTTGTGATATTTTTTATTAAAATGGTGTATAAGGGTATATATATAAATATATTATATAAATATATTTTATGCACTGTATTTGAGCTGGCGATTTCTAAGTCTGTGGTTCCGAGAAGGGGTAACCAGGCTCACTAATAAAGGTCAAGCCACTTGGCTGCCAGAATGCCCTGCTTCAGCACAGACCAGAAAGGCATTGTGATAAGCGTATCCTCGGTATAGTCAGGGGTTAATGGGAGTCGTCCCCGTCCCCCCAGTGTACGCCCAGAACCATGGATCCGGTACTTGTGGTTCGGACTATCTCCAACCAGCTATAATGTTGTGAGAGTGAAATTATGTCTAAGTCCAGCTTTGGTACATTAGAAGCAACTCTGAAACTTAACCTAAGCGTTTTTCGAAGCTACTTTTTGGCTAACTTCTTATAGGAAGGTCTAGGAGTTCTGAAAATGAACGTGCGCGTCTTTCACTCTTCCCGAGGGACTTAGAAGAATTTTGTGATATTTTTTATTAAAATGGTGTATAAGGGTATATATATAAATATATTTTGTGCACTGTATATGAGCTGGCGATTTCTAAGTCTGTGGTTCCGAGAGGGGGTAACCAGGCTCACTAATAAAGGTCAAGCCACTTGGCTGCCAGAATGCCCTGCTTCAGCACAGACCAGAAAGGCATTGTGATAAGCGTATCCCCGGTATAGTCAGGGGTTAATGGGAGTCGTCCCCGTCCCCCCAGTATACGGCCAGAACCATGGACCCGGTACTTGTGGTTCGGACTGTCTCCACCAGCCATAATGTTGTGAGAGTGAAATTATGTCTAAGTCCAGCTTTGGTACATTAGAAGCAACTCTGAAACTTAACCTAAGCGTTTTTCGAAGCTACTTTTTGGCTAACTTCTTATATGAAGGTCTAGGAACTCTGAAAATGAACGTGCACGTCTTTCACTGTTCCTCAGGGACTTAGAAGAATTTTGTGATATTTTTTATTAAAATGGTGTATAAGGGTATATATATAAATATATTATATAAATATATTTTCTGCACTATATTTGAGCTGGCGATTTCTAAGTCTGTGGTTCCGAGAGGGGGTAACCAGGCTCACTAATAAAGGTCAAGCCACTTGGCTGCCAGAATGCCCTGCTTCAGCACAGACCAGAAAGGCATTGTGATAAGCGTATCCTCGGTATAGTCAGGGGTTAATGGGAGTCGTCCCCGTCCCCCCAGTGTACGCCCAGAACCATGGATCCGGTACTTGTGGTTCGGACTATCTCCAACCAGCTATAATGTTGTGAGAGTGAAATTATGTCTAAGTCCAGCTTTGGTACATTAAAAGCAACTCTGAAACTTAACCTAAGCGTTTTTCGAAGCTACTTTTTGACTAACTTCTTATAGGAAGGTCTAGGAGCTCTGAAAATGAACGTGCGAATCTTTCACTCTTCCCGAGGGACTTAGAAGAATTTTGTGATATTTTTTATTAAAATGGTGTATAAGGGTATATATATAAATATATTTTATGCACTGTATATGAGCTGGCGATTTCTAAGTCTGTGGTTCCGAGAGGGGGTAACCAGGCTCACTAATAAAGGTCAAGCCACTTGGCAGCCAGAATGCCCTGCTTCAGCACAGACCAGAAAGGCATTGTGATAAGCGTATCCCCGGTATAGTCAGGGGTTAATGGGAGTCATCCCCGTCCCCCCAGTATACGGCCAGAACCATGGACCCGGTACTTGTGGTTCGGACTGTCTCCACCAGCCATAATGTTGTGAGAGTGAAATTATGTCTAAGTCCAGCTTTGGTACATTAGAAGCAACTCTGAAACTTAACCTAAGAGTTTTTCGAAGCTACTTTTTGGCTAACTTCTTATATGAAGGTCTAGGAACTCTGAAAATGAACGTGCACGTCTTTCACTGTTCCCGAGGGACTTAGAAGAATTTTGTGATATTTTTTATTAAAATGGTGTATAAGGGTATATATATAAATATATTATATAAATATATTTTCTGCACTGTATTTGAGCTGGCGATTTCTAAGTCTGTGGTTCCGAGAGGGGGTAACCAGGCTCACTAATAAAGGTCAAGCCACTTGGCTGCCAGAATGCCCTGCTTCAGCACAGACCAGAAAGGCATTGTGATAAGCGTATCCTCGGTATAGTCAGGGGTTAATGGGAGTCGTCCCCGTCCCCCCAGTGTACGCCCAGAACCATGGATCCGGTACTTGTGGTTCGGACTATCTCCAACCAGCTATAATGTTGTGAGAGTGAAATTATGTCTAAGTCCAGCTTTGGTACATTAGAAGCAACTCTGAAACTTAACCTAAGTGTTTTTCGAAGCTACTTTTTAGCTAACTTCTTATAGGAAGGTCTCGGAGCTCTGAAAATGAACGTGCGCGTCTTTCACTCTTCCCGAGAGACTTAGAAGAATTTTGTGATATTTTTTATTAAAATGGTGTATAAGGGTATATATATAAATATATTTTATGCACTGTATATGAGCTGGCGATTTCTAAGTCTGTGGTTCCGAGAGGGGGTAACCAGGCTCACTAATAAAGGTCAAGCCACTTGGCTGCCAGAATGCCCTGCTTCAGCACAGACCAGAAAGGCATTGTGATAAGCGTATCCCCGGTATAGTCAGGGGTTAATGGGAGTCGTCCCCGTCCCCCCAGTATACGGCCAGAACCATGGACCCGGTACTTGTGGTTCGGACCCTCTCCAACCAGCCATAATGTTGTGAGAGTGAAATTATGTCTAAGTCCAGCTTTGGTACATTAGAAGCAACTCTGAAACTTAACCTAAGCGTTTTTCGAAGCTACTTTTTAGCTAACTTCTTATAGGAAGGTCTAGGAGCTCTGAAAATGAACGTGCGCGTCTTTCTCTCTTCCAGAGAGACTTAGAAGAATTTTGTGATATTTTTTATTAAAATGGTGTATAAGGGCATATATATAAATATATTTTATGCACTGTATATGAGCTGGCGATTTCTAAGTCTGTGGTTCCGAGAGGGGGTAACCAGGCTCACTAATAAAGGTCAAACCACTTGGCTGCCAGAATGCCCTGCTTCAGCACAGACCAGAAAGGCATTGTGATAAGCGTATCCCCGGTATAGTCAGGGGTTAATGGGAGTCGTCCCCGTCCCCCCAGTATACGGCCAGAACCATGGACCCGGTACTTGTGGTTCGGACTGTCTCCAACCAGCCATAATGTTGTGAGAGTGACATTATGTCTAAGTCCAGCTTTGGTACATTAGAAGCAACTCTGAAACTTAACCTAAGCGTTTTTCGAAGCTACTTTTTGGCTAACTTCTTATAGGAAGGTCTAGGAGCTCTGAAAATGAACGTGCGCGTCTTTCACTCTTCCAGAGAGACTTAGAAGAATTTTGTGACATTTTTTATTAAAATGGTGTATAAGGGTATATATATAAATATATTTTATGCACTGTATATGAGCTGGCGATTTCTAAGTCTGTGGTTCCGAGAGGGGGTAACCAGGCTCACTAATAAAGGTCAAGCCACTTGGCTGCCAGAATGCCCTGCTTCAGCACAGACCAGAAAGGCATTGTGATAAGCGTATCCCCGGTATAGTCAGGGGTTAATGGGAGTCGTCCCCGTCCCCCCAGTATACGGCCAGAACCATGGACCCGGTACTTGTGGTTCGGACCCTCTCCAACCAGCCATAATGTTGTGAGAGTGAAATTATGTCTAAGTCCAGCTTTGGTACATTAGAAGCAACTCTGAAACTTAACCTAAGCGTTTTTCGAAGCTACTTTTTAGCTAACTTCTTATAGGAAGGTCTCGGAGCTCTGAAAATGTACGTGCGCGTCTTTCACTCTTCCCGAGAGACTTAGAAGAATTTTGTGATATTTTTTATTAAAATGGTGTATAAGGGTATATATATAAATATATTTTATGCACTGTATATGAGCTGGCGATTTCTAAGTCTGTGGTTCCGAGAGGGGGTAACCAGGCTCACTAATAAAGGTCAAGCCACTTGGCTGCCAGAATGCCCTGCTTCAGCACAGACCAGAAAGGCATTGTGATAAGCGTATCCCCGGTATAGTCAGGGGTTAATGGGAGTCGTCCCCGTCCCCCCAGTATACGGCCAGAACCATGGACCCGGTACTTGTGGTTCGGACCCTCTCCAACCAGCCATAATGTTGTGAGAGTGAAATTATGTCTAAGTCCAGCTTTGGTACATTAGAAGCAACTCTGAAACTTAACCTAAGCGTTTTTCGAAGCTACTTTTTAGCTAACTTCTTATAGGAAGGTCTAGGAGCTCTAAAAATGAACGTGCGCGTCTTTCTCTCTTCCAGAGAGACTTAGAAGAATTTTGTGATATTTTTTATTAAAATGGTGTATAAGGGCATATATATAAATATATTTTATGCACTGTATATGAGCTGGCGATTTCTAAGTCTGTGGTTCCGAGAGGGGGTAACCAGGCTCACTAATAAAGGTCAAACCACTTGGCTGCCAGAATGCCCTGCTTCAGCACAGACCAGAAAGGCATTGTGATAAGCGTATCCCCGGTATAGTCAGGGGTTAATGGGAGTCGTCCCCGTCCCCCCAGTATACGGCCAGAACCATGGACCCGGTACTTGTGGTTCGGACTGTCTCCAACCAGCCATAATGTTGTGAGAGTGACATTATGTCTAAGTCCAGCTTTGGTACATTAGAAGCAACTCTGAAACTTAACCTAAGCGTTTTTCGAAGCTACTTTTTGGCTAACTTCTTATAGGAAGGTCTAGGAGCTCTGAAAATGAACGTGCGCGTCTTTCACTCTTCCCGAGGGACTTAGAAGAATTTTGTGATATTTTTTATTAAAATGGTGTATAAGGGTATATATATATAAATATATTTTATGCACTGTATATGAGCTGGCGATTTCTAAGTCTGTGGTTCCGAGAGGGGGTAACCAGGCTCACTAATAAAGGTCAAGCCACTTGGCTGCCAGAATGCCCTGCTTCAGCACAGACCAGAAAGGCATTGTGATAAGCGTATCCCCGGTATAGTCAGGGGTTAATGGGAGTCGTCCCCGTCCCCCCAGTATACGGCCAGAACCATGGACCCGGTACTTGTGGTTCGGACTGTCTCCAACCAGCAATAATGTTGTGAGAGTGAAATTATGTCTAAGTCCAGCTTTGGTACATTAGAAGCAACTCTGAAACTTAACCTAAGCGTTTTTCGAAGCTACTTTTTAGCTAACTTCTTATAGGAAGGTCTCGGAGCTCTGAAAATGAACGTGCGCGTCTTTCACTCTCCCCGAGAGACTTAGAAGAATTTTGTGATATTTTTTATTAAAATGGTGTATAAGGGTATATATATAAATATATTTTATGCACTGTATATGAGCTGGCGATTTCTAAGTCTGTGGTTCCGAGAGGGGGTAACCAGGCTCACTAATAAAGGTCAAGCCACTTGGCTGCCAGAATGCCCTGCTTCAGCACAGACCAGAAAGGCATTGTGATAAGCATATCCCCGGTATAGTCAGGGGTTAATGGGAGTCGTCCCCGTCCCCCCAGTATACGGCCAGAACCATGGACCCGGTACTTGTGGTTCGGACCCTCTCCAACCAGACATAATGTTGTGAGAGTGAAATTATGTCTAAGTCCAGCTTTGGTACATTAGAAGCAACTCTGAAACTTAACCTAAGCGTTTTTCGAAGCTACTTTTTAGCTAACTTCTTATAGGAAGGTCTAGGAGCTCTGAAAATGAACGTGCGCGTCTTTCACTCTTCCAGAGAGACTTAGAAGAATTTTGTGATATTTTTTATTAAAATGGTGTATAAGGGTATATATATAAATATATTTTATGCACTGTATATGAGCTGGCGATTTCTAAGTCTGTGGTTCCGAGAGGGGGTAACCAGGCTCACTAATAAAGGTCAAGCCACTTGGCTGCCAGAATGCCCTGCTTCAGCACAGACCAGAAAGGCATTGTGATAAGCGTATCCCCGGTATAGTCAGGGGTTAATGGGAGTCGTCCCCGTCCCCCCAGTATACGGCCAGAACCATGGACCCGGTACTTGTGGTTCGGACTGTCTCCAACCAGCCATAATGTTGTGAGAGTGAAATTATGTCTAAGTCCAGCTTTGGTACATTAGAAGCAACTCTGAAACTTAACCTAAGCGTTTTTCGAAGCTACTTTTTAGCTAACTTCTTATAGGAAGGTCTCGGAGCTCTGAAAATGAACGTGCGCGTCTTTCACTCTTCCCGAGAGACTTAGAAGAATTTTGTGATATTTTTTATTAAAATGGTGTATAAGGGTATATATATAAATATATTTTATGCACTGTATATGAGCTGGCGATTTCTAAGTCTGTTGTTCCGAGAGGGGGTAACCAGGCTCACTAATAAAGGTCAAGCCACTTGGCTGCCAGAATGCCCTGCTTCAGCACAGACCAGAAAGGCATTGTGATAAGCATATCCCCGGTATAGTCAGGGGTTAATGGGAGTCGTCCCCGTCCCCCCAGTATACGGCCAGAACCATGGACCCGGTACTTGTGGTTCGGACCCTCTCCAACCAGCCATAATGTTGTGAGAGTGAAATTATGTCTAAGTCCAGCTTTGGTACATTAGAAGCAACTCTGAAACTTAACCTAAGCGTTTTTCGAAGCTACTTTTTAGCTAACTTCTTATAGGAAGGTCTAGGAGCTCTGAAAATGAACGTGCGCGTCTTTCTCTCTTCCAGAGAGACTTAGAAGAATTTTGTGATATTTTTTATTAAAATGGTGTATAAGGGTATATATATAAATATATTTTATGCACTGTATATGAGCTGGCGATTTCTAAGTCTGTGGTTCCGAGAGGGGGTAACCAGGCTCACTAATAAAGGTCAAACCACTTGGCTGCCAGAATGCCCTGCTTCAGCACAGACCAGAAAGGCATTGTGATAAGCGTATCCCCGGTATAGTCAGGGGTTAATGGGAGTCGTCCCCGTCCCCCCAGTATACGGCCAGAACCATGGACCCGGTACTTGTGGTTCGGACCCTCTCCAACCAGCCATAATGTTGTGAGAGTGACATTATGTCTAAGTCCAGCTTTGGTACATTAGAAGCAACTCTGAAACTTAACCTAAGCGTTTTTCGAAGCTACTTTTTGGCTAACTTCTTATAGGAAGGTCTAGGAGCTCTGAAAATGAACGTGCGCGTCTTTCACTCTTCCCGAGGGACTTAGAAGAATTTTGTGATATTTTTTATTAAAATGGTGTATAAGGGTATATATATAAATATATTTTATGCACTGTATATGAGCTGGCGATTTCTAAGTCTGTGGTTCCGAGAGGGGGTAACCAGGCTCACTAATAAAGGTCAAACCACTTGGCTGCCAGAATGCCCTGCTTCAGCACAGACCAGAAAGGCATTGTGATAAGCGTATCCCCGGTATAGTCAGGGGTTAATGGGAGTCGTCCCCGTCCCCCCAGTATACGGCCAGAACCATGGACCCGGTACTTGTGGTTCGGACTGTCTCCAACCAGCCATAATGTTGTGAGAGTGACATTATGTCTAAGTCCAGCTTTGGTACATTAGAAGCAACTCTGAAACTTAACCTAAGCGTTTTTCGAAGCTACTTTTTGGCTAACTTCTTATAGGAAGGTCTAGGAGCTCTGAAAATGAACGTGCGCGTCTTTCACTCTTCCCGAGGGACTTAGAAGAATTTTGTGATGTTTTTTATTAAAATGGTGTATAAGGGTATATATATACATATATTTTATGCACTGTATATGAGCTGGCGATTTCTAAGTCTGTGGTTCCGAGAGGGGGTAACCAGGCTCACTAATAAAGGTCAAGCCACTTGGCTGCCAGAATGCCCTGCTTCAGCACAGACCAGAAAGGCATTGTGATAAGCGTATCCCCGGTATAGTCAGGGGTTAATGGGAGTCGTCCCCGTCCCCCCAGTATACGGCCAGAACCATGGACCCGGTACTTGTGGTTCGGACTGTCTCCAACCAGCCATAATGTTGTGAGAGTGAAATTATGTCTAAGTCCAGCTTTGGTACATTAGAAGCAACTCTGAAACTTAACCTAAGCGTTTTTCGAAGCTACTTTTTAGCTAACTTCTTATAGGAATGTCTCGGAGCTCTGAAAATGAACGTGCGCGTCTTTCACTCTTCCCGAGAGACTTAGAAGAATTTTGTGATATTTTTTATTAAAATGGTGTATAAGGGTATATATATAAATATATTTTATGCACTGTATATGAGCTGGCGATTTCTAAGTCTGTGGTTCCGAGAGGGGGTAACCAGGCTCACTAATAAAGGTCAAGCCACTTGGCTGCCAGAATGCCCTGCTTCAGCACAGACCAGAAAGGCATTGTGATAAGCGTATCCCCGGTATAGTCAGGGGTTAATGGGAGTCGTCCCCGTCCCCCCAGTATACGGCCAGAACCATGGACCCGGTACTTGTGGTTCGGACTGTCTCCAACCAGCCATAATGTTGTGAGAGTGACATTATGTCTAAGTCCAGCTTTGGTACATTAGAAGCAACTCTGAAACTTAACCTAAGCGTTTTTCGAAGCTACTTTTTGGCTAACTTCTTATAGGAAGGTCTAGGAGCTCTGAAAATGAACGTGCGCGTCTTTCACTCTTCCCGAGGGACTTAGAAGAATTTTGTGATGTTTTTTATTAAAATGGTGTATAAGGGTATATATATAAATATATTTTATGCACTGTATATGAGCTGGCGATTTCTAAGTCTGTGGTTCCGAGAGGGGGTAACCAGGCTCACTAATAAAGGTCAAGCCACTTGGCTGCCAGAATGCCCTGCTTCAGCACAGACCAGAAAGGCATTGTGATAAGCGTATCCCCGGTATAGTCAGGGGTTAATGGGAGTCGTCCCCGTCCCCCCAGTATACGGCCAGAACCATGGACCCGGTACTTGTGGTTCGGACTGTCTCCAACCAGCCATAATGTTGTGAGAGTGAAATTATGTCTAAGTCCAGCTTTGGTACATTAGAAGCAACTCTGAAACTTAACCTAAGCGTTTTTCGAAGCTACTTTTTAGCTAACTTCTTATAGGAATGTCTCGGAGCTCTGAAAATGAACGTGCGCGTCTTTCACTCTTCCCGAGAGACTTAGAAGAATTTTGTGATATTTTTTATTAAAATGGTGTATAAGGGTATATATATAAATATATTTTATGCACTGTATATGAGCTGGCGATTTCTAAGTCTGTGGTTCCGAGAGGGGGTAACCAGGCTCACTAATAAAGGTCAAGCCACTTGGCTGCCAGAATGCCCTGCTTCAGCACAGACCAGAAAGGCATTGTGATAAGCATATCCCCGGTATAGTCAGGGGTTAATGGGAGTCGTCCCCGTCCCCCCAGTATACGGCCAGAACCATGGACCCGGTACTTGTGGTTCGGACCCTCTCCAACCAGACATAATGTTGTGAGAGTGAAATTATGTCTAAGTCCAGCTTTGGTACATTAGAAGCAACTCTGAAACTTAACCTAAGCGTTTTTCGAAGCTACTTTTTAGTTAACTTCTTATAGGAAGGTCTAGGAGCTCTGAAAATGAACGTGCGCGTCTTTCACTCTTCCAGAGAGACTTAGAAGAATTTTGTGATATTTTTTATTAAAATGGTGTATAAGGGTATATATATAAATATATTTTATGCACTGTATATGAGCTGGCGATTTCTAAGTCTGTGGTTCCGAGAGGGGGTAACCAGGCTCACTAATAAAGGTCAAGCCACTTGGCTGCCAGAATGCCCTGCTTCAGCACAGACCAGAAAGGCATTGTGATAAGCGTATCCCCGGTATAGTCAGGGGTTAATGGGAGTCGTCCCCGTCCCCCCAGTATACGGCCAGAACCATGGACCCGGTACTTGTGGTTCGGACTGTCTCCAACCAGCCATAATGTTGTGAGAGTGAAATTATGTCTAAGTCCAGCTTTGGTACATTAGAAGCAACTCTGAAACTTAACCTACGCGTTTTTCGAAGCTACTTTTTAGCTAACTTCTTATAGGAAGGTCTCGGAGCTCTGAAAATGAACGTGCGCGTCTTTCACTCTTCCCGAGAGACTTAGAAGAATTTTGTGATATTTTTTATTAAAATGGTGTATAAGGGTATATATATAAATATATTTTATGCACTGTATATGAGCTGGCGATTTCTAAGTCTGTGGTTCCGAGAGGGGGTAACCAGGCTCACTAATAAAGGTCAAGCCACTTGGCTGCCAGAATGCCCTGCTTCAGCACAGACCAGAAAGGCATTGTGATAAGCATATCCCAGTTTTTGTCAGGGGTTAATGGGAGTCGTCCCCGTCCCCCCAGTATACGGCCAGAACCATGGACCCGGTACTTGTGGTTCGGACTGTCTCCAACCAGCCATAATGTTGTGAGAGTGAAATTATGTCTAAGTCCAGCTTTGGTACATTAGAAGCAACTCTGAAACTTAACCTAAGCGTTTTTCGAAGCTACTTTTTAGCTAACTTCTTATAGGAAGGTCTCGGAGCTCTGAAAATGAACGTGCGCGTCTTTCACTCTTCCTGAGAGACTTAGAAGAATTTTGTGATATTTTTTATTAAAATGGTGTATAAGGGTATATATATAAATATATTTTATGCACTGTATATGAGCTGGCGATTTCTAAGTCTGTGGTTCCGAGAGGGGGTAACCAGGCTCACTAATAAAGGTCAAGCCACTTGGCTGCCAGAATGCCACTTGGCTGCCAGAATGCCCTGCTTCAGCACAGACCAGAAAGGCATTGTGATAAGCATATCCCCGGTATAGTCAGGGGTTAATGGGAGTCGTCCCCGTCCCCCCAGTATACGGCCAGAACCATGGACCCGGTACTTGTGGTTCGGACCCTCTCCAACCAGCCATAATGTTGTGAGAGTGAAATTATGTCTAAGTCCAGCTTTGGTACATTAGAAGCAACTCTGAAACTTAACCTAAGCGTTTTTCGAAGCTACTTTTTAGCTAACTTCTTATAGGAAGGTCTAGGAGCTCTGAAAATGAACGTGCGCGTCTTTCTCTCTTCCAGAGAGACTTAGAAGAATTTTGTGATATTTTTTATTAAAATGGTGTATAAGGGTATATATATAAATATATTTTATGCACTGTATATGAGCTGGCGATTTCTAAGTCTGTGGTTCCGAGAGGGGGTAACCAGGCTCACTAATAAAGGTCAAACCACTTGGCTGCCAGAATGCCCTGCTTCAGCACAGACCAGAAAGGCATTGTGATAAGCGTATCCCCGGTATAGTCAGGGGTTAATGGGAGTCGTCCCCGTCCCCCCAGTATACGGCCAGAACCATGGACCCGGTACTTGTGGTTCGGACTGTCTCCAACCAGCCATAATGTTGTGAGAGTGACATTATGTCTAAGTCCAGCTTTGGTACATTAGAAGCAACTCTGAAACTTAACCTAAGCGTTTTTCGAAGCTACTTTTTGGCTAACTTCTTATAGGAAGGTCTAGGAGCTCTGAAAATGAACGTGCGCGTCTTTCACTCTTCCCGAGGGACTTAGAAGAATTTTGTGATATTTTTTATTAAAATGGTGTATAAGGGTATATATATAAATATATTTTATGCACTGTATATGAGCTGGCGATTTCTAAGTCTGTGGTTCCGAGAGGGGGTAACCAGGCTCACTAATAAAGGTCAAGCCACTTGGCTGCCAGAATGCCCTGCTTCAGCACAGACCAGAAAGGCATTGTGATAAGCGTATCCCCGGTATAGTCAGGGGTTAATGGGAGTCGTCCCCGTCCCCCCAGTATACGGCCAGAACCATGGACCCGGTACTTGTGGTTCGGACTGTCTCCAACCAGCCATAATGTTGTGAGAGTGAAATTATGTCTAAGTCCAGCTTTGGTACATTAGAAGCAACTCTGAAACTTAACCTAAGTGTTTTTCGAAGCTACTTTTTAGCTAACTTCTTATAGGAAGGTCTCGGAGCTCTGAAAATGAACGTGCGCGTCTTTCACTCTTCCAGAGAGACTTAGAAGAATTTTGTGATATTTTTTATTAAAATGGTGTATAAGGGTATATATATAAATATATTTTATGCACTGTATATGAGCTGGCGATTTCTAAGTCTGTGGTTCCGAGAGGGGGTAACCAGGCTCACTAATAAAGGTCAAGCCACTTGGCTGCCAGAATGCCCTGCTTCAGCACAGACCAGAAAGGCATTGTGATAAGCGTATCCCCGGTATAGTCAGGGGTTAATGGGAGTCGTCCCCGTCCCCCCAGTATACGGCCAGAACCATGGACCCGGTACTTGTGGTTCGGACCCTCTCCAACCAGCCATAATGTTGTGAGAGTGAAATTATGTCTAAGTCCAGCTTTAGTACATTAGAAGCAACTCTGAAACTTAACCTAAGCGTTTTTCGAAGCTACTTTTTAGCTAACTTCTTATAGGAAGGTCTCGGAGCTCTGAAAATGAACGTGCGCGTCTTTCACTCTTCCCGAGAGACTTAGAAGAATTTTGTGATATTTTTTATTAAAATGGTGTATAAGGGTATATATATATAAATATATTTTATGCACTGTATATGAGCTGGCGATTTCTAAGTCTGTGGTTCCGAGAGGGGGTAACCAGGCTCACTAATAAAGGTCAAGCCACTTGGCTGCCAGAATGCCCTGCTTCAGCACAGACCAGAAAGGCATTGTGATAAGCATATCCCCGGTATAGTCAGGGGTTAATGGGAGTCGTCCCCGTCCCCCCAGTATACGGCCAAAACCATGGACCCGGTACTTGTGGTTCGGACCCTCTCCAACCAGACATAATGTTGTGAGAGTGAAATTATGTCTAAGTCCAGCTTTGGTACATTAGAAGCAACTCTGAAACTTAACCTAAGCGTTTTTCGAAGCTACTTTTTAGCTAACTTCTTATAGGAAGGTCTAGGAGCTCTGAAAATGAACGTGCGCGTCTTTCACTCTTCCAGAGAGACTTAGAAGAATTTTGTGATATTTTTTATTAAAATGGTGTATAAGGGTATACTGTATATATAAATATATTTTATGCACTGTATATGAGCTGGCGATTTCTAAGTCTGTGGTTCCGAGAGGGGGTAACCAGGCTCACTAATAAAGGTCAAGCCACTTGGCTGCCAGAATGCCCTGCTTCAGCACAGACCAGAAAGGCATTGTGATAAGCATATCCCCGGTATAGTCAGGGGTTAATGGGAGTCGTCCCCGTCCCCCCAGTATACGGCCAGAACCATGGACCCGGTACTTGTGGTTCGGACCCTCTCCAACCAGCCATAATGTTGTGAGAGTGAAATTATGTCTAAGTCCAGCTTTGGTACATTAGAAGCAACTCTGAAACTTAACCTAAGCGTTTTTCGAAGCTACTTTTTAGCTAACTTCTTATAGGAAGGTCTAGGAGCTCTGAAAATGAACGTGCGCGTCTTTCACTCTTCCAGAGAGACTTAGAAGAATTTTGTGATATTTTTTATTAAAATGGTGTATAAGGGTATATATATAAATATATTTTATGCACTGTATATGAGCTGGCGATTTCTAAGTCTGTGGTTCCGAGAGGGGGTAACCAGGCTCACTAATAAAGGTCAAACCACTTGGCTGCCAGAATGCCCTGCTTCAGCACAGACCAGAAAGGCATTGTGATAAGCGTATCCCCGGTATAGTCAGGGGTTAATGGGAGTCGTCCCCGTCCCCCCAGTATACGGCCAGAACCATGGACCCGTTACTTGTGGTTCGGACTGTCTCCACCAGCCATAATGTTGTGAGAGTGAAATTATATCTAAGTCCAGCTTTGGTACATTAGAAGCAACTCTGAAACTTAACCTAAGCGTTTTTCGAAGCTACTTTTTGGCTAACTTCTTATTGGAAGGTCTGGGAGCTCTGAAAATGAACGTACGCGTCTTTCACTCTTCCCGAGGGACTTAGAAGAATATTGTGATATTTTTTATTAAAATGGTGTATAAGGGTATATATATAAATATATTTTATGCACTGTATATGAGCTGGCGATTTCTAAGTCTGTGGTTCCGAGAGGGGGTAACCAGGCTCACTAATAAAGGTCAAGCCACTTGCCTGCCAGAATGCCCTGCTTCAGCACAGACCAGAAAGGCATTGTGATAAGCGTATCCCCGGTATAGTCAGGGGTTAATGGGAGTCGTCCCCGTCCCACCAGTATACGGCCAGAACCATGGACCCGGTACTTGTGGTTCGGACCCTCTCCAACCAGCCATAATGTTGTGAGAGTGAAATTATGTCTAAGTCCAGCTTTGGTACATTAGAAGCAACTCTGAAACTTAACCTAAGCGTTTTTCGAAGCTACTTTGTAGCTAACTTCTTATAGGAAGGTCTCGGAGCTCTGAAAATGAACGTGCGCGTCTTTCACTCTTCCCGAGAGACTTAGAAGAATTTTGTGATATTTTTTATTAAAATGGTGTATAAGGGTATATATATAAATATATTTTATGCACTGTATATGAGCTGGCGATTTCTAAGTCTGTGGTTCCGAGAGGGGGTAACCAGGCTCACTAATAAAGGTCAAGCCACTTGGCTGCCAGAATGCCCTGCTTCAGCACAGACCAGAAAGGCATTGTGATAAGCATATCCCCGGTATAGTCAGGGGTTAATGGGAGTCGTCCCCGTCCCCCCAGTATACGGCCAGAACCATGGACCCGGTACTTGTGGTTCGGACCCTCTCCAACCAGCCATAATGTTGTGAGAGTGAAATTATGTCTAAGTCCAGCTTTGGTACATTAGAAGCAACTCTGAAACTTAACCTAAGCGTTTTTCGAAGCTACTTTTTAGCTAACTTCTTATAGGAAGGTCTAGGAGCTCTGAAAATGAACGTGCGCGTCTTTCACTCTTCCAGAGAGACTTAGAAGAATTTTGTGATATTTTTTATTAAAATGGTGTATAAGGGTATATATATAAATATATTTTATGCACTGTATATGAGCTGGCGATTTCTAAGTCTGTGGTTCCGAGAGGGGGTAACCAGGCTCACTAATAAAGGTCAAACCACTTGGCTGCCAGAATGCCCTGCTTCAGCACAGACCAGAAAGGCATTGTGATAAGCGTATCCCCGGTATAGTCAGGGGTTAATGGGAGTCGTCCCCGTCCCCCCAGTATACGGCCAGAACCATGGACCCGGTACTTGTGGTTCGGACCCTCTCCAACCAGCCATAATGTTGTGAGAGTGAAATTATGTCTAAGTCCAGCTTTGGTACATTAGAAGCAACTCTGAAACTTAACCTAAGCGTTTTTCGAAGCTACTTTTTAGCTAACTTCTTATAGGAAGGTCTCGGAGCTCTGAAAATGAACGTGCGCGTCTTTCACTCTTCCCGAGAGACTTAGAAGAATTTTGTGATATTTTTTATTAAAATGGTGTATAAGGGTATATATATATAAATATATTTTATGCACTGTATATGAGCTGGCGATTTCTAAGTCTGTGGTTCCGAGAGGGGGTAACCAGGCTCACTAATAAAGGTCAAGCCACTTGGCTGCCAGAATGCCCTGCTTCAGCACAGACCAGAAAGGCATTGTGATAAGCATATCCCCGGTATAGTCAGGGGTTAATGGGAGTCGTCCCCGTCCCCCCAGTATACGGCCAGAACCATGGACCCGGTACTTGTGGTTCGGACCCTCTCCAACCAGCCATAATGTTGTGAGAGTGAAATTATGTCTAAGTCCAGCTTTGGTACATTAGAAGCAACTCTGAAACTTAACCTAAGCGTTTTTCGAAGCTACTTTTTAGCTAACTTCTTATAGGAAGGTCTAGGAGCTCTGAAAATGAACGTGCGCGTCTTTCACTCTTCCAGAGAGACTTAGAAGAATTTTGTGATATTTTTTATTAAAATGGTGTATAAGGGTATATATATAAATATATTTTATGCACTGTATATGAGCTGGCGATTTCTAAGTCTGTGGTTCCGAGAGGGGGTAACCAGGCTCACTAATAAAGGTCAAACCACTTGGCTGCCAGAATGCCCTGCTTCAGCACAGACCAGAAAGGCATTGTGATAAGCGTATCCCCGGTATAGTCAGGGGTTAATGGGAGTCGTCCCCGTCCCCCCAGTATACGGCCAGAACCATGGACCCGGTACTTGTGGTTCGGACTGTCTCCAACCAGCCATAATGTTGTGAGAGTGACATTATGTCTAAGTCCAGCTTTGGTACATTAGAAGCAACTCTGAAACTTAACCTAAGCGTTTTTCGAAGCTACTTTTTGGCTAACTTCTTATAGGAAGGTCTAGGAGCTCTGAAAATGAACGTGCGCGTCTTTCACTCTTCCCGAGGAACTTAGAAGAATTTTGTGATATTTTTTATTAAAATGGTGTATAAGGGTATATATATAAATATATTTTATGCACTGTATATGAGCTGGCGATTTCTAAGTCTGTGGTTCCGAGAGGGGGTAACCAGGCTCACTAATAAAGGTCTAGCCACTTGGCTGCCAGAATGCCCTGCTTCAGCACAGACCAGAAAGGCATTGTGATAAGCGTATCCCCGGTATAGTCAGGGGTTAATGGGACTCGTCCCCGTCCCCCCAGTATACGGCCAGAACCATGGACCCGGTACTTGTGGTTCGGACTGTCTCCAACCAGCCATAATGTTGTGAGAGTGAAATTATATCTAAGTCCAGCTTTGGTACATTAGAAGCAACTCTGAAACTTAACCTAAGCGTTTTTCGAAGCTACTTTTTGGCTAACTTCTTATAGGAAGGTCTAGGAGCTCTGAAAATGAACGTGCGCGTCTTTTACTCTTCCCGAGGGACTTAGAAGAATTTTGTGATATTTTTTATTAAAATGGTGTATAAGGGTATATATATAAATATATTTTATGCACTGTATATGAGCTGGCGATTTCTAAGTCTGTGGTTCCGAGAGGGGGTAACCAGGCTCACTAATAAAGGTCAAGCCACTTGGCTGCCAGAATGCCCTGCTTCAGCACAGACCAGAAAGGCATTGTGATAAGCGTATCCCCGGTATAGTCAGGGGTTAATGGGAGTCGTCCCCGTCCCCCCAGTATACGGCCAGAACCATGGACCCGGTACTTGTGGTTCGGACTGTCTCCAACCAGCCATAATGTTGTGAGAGTGACATTATGTCTAAGTCCAGCTTTGGTACATTAGAAGCAACTCTGAAACTTAACCTAAGCGTTTTTCGAAGCTACTTTTTGGCTAACTTCTTATAGGAAGGTCTAGGAGCTCTGAAAATGAACGTGCGCGTCTTTCACTCTTCCCGAGGGACTTAGAAGAATTTTGTGATATTTTTTATTAAAATGGTGTATAAGGGTATATATATAAATATATTTTATGCACTGTATATGAGCTGGCGATTTCGAAGTCTGTGGTTCCGAGAGGGGGTAACCAGGCTCACTAATAAAGGTCAAGCCACTTGGCTGCCAGAATGCCCTGCTTCAGCACAGACCAGAAAGGCATTGTGATAAGCGTATCCCCGGTATAGTCAGGGGTTAATGGGAGTCGTCCCCGTCCCCCCAGTATACGGCCAGAACCATGGACCCGGTACTTGTGGTTCGGACTGTCTCCAACCAGCCATAATGTTGTGAGAGTGAAATTATGTCTAAGTCCAGCTTTGGTACTGTACATTAGAAGCAACTCTGAAACTTAACCTAAGCGTTTTTCGAAGCTACTTTTTAGCTAACTTCTTATAGGAAGGTCTAGGAGCTCTGAAAATGAACGTGCGCGTCTTTCACTCTTCCCGAGGGACTTAGAAGAATTTTGTGATATTTTTTATTAAAATGGTGTATAAGGGTATATATATAAATATATTTTATGCACTGTATATGAGCTGGCGATTTCTAAGTCTGTGGTTCCGAGAGGGGGTAACCAGGCTCACTAATAAAGGTCAAGCCACTTGGCTGCCAGAATGCCCTGCTTCAGCACAGACCAGAAAGGCATTGTGATAAGCGTATCCCCGGTATAGTCAGGGGTTAATGGGAGTCGTCCCCGTCCCCCCAGTATACGGCCAGAACCATGGACCCGGTACTTGTGGTTCGGACCCTCTCCAACCAGCCATAATGTTGTGAGAGTGAAATTATGTCTAAGTCCAGCTTTGGTACATTAGAAGCAACTCTGAAACTTAACCTAAGCGTTTTTCGAAGCTACTTTTTAGCTAACTTCTTATAGGAAGGTCTCGGAGCTCTGAAAATGAACGTGCGCGTCTTTCACTCTTCCCGAGAGACTTAGAAGAATTTTGTGATATTTTTTATTAAAATGGTGTATAAGGGTATATATATAAATATATTTTATGCACTGTATATGAGCTGGCGATTTCTAAGTCTGTGGTTCCGAGAGGGGGTAACCAGGCTCACTAATAAAGGTCAAGCCACTTGGCTGCCAGAATGCCCTGCTTCAGCACAGACCAGAAAGGCATTGTGATAAGCATATCCCCGGTATAGTCAGGGGTTAATGGGAGTCGTCCCCGTCCCCCCAGTATACGGCCAGAACCATGGACCCGGTACTTGTGGTTCGGACCCTCTCCAACCAGCCATAATGTTGTGAGAGTGAAATTATGTCTAAGTCCAGCTTTGGTACATTAGAAGCAACTCTGAAACTTAACCTAAGCGTTTTTCGAAGCTACTTTTTAGCTAACTTCTTATAGGAAGGTCTAGGAGCTCTGAAAATGAACGTGCGCGTCTTTCACTCTTCCAGAGAGACTTAGAAGAATTTTGTGATATTTTTTATTAAAATGGTGTATAAGGGTATATATATATAAATATATTTTATGCACTGTATATGAGCTGGCGATTTCTAAGTCTGTGGTTCCGAGAGGGGGTAACCAGGCTCACTAATAAAGGTCAAGCCACTTGGCTGCCAGAATGCCCTGCTTCAGCACAGACCAGAAAGGCATTGTGATAAGCATATCCCCGGTATAGTCAGGGGTTAATGGGAGTCGTCCCCGTCCCCCCAGTATACGGCCAGAACCATGGACCCGGTACTTGTGGTTCGTACCCTCTCCAACCAGCCATAATGTTGTGAGAGTGAAATTATGTCTAAGTCCAGCTTTGGTACATTAGAAGCAACTCTGAAACTTAACCTAAGCGTTTTTCGAAGCTACTTTTTAGCTAACTTCTTATAGGAAGGTCTAGGAGCTCTGAAAATAAACGTGCGCGTCTTTCACTCTTCCAGAGAGACTTAGAAGAATTTTGTGATATTTTTTATTAAAATGGTGTATAAGGGTATATATATATAAATATATTTTATGCACTGTATATGAGCTGGCGATTTCTAAGTCTGTGGTTCCGAGAGGGGGTAACCAGGCTCACTAATAAAGGTCAAGCCACTTGGCTGCCAGAATGCCCTGCTTCAGCACAGACCAGAAAGGCATTGTGATAAGCGTATCCCCGGTATAGTCAGGGGTTAATGGGAGTCCCCCCCGTCCCCCCAGTATACGGCCAGAACCATGGACCCGGTACTTGTGGTTCGGACCCTCTCCAACCAGCCATAATGTTGTGAGAGTGAAATTATGTCTAAGTCCAGCTTTGGTACATTAGAAGCAACTCTGAAACTTAACCTAAGCGTTATTCGAAGCTACTTTTTAGCTAACTTCTTATAGGAAGGTCTAGGAGCTCTGAAAATGAACGTGCGCGTCTTTCACTCTTCCCGAGAGACTTAGAAGAATTTTGTGATATTTTTTATTAAAATGGTGTATAAGGGTATATATATAAATATATTTTATGCACTGTATATGAGCTGGCGATTTCTAAGTCTGTGGTTCCGAGAGGGGGTAACCAGGCTCACTAATAAAGGTCAAGCCACTTGGCTGCCAGAATGCCCTGCTTCAGCACAGACCAGAAAGGCATTGTGATAAGCGTATCCCCGGTATAGTCAGGGGTTAATGGGAGTCGTCCCCGTCCCCCCAGTATACGGCCAGAACCATGGACCCGGTACTTGTGGTTCGGACCCTCTCCAACCAGCCATAATGTTGTGAGAGTGAAATTATGTCTAAGTCCAGCTTTGGTACATTAGAAGCAACTCTGAAACTTAACCTAAGCGTTTTTCGGAGCTACTTTTTAGCTAACTTCTTATAGGAAGGTCTAGGAGCTCTGAAAATGAACGTGCGCGTCTTTCACTCTTCCCGAGAGACAGAAGAATTTTGTGATATTTTTTATTAAAATGGTGTATAAGGGTATATATATAAATATATTTTATGCACTGTATATGAGCTGGCGATTTCTAAGTCTGTGGTTCCGAGAGGGGGTAACCAGGCTCACTAATAAAGGTCAAGCCACTTGGCTGCCAGAATGCCCTGCTTCAGCACAGACCAGAAAGGCATTGTGATAAGCGTATCCCCGGTATAGTCAGGGGTTAATGGGAGTCGTCCCCGTCCCCCCAGTATACGGCCAGAACCATGGACCCGGTACTTGTGGTTCGGACCCTCTCCAACCAGCCATAATGTTGTGAGAGTGAAATTATGTCTAAGTCCAGCTTTGGTACATTAGAAGCAACTCTGAAACTTAACCTAAGCGTTTTTCGAAGCTACTTTTTAGCTAACTTCTTATAGGAAGGTCTCGGAGCTCTGAAAATGAACGTGCGTGTCTTTCACTCTTCCCGAGAGACTTAGAAGAATTTTGTGATATTTTTTATTAAAATGGTGTATAAGGGTATATATATAAATATATTTTATGCACTGTATATGAGCTGGCGATTTCTAAGTCTGTGGTTCCGAGAGGGGGTAACCAGGCTCACTAATAAAGGTCAAGCCACTTGGCTGCCAGAATGCCCTGCTTCAGCACAGACCAGAAAGGCATTGTGATAAGCGTATCCCCGGTATAGTCAGGGGTTAATGGGAGTCGTCCCCGTCCCCCCAGTATACGGCCAGAACCATGGACCCGGTACTTGTGGTTCGGACCCTCTCCAACCAGCCATAATGTGAGAGTGAAATTATGTCTAAGTCCAGCTTTGGTACATTAGAAACAACTCTGAAACTTAACCTAAGCGTTTTTCGAAGCTACTTTTTGGCTAACTTCTTATAGGAAGGTCTAGGAGCTCTGAAAATGAACGTGCGCGTCTTTCACTCTTCCCGAGGGACTTAGAAGAATTTTGTGATATTTTTTATTAAAATGGTGTATAAGGGTATATATATAAATATATTGTATGCACTGTATATGAGCTGGCGATTTCTAAGTCTGTGGTTACGAGAGGGGGTAACCAGGCTCACTAATAAAGGTCAAGCCACTTGGCTGCCAGAATGCCCTGCTTCAGCACAGACCAGAAAGGCATTGTGATAAGCATATCCCAGGTATAGTCAGGGGTTAATGGGAGTCGTCCCCGTCCCCACAGTATACGGCCAGAACCATGGACCCGGTACTTGTGGTTCGGACCCTCTCCAACCAGACATAATGTTGTGAGAGTGAAATTATGTCTAAGTCCAGCTTTGGTACATTAGAAGCAACTCTGAAACTTAACCTAAGCGTTTTTCGAAGCTACTTTTTAGCTAACTTCTTATAGGAAGGTCTCGGAGCTCTGAAAATGAACGTGCGCGTCTTTCACTCTTCCCGAGAGACTTAGAAGAATTTTGTGATATTTTTTATTAAAATGGTGTATAAGGGTATATATATAAATATATTTTATGCACTGTATATGAGCTGGCGATTTCTAAGTCTGTGGTTCCGAGAGGGGGTAACCAGGCTCACTAATAAAGGTCAAGCCACTTGGCTGCCAGAATGCCCTGCTTCAGCACAGACCAGAAAGGCATTGTGATAAGCGTATCCCCGGTATAGTCAGGGGTTAATGGGAGTCGTCCCCGTCCCCCCAGTATACGGCCAGAACCATGGACCCGGTACTTGTGGTTCGGACCCTCTCCAACCAGCCATAATGTGAGAGTGAAATTATGTCTAAGTCCAGCTTTGGTACATTAGAAGCAACTCTGAAACTTAACCTAAGCGTTTTTCGAAGCTACTTTTTGGCTAACTTCTTATAGGAAGGTCTAGGAGCTCTAAAAATGAACGTGCGCGTCTTTCACTCTTCCCGAGGGACTTAGAAGAATTTTGTGATATTTTTTATTAAAATGGTGTATAAGGGTATATATATAAATATATTGTATGCACTGTATATGAGCTGGCGATTTCTAAGTCTGTGGTTACGAGAGGGGGTAACCAGGCTCACTAATAAAGGTCAAGACACTTGGCTGCCAGAATGCCCTGCTTCAGCACAGACCAGAAAGGCATTGTGATAAGCATATCCCAGGTATAGTCAGGGGTTAATGGGAGTCGTCCCCGTCCCCACAGTATACGGCCAGAACCATGGACCCGGTACTTGTGGTTCGGACCCTCTCCAACCAGACATAATGTTGTGAGAGTGAAATTATGTCTAAGTCCAGCTTTGGTACATTAGAAGCAACTCTGAAACTTAACCTAAGCGTTTTTCGAAGCTACTTATTGGCTAACTTCTTATAGGAAGGTCTAGGAGCTCTGAAAATGAACGTGCGCGTCTTTCACTCTTCCCGAGGGACTTAGAAGAATTTTGTGATATTTTTTATTAAAATGGTGTATAAGGGTATATATATAAATATATTTTATGCACTGTATATGAGCTGGCGATTTCTAAGTCTGTGGTTCCGAGAGGGGGTAACCAGGCTCACTAATAAAGGTCAAGCCACTTGGCTGCCAGAATGCCCTGCTTCAGCACAGACCAGAAAGGCATTGTGATAAGCGTATCCCCGGTATAGTCAGGGGTTAATGGGAGTCGTCCCCGTACCCCCAGTATACGGCCAGAACCATGGACCCGGTACTTGTGGTTCGGACCCTCTCCAACCAGCCATAATGTTGTGAGAGTGAAATTATGTCTAAGTCCAGCTTTGGTACATTAGAAGCAACTCTGAAACTTAACCTAAGCGTTTTTCGAAGCTACTTTTTAGCTAACTTCTTATAGGAAGGTCTAGGAGCTCTGAAAATGAACGTGCGCATCTTTCACTCTTCCCGAGAGACTTAGAAGAATTTTGTGATATTTTTAATTAAAATGGTGTATAAGGGTATATATATATAAATATATTTTATGCACTGTATATGAGCTGGCGATTTCTAAGTCTGTGGTTCCGAGAGGGGGTAACCAGGCTCACTAATAAAGGTCAAGCCACTTGGCTGCCAGAATGCCCTGCTTCAGCACAGACCAGAAAGGCATTGTGATAAGCGTATCCCCGGTATAGTCAGGGGTTAATGGGAGTCGTCCCCGTCCTCCCAGTATACGGCCAGAACCATGGACCCGGTACTTGTGGTTCGGACTGTCTCCAACCAGCCATAATGTTGTGAGAGTGAAATTATGTCTAAGTCCAGCTTTGGTACATTAGAAGCAACTCTGAAACTTAACCTAAGCGTTTTTCGAAGCTACTTTTTGGCTAACTTCTTATAGGAAGGTCTAGGAGCTCTGAAAATGAACGTGCGCGTCTTTCACTCTTCCCGAGGGACTTAGAAGAATTTTGTGATATTTTTTATTAAAATGGTGTATAAGGGTATATATACTGTATAAATATATTTTATGCACTGTATATGAGCTGGCGATTTCTAAGTCTGTGGTTCCGAGAGGGGGTAACCAGGCTCACTAATAAAGGTCAAGCCACTTGGCTGCCAGAATGCCCTGCTTCAGCACAGACCAGAAAGGCATTGTGATAAGCGTATCCCCGGTATAGTCAGGGGTTAATGGGAGTCGTCCCCGTCCCCCCAGTATACGGCCAGAACCATGGACCCGGTACTTGTGGTTCGGACCCTCTCCAACCAGCCATAATGTTGTGAGAGTGAAATTATGTCTAAGTCCAGCTTTGGTACATTAGAAGCAACTCTGAAACTTAACCTAAGCGTTTTTCGAAGCTACTTTTTAGCTAACTTCTTATAGGAAGGTCTAGGAGCTCTGAAAATGAACGTGCGCGTCTTTCACTCTTCCCGAGAGATTTAGAAGAATTTTGTGATATTTTTTATTAAAATGGTGTATAAGGGTATATATATAAATATATTTTATGCACTGTATATGAGCTGGCGATTTCTAAGTCTGTGGTTCCGAGAGGGGGTAACCAGGCTCACTAATAAAGGTCAAGCCACTTGGCTGCCAGAATGCCCTGCTTCAGCACAGACCAGAAAGGCATTGTGATAAGCGTATCCCCGGTATAGTCAGGGGTTAATGGGAGTCGTCCCCGTCCCCCCAGTATACGGCCAGAACCATGGACCCGGTACTTGTGGTTCGGACCCTCTCCAACCAGCCATAATGTTGTGAGAGTGAAATTATGTCTAAGTCCAGCTTTGGTACATTAGAAGCAACTCTGAAACTTAACCTAAGCGTTTTTCGAAGCTACTTTTTAGCTATCTTCTTATAGGAAGGTCTAGGAGCTCTGAAAATGAACGTGCGCGTCTTTCACTCTTCCCGAGAGACTTAGAAGAATTTTGTGATATTTTTAATTAAAATGGTGTATAAGGGTATATATATAAATATATTTTATGCACTGTATATGAGCTGGCGATTTCTAAGTCTGTGGTTCCGAGAGGGGGTAACCAGGCTCACTAATAAAGGTCAAGCCACTTGGCTGCCAGAATGCCCTGCTTCAGCACAGACCAGAAAGGCATTGTGATAAGCGTATCCCCGGTATAGTCAGGGGTTAATGGGAGTCGTCCCCGTCCTCCCAGTATACGGCCAGAACCATGGACCCGGTACTTGTGGTTCGGACTGTCTCCAACCAGCCATAATGTTGTGAGAGTGAAATTATGTCTAAGTCCAGCTTTGGTACATTAGAAGCAACTCTGAAACTTAACCTAAGCGTTTTTCGAAGCTACTTTTTGGCTAACTTCTTATAGGAAGGTCTAGGAGCTCTGAAAATGAACGTGCGCGTCTTTCACTCTTCCCGAGGGACTTAGAAGAATTTTGTGATATTTTTTATTAAAATGGTGTATAAGGGTATATATATAAATATATTTTATGCACTGTATATGAGCTGGCGATTTCTAAGTCTGTGGTTCCGAGAGGGGGTAACCAGGCTCACTAATAAAGGTCAAGCCACTTGGCTGCCAGAATGCCCTGCTTCAGCACAGACCAGAAAGGCATTGTGATAAGCGTATCCCCGGTATAGTCAGGGGTTAATGGGAGTCGTCCCCGTCCCCCCAGTATACGGCCAGAACCATGGACCCGGTACTTGTGGTTCGGACCCTCTCCAACCAGCCATAATGTTGTGAGAGTGAAATTATGTCTAAGTCCAGCTTTGGTACATTAGAAGCAACTCTGAAACTTAACCTAAGCGTTTTTCGAAGCTACTTTTTAGCTAACTTCTTATAGGAAGGTCTAGGAGCTCTGAAAATGAACGTGCGCGTCTTTCACTCTTCCCGAGAGACTTAGAAGAATTTTGTGATATTTTTTATTAAAATGGTGTATAAGGGTATATATATAAATATATTTTATGCACTGTATATGAGCTGGCGATTTCTAAGTCTGTGGTTCCGAGAGGGGGTAACCAGGCTCACTAATAAAGGTCAAGCCACTTGGCTGCCAGAATGCCCTGCTTCAGCACAGACCAGAAAGGCATTGTGATAAGCGTATCCCCGGTATAGTCAGGGGTTAATGGGAGTCGTCCCCGTCCCCCCAGTATACGGCCAGAAC
This sequence comes from Ascaphus truei, assembly GCF_040206685.1. NCBI lineage: Eukaryota > Metazoa > Chordata > Amphibia > Anura > Ascaphidae > Ascaphus > Ascaphus truei. Next base: position 3,985,197 of record NC_134493.1, read on the forward strand.
CATGGACCCGGTACTTGTGGTTCGGACCCTCTCCAACCAGCCATAATGTTGTGAGAGTGAAATTATGTCTAAGTCCAGCTTTGGTACATTAGAAGCAACTCTGAAACTTAACCTAAGCGTTTTTCGAAGCTACTTTTTAGCTATCTTCTTATAGGAAGGTCTAGGAGCTCTGAAAATGAACGTGCGCGTCTTTCACTCTTCCCGAGAGACTTAGAAGAATTTTGTGATATTTTTAATTAAAATGGTGTATAAGGGTATATATATAAATATATTTTATGCACTGTATATGAGCTGGCGATTTCTAAGTCTGTGGTTCCGAGAGGGGGTAACCAGGCTCACTAATAAAGGTCAAGCCACTTGGCTGCCAGAATGCCCTGCTTCAGCACAGACCAGAAAGGCATTGTGATAAGCGTATCCCCGGTATAGTCAGGGGTTAATGGGAGTCGTCCCCGTCCTCCCAGTATACGGCCAGAACCATGGACCCGGTACTTGTGGTTCGGACTGTCTCCAACCAGCCATAATGTTGTGAGAGTGAAATTATGTCTAAGTCCAGCTTTGGTACATTAGAAGCAACTCTGAAACTTAACCTAAGCGTTTTTCGAAGCTACTTTTTGGCTAACTTCTTATAGGAAGGTCTAGGAGCTCTGAAAATGAACGTGCGCGTCTTTCACTCTTCCCGAGGGACTTAGAAGAATTTTGTGATATTTTTTATTAAAATGGTGTATAAGGGTATATATATAAATATATTTTATGCACTGTATATGAGCTGGCGATTTCTAAGTCTGTGGTTCCGAGAGGGGGTAACCAGGCTCACTAATAAAGGTCAAGCCACTTGGCTGCCAGAATGCCCTGCTTCAGCACAGACCAGAAAGGCATTGTGATAAGCGTATCCCCGGTATAGTCAGGGGTTAATGGGAGTCGTCCCCGTCCCCCCAGTATACGGCCAGAACCATGGACCCGGTACTTGTGGTTCGGACCCTCTCCAACCAGCCATAATGTTGTGAGAGTGAAATTATGTCTAAGTCCAGCTTTGGTACATTAGAAGCAACTCTGAAACTTAACCTAAGCGTTTTTCGAAGCTACTTTTTAGCTAACTTCTTATAGGAAGGTCTAGGAGCTCTGAAAATGAACGTGCGCGTCTTTCACTCTTCCCGAGAGACTTAGAAGAATTTTGTGATATTTTTTATTAAAATGGTGTATAAGGGTATATATATAAATATATTTTATGCACTGTATATGAGCTGGCGATTTCTAAGTCTGTGGTTCCGAGAGGGGGTAACCAGGCTCACTAATAAAGGTCAAGCCACTTGGCTGCCAGAATGCCCTGCTTCAGCACAGACCAGAAAGGCATTGTGATAAGCGTATCCCCGGTATAGTCAGGGGTTAATGGGAGTCGTCCCCGTCCCCCCAGTATACGGCCAGAACCATGGACCCGGTACTTGTGGTTCGGACCCTCTCCAACCAGCCATAATGTGAGAGTGAAATTATGTCTAAGTCCAGCTTTGGTACATTAGAAGCAACTCTGAAACTTAACCTAAGCGTTTTTCGAAGCTACTTATTGGCTAACTTCTTATAGGAAGGTCTAGGAGCTCTGAAAATGAACGTGCGCGTCTTTCACTCTTCCCGAGGGACTTAGAAGAATTTTGTGATATTTTTTATTAAAATGGTGTATAAGGGTATATATATAAATATATTTTATGCACTGTATATGAGCTGGCGATTTCTAAGTCTGTGGTTCCGAGAGGGGGTAACCAGGCTCACTAATAAAGGTCAAGCCACTTGGCTGCCAGAATGCCCTGCTTCAGCACAGACCAGAAAGGCATTGTGATAAGCGTATCCCCGGTATAGTCAGGGGTTAATGGGAGTCGTCCCCGTCCTCCCAGTATACGGCCAGAACCATGGACCCGGTACTTGTGGTTCGGACTGTCTCCAACCAGCCATAATGTTGTGAGAGTGAAATTATGTCTAAGTCCAGCTTTGGTACATTAGAAGCAACTCTGAAACTTAACCTAAGCGTTTTTCGAAGCTACTTTTTGGCTAACTTCTTATAGGAAGGTCTAGGAGCTCTGAAAATGAACGTGCGCGTCTTTCACTCTTCCCGAGGGACTTAGAAGAATTTTGTGATATTTTTTATTAAAATGGTGTATAAGGGTATATATACTGTATAAATATATTTTATGCACTGTATATGAGCTGGCGATTTCTAAGTCTGTGGTTCCGAGAGGGGGTAAACAGGCTCACTAATAAAGGTCAAGCCACTTGGCTGCCAGAATGCCCTGCTTCAGCACAGACCAGAAAGGCATTGTGATAAGCGTATCCCCGGTATAGTCAGGGGTTAATGGGAGTCGTCCCCGTCCCCCCAGTATACGGCCAGAACCATGGACCCGGTACTTGTGGTTCGGACCCTCTCCAACCAGCCATAATGTTGTGAGAGTGAAATTATGTCTAAGTCCAGCTTTGGTACATTAGAAGCAACTCTGAAACTTAACCTAAGCGTTTTTCGAAGCTACTTTTTAGCTAACTTCTTATAGGAAGGTCTAGGAGCTCTGAAAATGAACGTGCGCGTCTTTCACTCTTCCCGAGAGATTTAGAAGAATTTTGTGATATTTTTTATTAAAATGGTGTATAAGGGTATATATATAAATATATTTTATGCACTGTATATGAGCTGGCGATTTCTAAGTCTGTGGTTCCGAGAGGGGGTAACCAGGCTCACTAATAAAGGTCAAGCCACTTGGCTGCCAGAATGCCCTGCTTCAGCACAGACCAGAAAGGCATTGTGATAAGCGTATCCCTGGTATAGTCAGGGGTTAATGGGAGTCGTCCCCGTCCCCCCAGTATACGGCCAGAACCATGGACCCGGTACTTGTGGTTCGGACCCTCTCCAACCAGCCATAATGTTGTGAGAGTGAAATTATGTCTAAGTCCAGCTTTGGTACATTAGAAGCAACTCTGAAACTTAACCTAAGCGTTTTTCGAAGCTACTTTTTAGCTATCTTCTTATAGGAAGGTCTAGGAGCTCTGAAAATGAACGTGCGCGTCTTTCACTCTTCCCGAGAGACTTAGAAGAATTTTGTGATATTTTTAATTAAAATGGTGTATAAGGGTATATATATAAATATATTTTATGCACTGTATATGAGCTGGCGATTTCTAAGTCTGTGGTTCCGAGAGGGGGTAACCAGGCTCACTAATAAAGGTCAAGCCACTTGGCTGCCAGAATGCCCTGCTTCAGCACAGACCAGAAAGGCATTGTGATAAGCGTATCCCCGGTATAGTCAGGGGTTAATGGGAGTCGTCCCCGTCCTCCCAGTATACGGCCAGAACCATGGACCCGGTACTTGTGGTTCGGACTGTCTCCAACCAGCCATAATGTTGTGAGAGTGAAATTATGTCTAAGTCCAGCTTTGGTACATTAGAAGCAACTCTGAAACTTAACCTAAGCGTTTTTCGAAGCTACTTTTTGGCTAACTTCTTATAGGAAGGTCTAGGAGCTCTGAAAATGAACGTGCGCGTCTTTCACTCTTCCCGAGGGACTTAGAAGAATTTTGTGTTTTTTTTTATTAAAATGGTGTATAAGGGTATATATATAAATATATTTTATGCACTGTATATGAGCTGGCGATTTCTAAGTCTGTGGTTCCGAGAGGGGGTAACCAGGCTCACTAATAAAGGTCAAGCCACTTGGCTGCCAGAATGCCCTGCTTCAGCACAGACCAGAAAGGCATTGTGATAAGCGTATCCCCGGTATAGTCAGGGGTTAATGGGAGTCGTCCCCGTCCCCCCAGTATACGGCCAGAACCATGGACCCGGTACTTGTGGTTCGGACCCTCTCCAACCAGCCATAATGTTGTGAGAGTGAAATTATGTCTAAGTCCAGCTTTGGTACATTAGAAGCAACTCTGAAACTTAACCTAAGCGTTTTTCGAAGCTACTTTTTAGCTAACTTCTTATAGGAAGGTCTAGGAGCTCTGAAAATGAACGTGCGCGTCTTTCACTCTTCCCGAGAGACTTAGAAGAATTTTGTGATATTTTTTATTAAAATGGTGTATAAGGGTATATATATAAATATATTTTATGCACTGTATATGAGCTGGCGATTTCTAAGTCTGTGGTTCCGAGAGGGGGTAACCAGGCTCACTAATAAAGGTCAAGCCACTTGGCTGCCAGAATGCCCTGCTTCAGCACAGACCAGAAAAGCATTGTGATAAGCGTATCCCCGGTATAGTCAGGGGTTAATGGGAGTCGTCCCCGTCCCCCCAGTATACGGCCAGAACCATGGACCCGGTACTTGTGGTTCGGATTGTCTCCAACCAGCCATAATGTTGTGAGAGTGAAATTATGTCTAAGTCCAGCTTTGGTACATTAGAAGCAACTCTGAAACTTAACCTAAGCGTTTTTCGAAGCTACTTTTTGGCTAACTTCTTATAGGAAGGTCTAGGAGCTCTAAAAATGAACGTGCGCGTCTTTCACTCTTCCCGAGAGACTTAGAAGAATTTTGTGATATTTTTAATTAAAATGGTGTATAAGGGTATATATATAAATATATTTTATGCACTGTATATGAGCTGGCGATTTCTAAGTCTGTGGTTCCGAGAGGGGGTAACCAGGCTCACTAATAAAGGTCAAGCCACTTGGCTGCCAGAATGCCCTGCTTCAGCACAGACCAGAAAGGCATTGTGATAAGCGTATCCCCGGTATAGTCAGGGGTTAATGGGAGTCGTCCCCGTCCTCCCAGTATACGGCCAGAACCATGGACCCGGTACTTGTGGTTCGGACTGTCTCCAACCAGCCATAATGTTGTGAGAGTGAAATTATTTCTAAGTCCAGCTTTGGTACATTAGAAGCAACTCTGAAACTTAACCTAAGCGTTTTTCGAAGCTACTTTTTGGCTAACTTCTTATAGGAAGGTCTAGGAGCTCTGAAAATGAACGTGCGCGTCTTTCACTCTTCCCGAGGGACTTAGAAGAATTTTGTGTTTTTTTTTATTAAAATGGTGTATAAGGGTATATATATAAATATATTTTATGCACTGTATATGAGCTGGCGATTTCTAAGTCTGTGGTTCCGAGAGGGGGTAACCAGGCTCACTAATAAAGGTCAAGCCACTTGGCTGCCAGAATGCCCTGCTTCAGCACAGACCAGAAAGGCATTGTGATAAGCGTATCCCCGGTATAGTCAGGGGTTAATGGGAGTCGTCCCCGTCCCCCCAGTATACGGCCAGAACCATGGACCCGGTACTTGTGGTTCGGACCCTCTCCAACCAGCCATAATGTTGTGAGAGTGAAATTATGTCTAAGTCCAGCTTTGGTACATTAGAAGCAACTCTGAAACTTAACCTAAGCGTTTTTCGAAGCTACTTTTTAGCTAACTTCTTATAGGAAGGTCTAGGAGCTCTGAAAATGAACGTGCGCGTCTTTCACTCTTCCCGAGAGACTTAGAAGAATTTTGTGATATTTTTTATTAAAATGGTGTATAAGGGTATATATATAAATATATTTTATGCACTGTATATGAGCTGGCGATTTCTAAGTCTGTGGTTCCGAGAGGGGGTAACCAGGCTCACTAATAAAGGTCAAGCCACTTGGCTGCCAGAATGCCCTGCTTCAGCACAGACCAGAAAAGCATTGTGATAAGCGTATCCCCGGTATAGTCAGGGGTTAATGGGAGTCGTCCCCGTCCCCCCAGTATACGGCCAGAACCATGGACCCGGTACTTGTGGTTCGGACTGTCTCCAACCAGCCATAATGTTGTGAGAGTGAAATTATGTCTAAGTCCAGCTTTGGTACATTAGAAGCAACTCTGAAACTTAACCTAAGCGTTTTTCGAAGCTACTTTTTGGCTAACTTCTTATAGGAAGGTCTAGGAGCTCTAAAAATGAACGTGCGCGTCTTTCACTCTTCCCGAGAGACTTAGAAGAATTTTGTGATATTTTTTATTAAAATGGTGTATAAGGGTATATATATAAATATATTTTATGCACTGTATATGAGCTGGCGATTTCTAAGTCTGTGGTTCCGAGAGGGGGTAACCAGGCTCACTAATAAAGGTCAAGCCACTTGGCTGCCAGAATGCCCTGCTTCAGCACAGACCAGAAAGGCATTGTGATAAGCGTATCCCCAGTATAGTCAGGGGTTAATGGGAGTCGTCCCCGTCCCCCCAGTATACGGCCAGAACCATGGACCCGGTACTTGTGGTTCGGACCCTCTCCAACCAGCCATAATGTTGTGAGAGTGAAATTATATCTAAGTCCAGCTTTGGTACATTAGAAGCAACTCTGAAACTTAACCTAAGCGTTTTTCGAAGCTACTTTTTGGCTAACTTCTTATAGGAAGGTCTAGGAGCTCTGAAAATGAACGTGCGCGTCTTTCACTCTTCCCGAGGGACTTAGAAGAATTTTGTGATATTTTTTATTAAAATGGTGTATAAGGGTATATATATAAATATATTGTATGCACTGTATATGAGCTGGCGATTTCTAAGTCTGTGGTTCCGAGAGGGGGTAACCAGGCTCACTAATAAAGGTCAAGCCACTTGGCTGCCAGAATGCCCTGCTTCAGCACAGACCAGAAAGGCATTGTGATAAGCGTATCCCCGGTATAGTCAGGGGTTAATGGGAGTCGTCCCCGTCCCACCAGTATACGGCCAGAACCATGGACCCGGTACTTGTGGTTCGGACCCTCTCCAACCAGCCATAATGTTGTGAGAGTGAAATTATGTCTAAGTTCAGCTTTGGTACATTAGAAGCAACTCTGAAACTTAACCTAAGCGTTTTTCGAAGCTACTTTTTAGCTAACTTCTTATAGGAAGGTCTAGGAGCTCTGAAAATGAACGTGCGCGTCTTTCACTCTTCCCGAGAGACAGAAGAATTTTGTGATATTTTTTATTAAAATGGTGTATAAGGGTATATATATAAATATATTTTATGCACTGTATATGAGCTTGCGATTTCTCAGTCTGTGGTTCCGAGAGGGGGTAACCAGGCTCACTAATAAAGGTCAAGCCACTTGGCTGCCAGAATGCCCTGCTTCAGCACAGACCAGAAAGGCATTGTGATAAGCGTATCCCCGGTATAGTCAGGGGTTAATGGGAGTCGTCCCCGTCCCCCCAGTATACGGCCAGAACCATGGACCCGGTACTTGTGGTTCGGACTGTCTCCAACCAGCCATAATGTTGTGAGAGTGAAATTATGTCTAAGTCCAGCTTTGGTACATTAGAAGCAACTCTGAAACTTAACCTAAGCGTTTTTCGAAGCTACTTTTTAGCTAACTTCTTATAGGAAGGTCTAGGAGCTCTAAAAATGAACGTGCGCGTCTTTCACTCTTCCCGAGAGACTTAGAAGAATTTTGTGATATTTTTTATTAAAATGGTGTATAAGGGTATATATATAAATATATTTTATGCACTGTATATGAGCTGGCGATTTCTAAGTCTGTGGTTCCGAGAGGGGGTAACCAGGCTCACTAATAAAGGTCAAGCCACTTGGCTGCCAGAATGCCCTGCTTCAGCACAGACCAGAAAGGCATTGTGATAAGCGTATCCCCGGTATAGTCAGGGGTTAATGGGAGTCGTCCCCGTCCCCCCAGTATACGGCCAGAACCATGGACCCGGTACTTGTGGTTCGGACCCTCTCCAACCAGCCATAATGTTGTGAGAGTGAAATTATATCTAAGTCCAGCTTTGGTACATTAGAAGCAACTCTGAAACTTAACCTAAGCGTTTTTCGAAGCTACTTTTTGGCTAACTTCTTATAGGAAGGTCTAGGAGCTCTGAAAATGAACGTGCGCGTCTTTCACTCTTCCCGAGGGACTTAGAAGAATTTTGTGATATTTTTTATTAAAATGGTGTATAAGGGTATATATAAATATATTTTATGCACTGTATATGAGCTGGCGATTTCTAAGTCTGTGGTTCCGAGAGGGGGTAACCAGGCTCACTAATAAAGGTCAAGCCACTTGGCTGCCAGAATGCCCTGCTTCAGCACAGACCAGAAAGGCATTGTGATAAGCGTATCCCCGGTATAGTCAGGGGTTAATGGGAGTCGTCCCCGTCCCCCCAGTATACGGCCAGAACCATGGACCCGGTACTTGTGGTTCGGACCCTCTCCAACCAGCCATAATGTTGTGAGAGTGAAATTATGTCTAAGTTCAGCTTTGGTACATTAGAAGCAACTCTGAAACTTAACCTAAGCGTTTTTCGAAGCTACTTTTTAGCTAACTTCTTATAGGAAGGTCTAGGAGCTCTGAAAATGAACGTGCGCGTCTTTCACTCTTCCCGAGAGACAGAAGAATTTTGTGATATTTTTTATTAAAATGGTGTATAAGGGTATATATATAAATATATTTTATGCACTGTATATGAGCTGGCGATTTCTAAGTCTGTGGTTCCGAGAGGGGGTAACCAGGCTCACTAATAAAGGTCAAGCCACTTGGCTGCCAGAATGCCCTGCTTCAGCACAGACCAGAAAGGCATTGTGATAAGCGTATCCCCGGTATAGTCAGGGGTTAATGGGAGTCGTCCCCGTCCCCCCAGTATACGGCCAGAACCATGGACCCGGTACTTGTGGTTCGGACCCTCTCCAACCAGCCATAATGTTGTGAGAGTGAAATTATGTCTAAGTCCAGCTTTGGTACATTAGAAGCAACTCTGAAACTTAACCTAAGCGTTTTTCGAAGCTACTTTTTGGCTAACTTCTTATAGGAAGGTCTAGGAGCTCTGAAAATGAACGTGCGCGTCTTTCACTCTTCCCGAGGGACTTAGAAGAATTTTGTGATATTTTTTATTAAAATGGTGTATAAGGGTATATATATAAATATATTTTATGCACTGTATATGAGCTGGCGATTTCTAAGTCTGTGGTTCCGAGAGGGGGTAACCAGGCTCACTAATAAAGGTCAAGCCACTTGGCTGCCAGAATGCCCTGCTTCAGCACAGACCAGAAAGGCATTGTGATAAGCGTATCCCCGGTATAGTCAGGGGTTAATGGGAGTCGTCCCCGTCCCCCCAGTATACGGCCAGAACCATGGACCCGGTACTTGTGGTTCGGACCCTCTCCAACCAGCCATAATGTTGTGAGAGTGAAATTATGTCTAAGTTCAGCTTTGGTACATTAGAAGCAACTCTGAAACTTAACCTAAGCGTTTTTCGAAGCTACTTTTTAGCTAACTTCTTATAGGAAGGTCTAGGAGCTCTGAAAATGAACGTGCGCGTCTTTCACTCTTCCCGAGAGACAGAAGAATTTTGTGATATTTTTTATTAAAATGGTGTATAAGGGTATATATATAAATATATTTTATGCACTGTATATGAGCTGGCGATTTCTAAGTCTGTGGTTCCGAGAGGGGGTAACCAGGCTCACTAATAAAGGTCAAGCCACTTGGCTGCCAGAATGCCCTGCTTCAGCACAGACCAGAAAGGCATTGTGATAAGCGTATCCCCGGTATAGTCAGGGGTTAATGGGAGTCGTCCCCGTCCCCCCAGTATACGGCCAGAACCATGGACCCGGTACTTGTGGTTCGGACTGTCTCCAACCAGCCATAATGTTGTGAGAGTGAAATTATGTCTAAGTCCAGCTTTGGTACATTAGAAGCAACTCTGAAACTTAACCTAAGCGTTTTTCGAAGCTACTTTTTAGCTAACTTCTTATAGGAAGGTCTAGGAGCTCTAAAAATGAACGTGCGCGTCTTTCACTCTTCCCGAGAGACTTAGAAGAATTTTGTGATATTTTTTATTAAAATGGTGTATAAGGGTATATATATAAATATATTTTATGCACTGTATATGAGCTGGCGATTTCTAAGTCTGTGGTTCCGAGAGGGGGTAACCAGGCTCACTAATAAAGGTCAAGCCACTTGGCTGCCAGAATGCCCTGCTTCAGCACAGACCAGAAAGGCATTGTGATAAGCGTATCCCCGGTATAGTCAGGGGTTAATGGGAGTCGTCCCCGTCCCCCCAGTATACGGCCAGAACCATGGACCCGGTACTTGTGGTTCGGACCCTCTCCAACCAGCCATAATGTTGTGAGAGTGAAATTATATCTAAGTCCAGCTTTGGTACATTAGAAGCAACTCTGAAACTTAACCTAAGCGTTTTTCGAAGCTACTTTTTGGCTAACTTCTTATAGGAAGGTCTAGGAGCTCTGAAAATGAACGTGCGCGTCTTTCACTCTTCCCGAGGGACTTAGAAGAATTTTGTGATATTTTTTATTAAAATGGTGTATAAGGGTATATATATAAATATATTTTATGCACTGTATATGAGCTGGCGATTTCTAAGTCTGTGGTTCCGAGAGGGGGTAACCAGGCTCACTAATAAAGGTCAAGCCACTTGGCTGCCAGAATGCCCTGCTTCAGCACAGACCAGAAAGGCATTGTGATAAGCGTATCCCCGGTATAGTCAGGGGTTAATGGGAGTCGTCCCCGTCCCCCCAGTATACGGCCAGAACCATGGACCCGGTACTTGTGGTTCGGACCCTCTCCAACCAGCCATAATGTTGTGAGAGTGAAATTATGTCTAAGTTCAGCTTTGGTACATTAGAAGCAACTCTGAAACTTAACCTAAGCGTTTTTCGAAGCTACTTTTTAGCTAACTTCTTATAGGAAGGTCTAGGAGCTCTGAAAATGAACGTGCGCGTCTTTCACTCTTCCCGAGAGACAGAAGAATTTTGTGATATTTTTTATTAAAATGGTGTATAAGGGTATATATATAAATATATTTTATGCACTGTATATGAGCTGGCGATTTCTAAGTCTGTGGTTCCGAGAGGGGGTAACCAGGCTCACTAATAAAGGTCAAGCCACTTGGCTGCCAGAATGCCCTGCTTCAGCACAGACCAGAAAGGCATTGTGATAAGCGTATCCCCGGTATAGTCAGGGGTTAATGGGAGTCGTCCCCGTCCCCCCAGTATACGGCCAGAACCATGGACCCGGTACTTGTGGTTCGGACCCTCTCCAACCAGCCATAATGTTGTGAGAGTGAAATTATGTCTAAGTCCAGCTTTGGTACATTAGAAGCAACTCTGAAACTTAACCTAAGCGTTTTTCGAAGCTACTTTTTGGCTAACTTCTTATAGGAAGGTCTAGGAGCTCTGAAAATGAATGTGCGCGTCTTTCACTCTTCCCGAGGGACTTAGAAGAATTTTGTGATATTTTTTATTAAAATGGTGTATAAGGGTATATATATAAATATATTTTATGCACTGTATATGAGCTGGCGATTTCTAAGTCTGTGGTTCCGAGAGGGGGTAACCAGGCTCACTAATAAAGGTCAAGCCACTTGGCTGCCAGAATGCCCTGCTTCAGCACAGACCAGAAAGGCATTGTGATAAGCGTATCCCCGGTATAGTCAGGGGTTAATGGGAGTCGTCCCCGTCCCCCCAGTATACGGCCAGAACCATGGACCCGGTACTTGTGGTTCGGACCCTCTCCAACCAGCCATAATGTTGTGAGAGTGAAATTATGTCTAAGTTCAGCTTTGGTACATTAGAAGCAACTCTGAAACTTAACCTAAGCGTTTTTCGAAGCTACTTTTTAGCTAACTTCTTATAGGAAGGTCTAGGAGCTCTGAAAATGAACGTGCGCGTCTTTCACTCTTCCCGAGAGACAGAAGAATTTTGTGATATTTTTTATTAAAATGGTGTATAAGGGTATATATATAAATATATTTTATGCACTGTATATGAGCTGGCGATTTCTAAGTCTGTGGTTCCGAGAGGGGGTAACCAGGCTCACTAATAAAGGTCAAGCCACTTGGCTGCCAGAATGCCCTGCTTCAGCACAGACCAGAAAGGCATTGTGATAAGCGTATCCCCGGTATAGTCAGGGGTTAATGGGAGTCGTCCCCGTCCCCCCAGTATACGGCCAGAACCATGGACCCGGTACTTGTGGTTCGGACCCTCTCCAACCAGCCATAATGTTGTGAGAGTGAAATTATGTCTAAGTCCAGCTTTGGTACATTAGAAGCAACTCTGAAACTTAACCTAAGCGTTTTTCGAAGCTACTTTTTGGCTAACTTCTTATAGGAAGGTCTAGGAGCTCTGAAAATGAACGTGCGCGTCTTTCACTCTTCCCGATGGACTTAGAAGAATTTTGTGATATTTTTTATTAAAATGGTGTATAAGGGTATATATATAAATATATTTTATGCACTGTATATGAGCTGGCGATTTCTAAGTCTGTGGTTCCGAGAGGGGGTAACCAGGCTCACTAATAAAGGTCAAGCCACTTGGCTGCCAGAATGCCCTGCTTCAGCACAGACCAGAAAGGCATTGTGATAAGCGTATCCCCGGTATAGTCAGGGGTTAATGGGAGTCGTCCCCGTCCCCCCAGTATACGGCCAGAACCATGGACCCGGTACTTGTGGTTCGGACCCTCTCCAACCAGCCATAATGTTGTGAGAGTGAAATTATATCTAAGTCCAGCTTTGGTACATTAGAAGCAACTCTGAAACTTAACCTAAGCGTTTTTCGAAGCTATTTTTGGCTAACTTCTTATAGGAAGGTCTAGGAGCTCTGAAAATGAACGTGCGCGTCTTTCACTCTTCCCGAGGGACTTAGAAGAATTTTGTGATATTTTTAATTAAAATGGTGTATAAGGGTATATATATAAATATATTTTATGCACTGTATATGAGCTGGCGATTTCTAAGTCTGTGGTTCCGAGAGGGGGTAACCAGGCTCACTAATAAAGGTCAAGCCACTTGGCTGCCAGAATGCCCTGCTTCAGCACAGACCAGAAAGGCATTGTGATAAGCGTATCCCCGGTATAGTCAGGGGTTAATGGGAGTCGTCCCCGTCCCCCCAGTATACGGCCAGAACCATGGACCCGGTACTTGTGGTTCGGACCCTCTCCAACCAGCCATAATGTTGTGAGAGTGAAATTATGTCTAAGTTCAGCTTTGGTACATTAGAAGCAACTCTGAAACTTAACCTAAGCGTTTTTCGAAGCTACTTTTTAGCTAACTTCTTATAGGAAGGTCTAGGAGCTCTGAAAATGAACGTGCGCGTCTTTCACTATTCCCGAGAGACAGAAGAATTTTGTGATATTTTTTATTAAAATGGTGTATAAGGGTATATATATAAATATATTTTATGCACTGTATATGAGCTGGCGATTTCTAAGTCTGTGGTTCCGAGAGGGGGTAACCAGGCTCACTAATAAAGGTCAAGCCACTTGGCTGCCAGAATGCCCTGCTTCAGCACAGACCAGAAAGGCATTGTGATAAGCGTATCCCCGGTATAGTCAGGGGTTAATGGGAGTCGTCCCCGTCCCCCCAGTATACGGCCAGAACCATGGACCCGGTACTTGTAGTTCGGACCCTCTCCAACCAGCCATAATGTTGTGAGAGTGAAATTATGTCTAAGTCCAGCTTTGGTACATTAGAAGCAACTCTGAAACTTAACCTAAGCGTTTTTCGAAGCTACTTTTTGGCTAACTTCTTATAGGAAGGTCTAGGAGCTCTGAAAATGAACGTGCGCGTCTTTCACTCTTCCCGAGGGACTTAGAAGAATTTTGTGATATTTTTTATTAAAATGGTGTATAAGGGTATATATATAAATATATTTTATGCACTGTATATGAGCTGGCGATTTCTAAGTCTGTGGTTCCGAGAGGGGGTAACCAGGCTCACTAATAAAGGTCAAGCCACTTGGCTGCCAGAATGCCCTGCTTCAGCACAGACCAGAAAGGCATTGTGATAAGCGTATCCCCGGTATAGTCAGGGGTTAATGGGAGTCGTCCCCGTCCCCCCAGTATACGGCCAGAACCATGGACCCGGTACTTGTGGTTCGGACCCTCTCCAACCAGCCATAATGTTGTGAGAGTGAAATTATGTCTAAGTTCAGCTTTGGTACATTAGAAGCAACTCTGAAACTTAACCTAAGCGTTTTTCGAAGCTACTTTTTAGCTAACTTCTTATAGGAAGGTCTAGGAGCTCTGAAAATGAACGTGCGCGTCTTTCACTCTTCCCGAGAGACAGAAGAATTTTGTGATATTTTTTATTAAAATGGTGTATAAGGGTATATATATATAAATATATTTTATGCACTGTATATGAGCTGGCGATTTCTAAGTCTGTGGTTCCGAGAGGGGGTAACCAGGCTCACTAATAAAGGTCAAGCCACTTGGCTGCCAGAATGCCCTGCTTCAGCACAGACCAGAAAGGCATTGTGATAAGCGTATCCCCGGTATAGTCAGGGGTTAATGGGAGTCGTCCCCGTCCCCCCAGTATACGGCCAGAACCATGGACCCGGTACTTGTGGTTCGGACCCTCTCCAACCAGCCATAATGTTGTGAGAGTGAAATTATGTCTAAGTCCAGCTTTGGTACATTAGAAGCAACTCTGAAACTTAACCTAAGCGTTTTTCGAAGCTACTTTTTGGCTAACTTCTTATAGGAAGGTCTAGGAGCTCTGAAAATGAACGTGCGCGTCTTTCACTCTTCCCGAGGGACTTAGAAGAATTTTGTGATATTTTTTATTAAAATGGTGTATAAGGGTATATATATAAATATATTTTATGCACTGTATATGAGCTGGCGATTTCTAAGTCTGTGGTTCCGAGAGGGGGTAACCAGGCTCACTAATAAAGGTCAAGCCACTTGGCTGCCAGAATGCCCTGCTTCAGCACAGACCAGAAAGGCATTGTGATAAGCGTATCCCCGGTATAGTCAGGGGTTAATGGGAGTCGTCCCCGTCCCCCCAGTATACGGCCAGAACCATGGACCCGGTACTTGTGGTTCGGACCCTCTCCAACCAGCCATAATGTTGTGAGAGTGAAATTATATCTAAGTCCAGCTTTGGTACATTAGAAGCAACTCTGAAACTTAACCTAAGCGTTTTTCGAAGCTACTTTTTGGCTAACTTCTTATAGGAAGGTCTAGGAGCTCTGAAAATGAACGTGCGCGTCTTTCACTCTTCCCGAGGGACTTAGAAGAATTTTGTGATATTTTTAATTAAAATGGTGTATAAGGGTATATATATAAATATATTTTATGCACTGTATATGAGCTGGCGATTTCTAAGTCTGTGGTTCCGAGAGGGGGTAACCAGGCTCACTAATAAAGGTCAAGCCACTTGGCTGCCAGAATGCCCTGCTTCAGCACAGACCAGAAAGGCATTGTGATAAGCGTATCCCCGGTATAGTCAGGGGTTAATGGGAGTCGTCCCCGTCCCCCCAGTATACGGCCAGAACCATGGACCCGGTACTTGTGGTTCGGACCCTCTCCAACCAGCCATAATGTTGTGAGAGTGAAATTATGTCTAAGTTCAGCTTTGGTACATTAGAAGCAACTCTGAAACTTAACCTAAGCGTTTTTCGAAGCTACTTTTTAGCTAACTTCTTATAGGAAGGTCTAGGAGCTCTGAAAATGAACGTGCGCGTCTTTCACTATTCCCGAGAGACAGAAGAATTTTGTGATATTTTTTATTAAAATGGTGTATAAGGGTATATATATAAATATATTTTATGCACTGTATATGAGCTGGCGATTTCTAAGTCTGTGGTTCCGAGAGGGGGTAACCAGGCTCACTAATAAAGGTCAAGCCACTTGGCTGCCAGAATGCCCTGCTTCAGCACAGACCAGAAAGGCATTGTGATAAGCGTATCCCCGGTATAGTCAGGGGTTAATGGGAGTCGTCCCCGTCCCCCCAGTATACGGCCAGAACCATGGACCCGGTACTTGTGGTTCGGACCCTCTCCAACCAGCCATAATGTTGTGAGAGTGAAATTATGTCTAAGTCCAGCTTTGGTACATTAGAAGCAACTCTGAAACTTAACCTAAGCGTTTTTCGAAGCTACTTTTTAGCTAACTTCTTATAGGAAGGTCTAGGAGCTCTGAAAATGAACGTGCGCGTCTTTCACTCTTCCCGAGAGACAGAAGAATTTTGTGATATTTTTTATTAAAATGGTGTATAAGGGTATATATATAAATATATTTTATGCACTGTATATGAGCTGGCGATTTCTAAGTCTGTGGTTCCGAGAGGGGGTAACCAGGCTCACTAATAAAGGTCAAGCCACTTGGCTGCCAGAATGCCCTGCTTCAGCACAGACCAGAAAAGCATTGTGATAAGCGTATCCCCGGTATAGTCAGGGGTTAATGGGAGTCGTCCCCGTCCCCCCAGTATACGGCCAGAACCATGGACCCGGTACTTGTGGTTCGGACTGTCTCCAACCAGCCATAATGTTGTGAGAGTGAAATTATGTCTAAGTCCAGCTTTGGTACATTAGAAGCAACTCTGAAACTTAACCTAAGCGTTTTTCGAAGCTACTTTTTAGCTAACTTCTTATAGGAAGGTCTAGGAGCTCTGAAAATGAATGTGCGCGTCTTTCACTCTTCCCGAGGGACTTAGAAGAATTTTGTGATATTTTTTATTAAAATGGTGTATAAGGGTATATATATAAATATATTTTATGCACTGTATATGAGCTGGCGATTTCTAAGTCTGTGGTTCCGAGAGGGGGTAACCAGGCTCACTAATAAAGGTCAAGCCACTTGGCTGCCAGAATGCCCTGCTTCAGCACAGACCAGAAAGGCATTGTGATAAGCGTATCCCCGGTATAGTCAGGGGTTAATGGGAGTCGTCCCCGTCCCCCCAGTATACGGCCAGAACCATGGACCCGGTACTTGTGGTTCGGACCCTCTCCAACCAGCCATAATGTTGTGAGAGTGAAATTATGTCTAAGTTCAGCTTTGGTACATTAGAAGCAACTCTGAAACTTAACCTAAGCGTTTTTCGAAGCTACTTTTTAGCTAACTTCTTATAGGAAGGTCTAGGAGCTCTGAAAATGAACGTGCGCGTCTTTCACTCTTCCCGAGAGACAGAAGAATTTTGTGATATTTTTTATTAAAATGGTGTATAAGGGTATATATATAAATATATTTTATGCACTGTATATGAGCTGGCGATTTCTAAGTCTGTGGTTCCGAGAGGGGGTAATCAGGCTCACTAATAAAGGTCAAGCCACTTGGCTGCCAGAATGCCCTGCTTCAGCACAGACCAGAAAGGCATTGTGATAAGCGTATCCCCGGTATAGTCAGGGGTTAATGGGAGTCGTCCCCGTCCCCCCAGTATACGGCCAGAACCATGGACCCGGTACTTGTGGTTCGGACCCTCTCCAACCAGCCATAATGTTGTGAGAGTGAAATTATGTCTAAGTCCAGCTTTGGTACATTAGAAGCAACTCTGAAACTTAACCTAAGCGTTTTTCGAAGCTACTTTTTGGCTAACTTCTTATAGGAAGGTCTAGGAGCTCTGAAAATGAACGTGCGCGTCTTTCACTCTTCCCGATGGACTTAGAAGAATTTTGTGATATTTTTTATTAAAATGGTGTATAAGGGTATATATATAAATATATTTTATGCACTGTATATGAGCTGGCGATTTCTAAGTCTGTGGTTCCGAGAGGGGGTAACCAGGCTCACTAATAAAGGTCAAGCCACTTGGCTGCCAGAATGCCCTGCTTCAGCACAGACCAGAAAGGCATTGTGATAAGCGTATCCCCGGTATAGTCAGGGGTTAATGGGAGTCGTCCCCGTCCCCCCAGTATACGGCCAGAACCATGGACCCGGTACTTGTGGTTCGGACCCTCTCCAACCAGCCATAATGTTGTGAGAGTGAAATTATATCTAAGTCCAGCTTTGGTACATTAGAAGCAACTCTGAAACTTAACCTAAGCGTTTTTCGAAGCTACTTTTTAGCTAACTTCTTATAGGAAGGTCTAGGAGCTCTGAAAATGAACGTGCGCGTCTTTCACTATTCCCGAGAGACAGAAGAATTTTGTGATATTTTTTATTAAAATGGTGTATAAGGGTATATATATAAATATATTTTATGCACTGTATATGAGCTGGCGATTTCTAAGTCTGTGGTTCCGAGAGGGGGTAACCAGGCTCACTAATAAAGGTCAAGCCACTTGGCTGCCAGAATGCCCTGCTTCAGCACAGACCAGAAAGGCATTGTGATAAGCGTATCCCCGGTATAGTCAGGGGTTAATGGGAGTCGTCCCCGTCCCCCCAGTATACGGCCAGAACCATGGACCCGGTACTTGTGGTTCGGACCCTCTCCAACCAGCCATAATGTTGTGAGAGTGAAATTATGTCTAAGTCCAGCTTTGGTACATTAGAAGCAACTCTGAAACTTAACCTAAGCGTTTTTCGAAGCTACTTTTTGGCTAACTTCTTATAGGAAGGTCTAGGAGCTCTGAAAATGAACGTGCGCGTCTTTCACTCTTCCCGAGGGACTTAGAAGAATTTTGTGATATTTTTTATTAAAATGGTGTATAAGGGTATATATATAAATATATTTTATGCACTGTATATGAGCTGGCGATTTCTAAGTCTGTGGTTCCGAGAGGGGGTAACCAGGCTCACTAATAAAGGTCAAGCCACTTGGCTGCCAGAATGCCCTGCTTCAGCACAGACCAGAAAGGCATTGTGATAAGCGTATCCCCGGTATAGTCAGGGGTTAATGGGAGTCGTCCCCGTCCCCCCAGTATACGGCCAGAACCATGGACCCGGTACTTGTGGTTCGGACCCTCTCCAACCAGCCATAATGTTGTGAGAGTGAAATTATGTCTAAGTTCAGCTTTGGTACATTAGAAGCAACTCTGAAACTTAACCTAAGCGTTTTTCGAAGCTACTTTTTAGCTAACTTCTTATAGGAAGGTCTAGGAGCTCTGAAAATGAACGTGCGCGTCTTTCACTCTTCCCGAGAGACAGAAGAATTTTGTGATATTTTTTATTAAAATGGTGTATAAGGGTATATATATAAATATATTTTATGCACTGTATATGAGCTGGCGATTTCTAAGTCTGTGGTTCCGAGAGGGGGTAACCAGGCTCACTAATAAAGGTCAAGCCACTTGGCTGCCAGAATGCCCTGCTTCAGCACAGACCAGAAAGGCATTGTGATAAGCGTATCCCCGGTATAGTCAGGGGTTAATGGGAGTCGTCCCCGTCCCCCCAGTATACGGCCAGAACCATGGACCCGGTACTTGTGGTTCGGACCCTCTCCAACCAGCCATAATGTTGTGAGAGTGAAATTATGTCTAAGTCCAGCTTTGGTACATTAGAAGCAACTCTGAAACTTAACCTAAGCGTTTTTCGAAGCTACTTTTTGGCTAACTTCTTATAGGAAGGTCTAGGAGCTCTGAAAATGAACGTGCGCGTCTTTCACTCTTCCCGAGGGACTTAGAAGAATTTTGTGATATTTTTTATTAAAATGGTGTATAAGGGTATATATATAAATATATTTTATGCACTGTATATGAGCTGGCGATTTCTAAGTCTGTGGTTCCGAGAGGGGGTAACCAGGCTCACTAATAAAGGTCAAGCCACTTGGCTGCCAGAATGCCCTGCTTCAGCACAGACCAGAAAGGCATTGTGATAAGCGTATCCCCGGTATAGTCAGGGGTTAATGGGAGTCGTCCCCGTCCCCCCAGTATACGGCCAGAACCATGGACCCGGTACTTGTGGTTCGGACCCTCTCCAACCAGCCATAATGTTGTGAGAGTGAAATTATGTCTAAGTTCAGCTTTGGTACATTAGAAGCAACTCTGAAACTTAACCTAAGCGTTTTTCGAAGCTACTTTTTAGCTAACTTCTTATAGGAAGGTCTAGGAGCTCTGAAAATGAACGTGCGCGTCTTTCACTATTCCCGAGAGACAGAAGAATTTTGTGATATTTTTTATTAAAATGGTGTATAAGGGTATATATATAAATATATTTTATGCACTGTATATGAGCTGGCGATTTCTAAGTCTGTGGTTCCGAGAGGGGGTAACCAGGCTCACTAATAAAGGTCAAGCCACTTGGCTGCCAGAATGCCCTGCTTCAGCACAGACCAGAAAGGCATTGTGATAAGCGTATCCCCGGTATAGTCAGGGGTTAATGGGAGTCGTCCCCGTCCCCCCAGTATACGGCCAGAACCATGGACCCGGTACTTGTGGTTCGGACCCTCTCCAACCAGCCATAATGTTGTGAGAGTGAAATTATGTCTAAGTCCAGCTTTGGTACATTAGAAGCAACTCTGAAACTTAACCTAAGCGTTTTTCGAAGCTACTTTTTAGCTAACTTCTTATAGGAAGGTCTAGGAGCTCTGAAAATGAACGTGCGCGTCTTTCACTCTTCCCGAGAGACAGAAGAATTTTGTGATATTTTTTATTAAAATGGTGTATAAGGGTATATATATAAATATATTTTATGCACTGTATATGAGCTGGCGATTTCTAAGTCTGTGGTTCCGAGAGGGGGTAACCAGGCTCACTAATAAAGGTCAAGCCACTTGGCTGCCAGAATGCCCTGCTTCAGCACAGACCAGAAAAGCATTGTGATAAGCGTATCCCCGGTATAGTCAGGGGTTAATGGGAGTCGTCCCCGTCCCCCCAGTATACGGCCAGAACCATGGACCCGGTACTTGTGGTTCGGACTGTCTCCAACCAGCCATAATGTTGTGAGAGTGAAATTATGTCTAAGTCCAGCTTTGGTACATTAGAAGCAACTCTGAAACTTAACCTAAGCGTTTTTCGAAGCTACTTTTTAGCTAACTTCTTATAGGAAGGTCTAGGAGCTCTAAAAATGAACGTGCGCGTCTTTCACTCTTCCCGAGAGACTTAGAAGAATTTTGTGATATTTTTTATTAAAATGGTGTATAAGGGTATATATATAAATATATTTTATGCACTGTATATGAGCTGGCGATTTCTAAGTCTGTGGTTCCGAGAGGGGGTAACCAGGCTCACTAATAAAGGTCAAGCCACTTGGCTGCCAGAATGCCCTGCTTCAGCACAGACCAGAAAGGCATTGTGATAAGCGTATCCCCGGTATAGTCAGGGGTTAATGGGAGTCGTCCCCGTCCCCCCAGTATACGGCCAGAACCATGGACCCGGTACTTGTGGTTCGGACCCTCTCCAACCAGCCATAATGTTGTGAGAGTGAAATTATATCTAAGTCCAGCTTTGGTACATTAGAAGCAACTCTGAAACTTAACCTAAGCGTTTTTCGAAGCTACTTTTTGGCTAACTTCTTATAGGAAGGTCTAGGAGCTCTGAAAATGAACGTGCGCGTCTTTCACTCTTCCCGAGGGACTTAGAAGAATTTTGTGATATTTTTTATTAAAATGGTGTATAAGGGTATATATATAAATATATTTTATGCACTGTATATGAGCTGGCGATTTCTAAGTCTGTGGTTCCGAGAGGGGGTAACCAGGCTCACTAATAAAGGTCAAGCCACTTGGCTGCCAGAATGCCCTGCTTCAGCACAGACCAGAAAGGCATTGTGATAAGCGTATCCCCGGTATAGTCAGGGGTTAATGGGAGTCGTCCCCGTCCCCCCAGTATACGGCCAGAACCATGGACCCGGTACTTGTGGTTCGGACCCTCTCCAACCAGCCATAATGTTGTGAGAGTGAAATTATGTCTAAGTTCAGCTTTGGTACATTAGAAGCAACTCTGAAACTTAACCTAAGCGTTTTTCGAAGCTACTTTTTAGCTAACTTCTTATAGGAAGGTCTAGGAGCTCTGAAAATGAACGTGCGCGTCTTTCACTCTTCCCGAGAGACAGAAGAATTTTGTGATATTTTTTATTAAAATGGTGTATAAGGGTATATATATAAATATATTTTATGCACTGTATATGAGCTGGCGATTTCTCAGTCTGTGGTTCCGAGAGGGGGTAACCAGGCTCACTAATAAAGGTCAAGCCACTTGGCTGCCAGAATGCCCTGCTTCAGCACAGACCAGAAAGGCATTGTGATAAGCGTATCCCCGGTATAGTCAGGGGTTAATGGGAGTCGTCCCCGTCCCCCCAGTATACGGCCAGAACCATGGACCCGGTACTTGTGGTTCGGACTGTCTCCAACCAGCCATAATGTTGTGAGAGTGAAATTATGTCTAAGTCCAGCTTTGGTACATTAGAAGCAACTCTGAAACTTAACCTAAGCGTTTTTCGAAGCTACTTTTTAGCTAACTTCTTATAGGAAGGTCTAGGAGCTCTAAAAATGAACGTGCGCGTCTTTCACTCTTCCCGAGAGACTTAGAAGAATTTTGTGATATTTTTTATTAAAATGGTGTATAAGGGTATATATATATAAATATATTTTATGCACTGTATATGAGCTGGCGATTTCTAAGTCTGTGGTTCCGAGAGGGGGTAACCAGGCTCACTAATAAAGGTCAAGCCACTTGGCTGCCAGAATGCCCTGCTTCAGCACAGACCAGAAAGGCATTGTGATAAGCGTATCCCCGGTATAGTCAGGGGTTAATGGGAGTCGTCCCCGTCCCCCCAGTATACGGCCAGAACCATGGACCCGGTACTTGTGGTTCGGACCCTCTCCAACCAGCCATAATGTTGTGAGAGTGAAATTATGTCTAAGTCCAGCTTTGGTACATTAGAAGCAAATCTGAAACTTAACCTAAGCGTTTTTCGAAGCTACTTTTTGGCTAACTTCTTATAGGAAGGTCTAGGAGCTCTGAAAATGAACGTGCGCGTCTTTCACTCTTCCCGAGGGACTTAGAAGAATTTTGTGATATTTTTTATTAAAATGGTGTATAAGGGTATATATATAAATATATTTTATGCACTGTATATGAGCTGGCGATTTCTAAGTCTGTGGTTCCGAGAGGGGGTAACCAGGCTCACTAATAAAGGTCAAGCCACTTGGCTGCCAGAATGCCCTGCTTCAGCACAGACCAGAAAGGCATTGTGATAAGCGTATCCCCGGTATAGTCAGGGGTTAATGGGAGTCGTCCCCGTCCCCCCAGTATACGGCCAGAACCATGGACCCGGTACTTGTGGTTCGGACCCTCTCCAACCAGCCATAATGTTGTGAGAGTGAAATTATGTCTAAGTTCAGCTTTGGTACATTAGAAGCAACTCTGAAACTTAACCTAAGCGTTTTTCGAAGCTACTTTTTAGCTAACTTCTTATAGGAAGGTCTAGGAGCTCTGAAAATGAACGTGCGCGTCTTTCACTCTTCCCGAGAGACAGAAGAATTTTGTGATATTTTTTATTAAAATGGTGTATAAGGGTATATATATAAATATATTTTATGCACTGTATATGAGCTGGCGATTTCTAAGTCTGTGGTTCCGAGAGGGGGTAACCAGGCTCACTAATAAAGGTCAAGCCACTTGGCTGCCAGAATGCCCTGCTTCAGCACAGACCAGAAAGGCATTGTGATAAGCGTATCCCCGGTATAGTCAGGGGTTAATGGGAGTCGTCCCCGTCCCCCCAGTATACGGCCAGAACCATGGACCCGGTACTTGTGGTTCGGACCCTCTCCAACCAGCCATAATGTTGTGAGAGTGAAATTATGTCTAAGTCCAGCTTTGGTACATTAGAAGCAACTCTGAAACTTAACCTAAGCGTTTTTCGAAGCTACTTTTTAGCTAACTTCTTATAGGAAGGTCTAGGAGCTCTGAAAATGAACGTGCGCGTCTTTCACTCTTCCCGAGAGACTTAGAAGAATTTTGTGATATTTTTTATTAAAATGGTGTATAAGGGTATATATATAAATATATTTTATGCACTGTATATGAGCTGGCGATTTCTAAGTCTGTGGTTCCGAGAGGGGGTAACCAGGCTCACTAATAAAGGTCAAGCCACTTGGCTGCCAGAATGCCCTGCTTCAGCACAGACCAGAAAAGCATTGTGATAAGCGTATCCCCGGTATAGTCAGGGGTTAATGGGAGTCGTCCCCGTCCCCCCAGTATACGGCCAGAACCATGGACCCGGTACTTGTGGTTCGGACCCTCTCCAACCAGCCATAATGTTGTGAGAGTGAAATTATGTCTAAGTCCAGCTTTGGTACATTAGAAGCAACTCTGAAACTTAACCTAAGCGTTTTTCGAAGCTACTTTTTAGCTAACTTCTTATAGGAAGGTCTAGGAGCTCTGAAAATGAACGTGCGCGTCTTTCACTCTTCCCGAGAGACTTAGAAGAATTTTGTGATATTTTTTATTAAAATGGTGTATAAGGGTATATATATAAATATATTTTATGCACTGTATATGAGCTGGCGATTTCTAAGTCTGTGGTTCCGAGAGGGGGTAACCAGGCTCACTAATAAAGGTCAAGCCACTTGGCTGCCAGAATGCCCTGCTTCAGCACAGACCAGAAAAGCATTGTGATAAGCGTATCCCCGGTATAGTCAGGGGTTAATGGGAGTCGTCCCCGTCCCCCCAGTATACGGCCAGAACCATGGACCCGGTACTTGTGGTTCGGACTGTCTCCAACCAGCCATAATGTTGTGAGAGTGAAATTATGTCTAAGTCCAGCTTTGGTACATTAGAAGCAACTCTGAAACTTAACCTAAGCGTTTTTCGAAGCTACTTTTTAGCTAACTTCTTATAGGAAGGTCTAGGAGCTCTGAAAATGAACGTGCGCGTCTTTCACTCTTCCCGAGGGACTTAGAAGAATTTTGTGATATTTTTTATTAAAATGGTGTATAAGGGTATATATATAAATATATTTTATGCACTGTATATGAGCTGGCGATTTCTAAGTCTGTGGTTCCGAGAGGGGGTAACCAGGCTCACTAATAAAGGTCAAGCCACTTGGCTGCCAGAATGCCCTGCTTCAGCACAGACCAGAAAGGCATTGTGATAAGCGTATCCCCGGTATAGTCAGGGGTTAATGGGAGTCGTCCCCGTCCCCCCAGTATACGGCCAGAACCATGGAAACGGTACTTGTGGTTCGGACCCTCTCCAACCAGCCATAATGTTGTGAGAGTGAAATTATGTCTAAGTTCAGCTTTGGTACATTAGAAGCAACTCTGAAACTTAACCTAAGCGTTTTTCGAAGCTACTTTTTGGCTAACTTCTTATAGGAAGGTCTAGGAGCTCTGAAAATGAACGTGCGCGTCTTTCACTCTTCCCGAGAGACAGAAGAATTTTGTGATATTTTTTATTAAAATGGTGTATAAGGGTATATATATAAATATATTTTATGCACTGTATATGAGCTGGCGATTTCTAAGTCTGTGGTTCCGAGAGGGGGTAACCAGGCTCACTAATAAAGGTCAAGCCACTTGGCTGCCAGAATGCCCTGCTTCAGCACAGACCAGAAAGGCATTGTGATAAGCGTATCCCCGGTATAGTCAGGGGTTAATGGGAGTCGTCCCCGTCCCCCAGTATACGGCCAGAACCATGGACCCGGTACTTGTGGTTCGGACCCTCTCCAACCAGCCATAATGTTGTGAGAGTGAAATTATGTCTAAGTCCAGCTTTGGTACATTAGAAGCAACTCTGAAACTTAACCTAAGCGTTTTTCGAAGCTACTTTTTAGCTAACTTCTTATAGGAAGGTCTAGGAGCTCTGAAAATGAACGTGCGCGTCTTTCACTCTTCCCGAGAGACTTAGAAGAATTTTGTGATATTTTTTATTAAAATGGTGTATAAGGGTATATATATAAATATATTTTATGCACTGTATATGAGCTGGCGATTTCTAAGTCTGTGGTTCCGAGAGGGGGTAACCAGGCTCACTAATAAAGGTCAAGCCACTTGGCTGCCAGAATGCCCTGCTTCAGCACAGACCAGAAAAGCATTGTGATAAGCGTATCCCCGGTATAGTCAGGGGTTAATGGGAGTCGTCCCCGTCCCCCCAGTATACGGCCAGAACCATGGACCCGGTACTTGTGGTTCGGACTGTCTCCAACCAGCCATAATGTTGTGAGAGTGAAATTATGTCTAAGTCCAGCTTTGGTACATTAGAAGCAACTCTGAAACTTAACCTAAGCGTTTTTCGAAGCTACTTTTTAGCTAACTTCTTATAGGAAGGTCTAGGAGCTCTAAAAATGAACGTGCGCGTCTTTCACTCTTCCCGAGAGACTTAGAAGAATTTTGTGATATTTTTTATTAAAATGGTGTATAAGGGTATATATATAAATATATTTTATGCACTGTATATGAGCTGGCGATTTCTAAGTCTGTGGTTCCGAGAGGGGGTAACCAGGCTCACTAATAAAGGTCAAGCCACTTGGCTGCCAGAATGCCCTGCTTCAGCACAGACCAGAAAGGCATTGTGATAAGCGTATCCCCGGTATAGTCAGGGGTTAATGGGAGTCGTCCCCGTCCCCCAAGTATACGGCCAGAACCATGGACCCGGTACCTGTGGTTCGGACCCTCTCCAACCAGCCATAATGTTGTGAGAGTGAAATTATATCTAAGTCCAGCTTTGGTACATTAGAAGCAACTCTGAAACTTAACCTAAGCGTTTTTCGAAGCTACTTTTTGGCTAACTTCTTATAGGAAGGTCTAGGAGCTCTGAAAATGAACGTGCGCGTCTTTCACTCTTCCCGAGGGACTTAGAAGAATTTTGTGATATTTTTTATTAAAATGGTGTATAAGGGTATATATATAAATATATTTTATGCACTGTATATGAGCTGGCGATTTCTAAGTCTGTGGTTCCGAGAGGGGGTAACCAGGCTCACTAATAAAGGTCAAGCCACTTGGCTGCCAGAATGCCCTGCTTCAGCACAGACCAGAAAGGCATTGTGATAAGCGTATCCCCGGTATAGTCAGGGGTTAATGGGAGTCGTCCCCGTCCCACCAGTATACGGCCAGAACCATGGACCCGGTACTTGTGGTTCGGACCCTCTCCAACCAGCCATAATGTTGTGAGAGTGAAATTATGTCTAAGTTCAGCTTTGGTACATTAGAAGCAACTCTGAAACTTAACCTAAGCGTTTTTCGAAGCTACTTTTTAGCTAACTTCTTATAGGAAGGTCTAGGAGCTCTGAAAATGAACGTGCGCGTCTTTCACTCTTCCCGAGAGACAGAAGAATTTTGTGATATTTTTTATTAAAATGGTGTATAAGGGTATATATATAAATATATTTTATGCACTGTATATGAGCTGGCGATTTCTCAGTCTGTGGTTCCGAGAGGGGGTAACCAGGCTCACTAATAAAGGTCAAGCCACTTGGCTGCCAGAATGCCCTGCTTCAGCACAGACCAGAAAGGCATTGTGATAAGCGTATCCCCGGTATAGTCAGGGGTTAATGGGAGTCGTCCCCGTCCCCCCAGTATACGGCCAGAACCATGGACCCGGTACTTGTGGTTCGGACCCTCTCCAACCAGCCATAATGTTGTGAGAGTGAAATTATATCTAAGTCCAGCTTTGGTACATTAGAAGCAACTCTGAAACTTAACCTAAGCGTTTTTCGAAGCTACTTTTTGGCTAACTTCTTATAGGAAGGTCTAGGAGCTCTGAAAATGAACGTGCGCGTCTTTCACTCTTCCCGAGGGACTTAGAAGAATTTTGTGATATTTTTTATTAAAATGGTGTATAAGGGTATATATATAAATATATTTTATGCACTGTATATGAGCTGGCGATTTCTAAGTCTGTGGTTCCGAGAGGGGGTAACCAGGCTCACTAATAAAGGTCAAGCCACTTGGCTGCCAGAATGCCCTGCTTCAGCACAGACCAGAAAGGCATTGTGATAAGCGTATCCCCGGTATAGTCAGGGGTTAATGGGAGTCGTCCCCGTCCCACCAGTATACGGCCAGAACCATGGACCCGGTACTTGTGGTTCGGACCCTCTCCAACCAGCCATAATGTTGTGAGAGTGAAATTATGTCTAAGTTCAGCTTTGGTACATTAGAAGCAACTCTGAAACTTAACCTAAGCGTTTTTCGAAGCTACTTTTTAGCTAACTTCTTATAGGAAGGTCTAGGAGCTCTGAAAATGAACGTGCGCGTCTTTCACTCTTCCCGAGAGACAGAAGAATTTTGTGATATTTTTTATTAAAATGGTGTATAAGGGTATATATATAAATATATTTTATGCACTGTATATGAGCTGGCGATTTCTCAGTCTGTGGTTCCGAGAGGGGGTAACCAGGCTCACTAATAAAGGTCAAGCCACTTGGCAGCCAGAATGCCCTGCTTCAGCACAGACCAGAAAGGCATTGTGATAAGCGTATCCCCGGTATAGTCAGGGGTTAATGGGAGTCGTCCCCGTCCCCCCAGTATACGGCCAGAACCATGGACCCGGTACTTGTGGTTCGGACTGTCTCCAACCAGCCATAATGTTGTGAGAGTGAAATTATGTCTAAGTCCAGCTTTGGTACATTAGAAGCAACTCTGAAACTTAACCTAAGCGTTTTTCGAAGCTACTTTTTAGCTAACTTCTTATAGGAAGGTCTAGGAGCTCTGAAAATGAACGTGCGCGTCTTTCACTCTTCCCGAGAGACAGAAGAATTTTGTGATATTTTTTATTAAAATGGTGTATAAGGGTATATATATAAATATATTTTATGCACTGTATATGAGCTGGCGATTTCTAAGTCTGTGGTTCCGAGAGGGGGTAACCAGGCTCACTAATAAAGGTCAAGCCAATTGGCTGCCAGAATGCCCTGCTTCAGCACAGACCAGAAAGGCATTGTGATAAGCGTATCCCCGGTATAGTCAGGGGTTAATGGGAGTCGTCCCCGTCCCCCCAGTATACGGCCAGAACCATGGACCCGGTACTTGTGGTTCGGACCCTCTCCAACCAGCCATAATGTTGTGAGAGTGAAATTATGTCTAAGTCCAGCTTTGGTACATTAGAAGCAACTCTGAAACTTAACCTAAGCGTTTTTCGAAGCTACTTTTTAGCTAACTTCTTATAGGAAGGTCTAGGAGCTCTGAAAATGAACGTGCGCGTCTTTCACTCTTCCCGAGAGACTTAGAAGAATTTTGTGATATTTTTTATTAAAATGGTGTATAAGGGTATATATATAAATATATTTTATGCACTGTATATGAGCTGGCGATTTCTAAGTCTGTGGTTCCGAGAGGGGGTAACCAGGCTCACTAATAAAGGTCAAGCCACTTGGCTGCCAGAATGCCCTGCTTCAGCACAGACCAGAAAAGCATTGTGATAAGCGTATCCCCGGTATAGTCAGGGGTTAATGGGAGTCGTCCCCGTCCCCCCAGTATACGGCCAGAACCATGGACCCGGTACTTGTGGTTCGGACTGTCTCCAACCAGCCATAATGTTGTGAGAGTGAAATTATGTCTAAGTCCAGCTTTGGTACATTAGAAGCAACTCTGAAACTTAACCTAAGCGTTTTTCGAAGCTACTTTTTAGCTAACTTCTTATAGGAAGGTCTAGGAGCTCTGAAAATGAACGTGCGCGTCTTTCACTCTTCCCGAGGGACTTAGAAGAATTTTGTGATATTTTTTATTAAAATGGTGTATAAGGGTATATATATAAATATATTTTATGCACTGTATATGAGCTGGCGATTTCTAAGTCTGTGGTTCCGAGAGGGGGTAACCAGGCTCACTAATAAAGGTCAAGCCACTTGGCTGCCAGAATGCCCTGCTTCAGCACAGACCAGAAAGGCATTGTGATAAGCGTATCCCCGGTATAGTCAGGGGTTAATGGGAGTCGTCCCCGTCCCCCCAGTATACGGCCAGAACCATGGACCCGGTACTTGTGGTTCGGACCCTCTCCAACCAGCCATAATGTTGTGAGAGTGAAATTATGTCTAAGTTCAGCTTTGGTACATTAGAAGCAACTCTGAAACTTAACCTAAGCGTTTTTCGAAGCTACTTTTTAGCTAACTTCTTATAGGAAGGTATAGGAGCTCTGAAAATGAACGTGCGCGTCTTTCACTCTTCCCGAGAGACAGAAGAATTTTGTGATATTTTTTATTAAAATGGTGTATAAGGGTATATATATAAATATATTTTATGCACTGTATATGAGCTGGCGATTTCTAAGTCTGTGGTTCCGAGAGGGGGTAACCAGGCTCACTAATAAAGGTCAAGCCACTTGGCTGCCAGAATGCCCTGCTTCAGCACAGACCAGAAAGGCATTGTGATAAGCGTATCCCCGGTATAGTCAGGGGTTAATGGGAGTCGTCCCCGTCCCCCCAGTATACGGCCAGAACCATGGACCCGGTACTTGTGGTTCGGACCCTCTCCAACCAGCCATAATGTTGTGAGAGTGAAATTATGTCTAAGTCCAGCTTTGGTACATTAGAAGCAACTCTGAAACTTAACCTAAGCGTTTTTCGAAGCTACTTTTTAGCTAACTTCTTATAGGAAGGTCTAGGAGCTCTGAAAATGAACGTGCGCGTCTTTCACTCTTCCCGAGAGACTTAGAAGAATTTTGTGATATTTTTTATTAAACTGGTGTATAAGGGTATATATATAAATATATTTTATGCACTGTATATGAGCTGGCGATTTCTAAGTCTGTGGTTCCGAGAGGGGGTAACCAGGCTCACTAATAAAGGTCAAGCCACTTGGCTGCCAGAATGCCCTGCTTCAGCACAGACCAGAAAGGCATTGTGATAAGCGTATCCCCGGTATAGTCAGGGGTTAATGGGAGTCGTCCCCGTCCCCCCAGTATACGGCCAGAACCATGGACCCGGTACTTGTGGTTCGGACCCTCTCCAACCAGCCATAATGTTGTGAGAGTGAAATTATATCTAAGTCCAGCTTTGGTACATTAGAAGCAACTCTGAAACTTAACCTAAGCGTTTTTCGAAGCTACTTTTTGGCTAACTTCTTATAGGAAGGTCTAGGAGCTCTGAAAATGAACGTGCGCGTCTTTCACTCTTCCCGAGGGACTTAGAAGAATTTTGTGATATTTTTTATTAAAATGGTGTATAAGGGTATATATATAAATATATTTTATGCACTGTATATGAGCTGGCGATTTCTAAGTCTGTGGTTCCGAGAGGGGGTAACCAGGCTCACTAATAAAGGTCAAGCCACTTGGCTGCCAGAATGCCCTGCTTCAGCACAGACCAGAAAGGCATTGTGATAAGCGTATCCCCGGTATAGTCAGGGGTTAATGGGAGTCGTCCCCGTCCCACCAGTATACGGCCAGAACCATGGACCCGGTACTTGTGGTTCGGACCCTCTCCAACCAGCCATAATGTTGTGAGAGTGAAATTATGTCTAAGTTCAGCTTTGGTACATTAGAAGCAACTCTGAAACTTAACCTAAGCGTTTTTCGAAGCTACTTTTTAGCTAACTTCTTATAGGAAGGTCTAGGAGCTCTGAAAATGAACGTGCGCGTCTTTCACTCTTCCCGAGAGACAGAAGAATTTTGTGATATTTTTTATTAAAATGGTGTATAAGGGTATATATATAAATATATTTTATGCACTGTATATGAGCTTGCGATTTCTCAGTCTGTGGTTCCGAGAGGGGGTAACCAGGCTCACTAATAAAGGTCAAGCCACTTGGCTGCCAGAATGCCCTGCTTCAGCACAGACCAGAAAGGCATTGTGATAAGCGTATCCCCGGTATAGTCAGGGGTTAATGGGAGTCGTCCCCGTCCCCCCAGTATACGGCCAGAACCATGGACCCGGTACTTGTGGTTCGGACTGTCTCCAACCAGCCATAATGTTGTGAGAGTGAAATTATGTCTAAGTCCAGCTTTGGTACATTAGAAGCAACTCTGAAACTTAACCTAAGCGTTTTTCGAAGCTACTTTTTAGCTAACTTCTTATAGGAAGGTCTAGGAGCTCTAAAAATGAATGTGCGCGTCTTTCACTCTTCCCGAGAGACTTAGAAGAATTTTGTGATATTTTTTATTAAAATGGTGTATAAGGGTATATATATAAATATATTTTATGCACTGTATATGAGCTGGCGATTTCTAAGTCTGTGGTTCCGAGAGGGGGTAACCAGGCTCACTAATAAAGGTCAAGCCACTTGGCTGCCAGAATGCCCTGCTTCAGCACAGACCAGAAAGGCATTGTGATAAGCGTATCCCCGGTATAGTCAGGGGTTAATGGGAGTCGTCCCCGTCCCCCCAGTATACGGCCAGAACCATGGACCCGGTACTTGTGGTTCGGACCCTCTCCAACCAGCCATAATGTTGTGAGAGTGAAATTATATCTAAGTCCAGCTTTGGTACATTAGAAGCAACTCTGAAACTTAACCTAAGCGTTTTTCGAAGCTACTTTTTGGCTAACTTCTTATAGGAAGGTCTAGGAGCTCTGAAAATGAACGTGCGCGTCTTTCACTCTTCCCGAGGGACTTAGAAGAATTTTGTGATATTTTTTATTAAAATGGTGTATAAGGGTATATATATAAATATATTTTATGCACTGTATATGAGCTGGCGATTTCTAAGTCTGTGGTTCCGAGAGGGGGTAACCAGGCTCACTAATAAAGGTCAAGCCACTTGGCTGCCAGAATGCCCTGCTTCAGCACAGACCAGAAAGGCATTGTGATAAGCGTATCCCCGGTATAGTCAGGGGTTAATGGGAGTCGTCCCCGTCCCACCAGTATACGGCCAGAACCATGGACCCGGTACTTGTGGTTCGGACCCTCTCCAACCAGCCATAATGTTGTGAGAGTGAAATTATGTCTAAGTCCAGCTTTGGTACATTAGAAGCAACTCTGAAACTTAACCTAAGCGTTTTTCGAAGCTACTTTTTGGCTAACTTCTTATAGGAAGGTCTAGGAGCTCTGAAAATGAACGTGCGCGTCTTTCACTCTTCCCGAGGGACTTAGAAGAATTTTGTGATATTTTTTATTAAAATGGTGTATAAGGGTATATATATAAATATATTTTATGCACTGTATATGAGCTGGCGATTTCTAAGTCTGTGGTTCCGAGAGGGGGTAACCAGGCTCACTAATAAAGGTCAAGCCACTTGGCTGCCAGAATGCCCTGCTTCAGCACAGACCAGAAAGGCATTGTGATAAGCGTATCCCCGGTATAGTCAGGGGTTAATGGGAGTCGTCCCCGTCCCCCCAGTATACGGCCAGAACCATGGACCCGGTACTTGTGGTTCGGACTGTCTCCAACCAGCCATAATGTTGTGAGAGTGAAATTATGTCTAAGTCCAGCTTTGGTACATTAGAAGCAACTCTGAAACTTAACCTAAGCGTTTTTCGAAGCTACTTTTTAGCTAACTTCTTATAGGAAGGTCTAGGAGCTCTAAAAATGAACGTGCGCGTCTTTCACTCTTCCCGAGGGACTTAGAAGAATTTTGTGATATTTTTTATTAAAATGGTGTATAAGGGTATATATATAAATATATTTTATGCACTGTATATGAGCTGGCGATTTCTAAGTCTGTGGTTCCGAGAGGGGGTAACCAGGCTCACTAATAAAGGTCAAGCCACTTGGCTGCCAGAATGCCCTGCTTCAGCACAGACCAGAAAGGCATTGTGATAAGCGTATCCCCGGTATAGTCAGGGGTTAATGGGAGTCGTCCCCGTCCCCCCAGTATACGGCCAGAACCATGGACCCGGTACTTGTGGTTCGGACCCTCTCCAACCAGCCATAATGTTGTGAGAGTGAAATTATGTCTAAGTTCAGCTTTGGTACATTAGAAGCAACTCTGAAACTTAACCTAAGCGTTTTTCGAAGCTACTTTTTAGCTAACTTCTTATAGGAAGGTCTAGGAGCTCTGAAAATGAACGTGCGCGTCTTTCACTCTTCCCGAGAGACAGAAGAATTTTGTGATATTTTTTATTAAAATGGTGTATAAGGGTATATATATAAATATATTTTATGCACTGTATATGAGCTGGCGATTTCTAAGTCTGTGGTTCCGAGAGGGGGTAACCAGGCTCACTAATAAAGGTCAAGCCACTTGGCTGCCAGAATGCCCTGCTTCAGCACAGACCAGAAAGGCATTGTGATAAGCGTATCCCCGGTATAGTCAGGGGTTAATGGGAGTCGTCCCCGTCCCCCCAGTATACGGCCAGAACCATGGACCCGGTACTTGTGGTTCGGACCGTCTCCAACCAGCCATAATGTTGTGAGAGTGAAATTATGTCTAAGTCCAGCTTTGGTACATTAGAAGCAACTCTGAAACTTAACCTAAGCGTTTTTCGAAGCTACTTTTTAGCTAACTTCTTATAGGAAGGTCTAGGAGCTCTGAAAATGAACGTGCGCGTCTTTCACTCTTCCCGAGAGACAGAAGAATTTTGTGATATTTTTTATTAAAATGGTGTATAAGGGTATATATATAAATATATTTTATGCACTGTATATGAGCTGGCGATTTCTAAGTCTGTGGTTCCGAGAGGGGGTAACCAGGCTCACTAATAAAGGTCAAGCCACTTGGCTGCCAGAATGCCCTGCTTCAGCACAGACCAGAAAGGCATTGTGATAAGCGTATCCCCGGTATAGTCAGGGGTTAATGGGAGTCGTCCCCGTCCCCCCAGTATACGGCCAGAACCATGGACCCGGTACTTGTGGTTCGGACCCTCTCCAACCAGCCATAATGTTGTGAGAGTGAAATTATGTCTAAGTTCAGCTTTGGTACATTAGAAGCAACTCTGAAACTTAACCTAAGCGTTTTTCGAAGCTACTTTTTAGCTAACTTCTTATAGGAAGGTCTAGGAGCTCTGAAAATGAACGTGCGCGTCTTTCACTCTTCCCGAGAGACAGAAGAATTTTGTGATATTTTTTATTAAAATGGTGTATAAGGGTATATATATAAATATATTTTATGCACTGTATATGAGCTGGCGATTTCTAAGTCTGTGGTTCCGAGAGGGGGTAACCAGGCTCACTAATAAAGGTCAAGCCACTTGGCTGCCAGAATGCCCTGCTTCAGCACAGACCAGAAAGGCATTGTGATAAGCGTATCCCCGGTATAGTCAGGGGTTAATGGGAGTCGTCCCCGTCCCCCCAGTATACGGCCAGAACCATGGACCCGGTACTTGTGGTTCGGACTGTCTCCAACCAGCCATAATGTTGTGAGAGTGAAATTATGTCTAAGTCCAGCTTTGGTACATTAGAAGCAACTCTGAAACTTAACCTAAGCGTTTTTCGAAGCTACTTTTTAGCTAACTTCTTATAGGAAGGTCTAGGAGCTCTAAAAATGAACGTGCGCGTCTTTCACTCTTCCCGAGAGACTTAGAAGAATTTTGTGATATTTTTTATTAAAATGGTGTATAAGGGTATATATATAAATATATTTTATGCACTGTATATGAGCTGGCGATTTCTAAGTCTGTGGTTCCGAGAGGGGGTAACCAGGCTCACTAATAAAGGTCAAGCCACTTGGCTGCCAGAATGCCCTGCTTCAGCACAGACCAGAAAGGCATTGTGATAAGCGTATCCCCGGTATAGTCAGGGGTTAATGGGAGTCGTCCCCGTCCCCCCAGTATACGGCCAGAACCATGGACCCGGTACTTGTGGTTCGGACCCTCTCCAACCAGCCATAATGTTGTGAGAGTGAAATTATGTCTAAGTTCAGCTTTGGTACACTAGAAGCAACTCTGAAACTTAACCTAAGCGTTTTTCGAAGCTACTTTTTAGCTAACTTCTTATAGGAAGGTCTAGGAGCTCTGAAAATGAACGTGCGCGTCTTTCACTCTTCCCGAGAGACAGAAGAATTTTGTGATATTTTTTATTAAAATGGTGTATAAGGGTATATATATAAATATATTTTATGCACTGTATATGAGCTGGCGATTTCTAAGTCTGTGGTTCCGAGAGGGGGTAACCAGGCTCACTAATAAAGGTCAAGCCACTTGGCTGCCAGAATGCCCTGCTTCAGCACAGACCAGAAAGGCATTGTGATAAGCGTATCCCCGGTATAGTCAGGGGTTAATGGGAGTCGTCCCCGTCCCCCCAGTATACGGCCAGAACCATGGACCCGGTACTTGTGGTTCGGACCCTCTCCAACCAGCCATAATGTTGTGAGAGTGAAATTATGTCTAAGTCCAGCTTTGGTACATTAGAAGCAACTCTGAAACTTAACCTAAGCGTTTTTCGAAGCTACTTTTTGGCTAACTTCTTATAGGAAGGTCTAGGAGCTCTGAAAATGAACGTGCGCGTCTTTCACTCTTCCCGAGGGACTTAGAAGAATTTTGTGATATTTTTAATTAAAATGGTGTATAAGGGTATATATATAAATATATTTTATGCACTGTATATGAGCTGGCGATTTCTAAGTCTGTGGTTCCGAGAGGGGGTAACCAGGCTCACTAATAAAGGTCAAGCCACTTGGCTGCCAGAATGCCCTGCTTCAGCACAGACCAGAAAGGCATTGTGATAAGCGTATCCCAGGTATAGTCAGGGGTTAATGGGAGTCGTCCCCGTCCCCCCAGTATACGGCCAGAACCATGGACCCGGTACTTGTGGTTCGGACCCTCTCCAACCAGCCATAATGTTGTGAGAGTGAAATTATGTCTAAGTTCAGCTTTGGTACATTAGAAGCAACTCTGAAACTTAACCTAAGCGTTTTTCGAAGCTACTTTTTAGCTAACTTCTTATAGGAAGGTCTAGGAGCACTGAAAATGAACGTGCGCGTCTTTCACTATTCCCGAGAGACAGAAGAATTTTGTGATATTTTTTATTAAAATGGTGTATAAGGGTATATATATAAATATATTTTATGCACTGTATATGAGCTGGCGATTTCTAAGTCTGTGGTTCCGAGAGGGGGTAACCAGGCTCACTAATAAAGGTCAAGCCACTTGGCTGCCAGAATGCCCTGCTTCAGCACAGACCAGAAAGGCATTGTGATAAGCGTATCCCCGGTATAGTCAGGGGTTAATGGGAGTCGTCCCCGTACCCCCAGTATACGGCCAGAACCATGGACCCGGTACTTGTGGTTCGGACCCTCTCCAACCAGCCATAATGTTGTGAGAGTGAAATTATGTCTAAGTCCAGCTTTGGTACATTAGAAGCAACTCTGAAACTTAAGCTAAGCGTTTTTCGAAGCTACTTTTTAGCTAACTTCTTATAGGAAGGTCTAGGAGCTCTGAAAATGAACGTGCGCGTCTTTCACTCTTCCCGAGAGACTTAGAAGAATTTTGTGATATTTTTAATTAAAATGGTGTATAAGGGTATATATATAAATATATTTTATGCACTGTATATGAGCTGGCGATTTCTAAGTCTGTGGTTCCGAGAGGGGGTAACCAGGCTCACTAATAAAGGTCAAGCCACTTGGCTGCCAGAATGCCCTGCTTCAGCACAGACCAGAAAGGCATTGTGATAAGCGTATCCCCGGTATAGTCAGGGGTTAATGGGAGTCGTCCCCGTCCTCCCAGTATACGGCCAGAACCATGGACCCGGTACTTGTGGTTCGGACTGTCTCCAACCAGCCATAATGTTGTGAGAGTGAAATTATGTCTAAGTCCAGCTTTGGTACATTAGAAGCAACTCTGAAACTTAACCTAAGCGTTTTTCGAAGCTACTTTTTGGCTAACTTCTTATAGGAAGGTCTAGGAGCTCTGAAAATGAACGTGCGCGTCTTTCACTCTTCCCGAGGGACTTAGAAGAATTTTGTGATATTTTTTATTAAAATGGTGTATAAGGGTATATATATAAATATATTTTATGCACTGTATATGAGCTGGCGATTTCTAAGTCTGTGGTTCCGAGAGGGGGTAACCAGGCTCACTAATAAAGGTCAAGCCACTTGGCTGCCAGAATGCCCTGCTTCAGCACAGACCAGAAAGGCATTGTGATAAGCGTATCCCCGGTATAGTCAGGGGTTAATGGGAGTCGTCCCCGTCCCCCCAGTATACGGCCAGAACCATGGACCCGGTACTTGTGGTTCGGACCCTCTCCAACCAGCCATAATGTTGTGAGAGTGAAATTATGTCTAAGTCCAGCTTTGGTACATTAGAAGCAACTCTGAAACTTAACCTAAGCGTTTTTCGAAGCTACTTTTTAGCTAACTTCTTATAGGAAGGTCTAGGAGCTCTAAAAATGAACGTGCGCGTCTTTCACTCTTCCCGAGAGACTTAGAAGAATTTTGTGATATTTTTTATTAAAATGGTGTATAAGGGTATATATATAAATATATTTTATGCACTGTATATGAGCTGGCGATTTCTAAGTCTGTGGTTCCGAGAGGGGGTAACCAGGCTCACTAATAAAGGTCAAGCCACTTGGCTGCCAGAATGCCCTGCTTCAGCACAGACCAGAAAGGCATTGTGATAAGCGTATCCCCGGTATAGTCAGGGGTTAATGGGAGTCGTCCCCGTCCCCCCAGTATACGGCCAGAACCATGGACCCGGTACTTGTGGTTCGGACCCTCTCCAACCAGCCATAATGTTGTGAGAGTGAAATTATATCTAAGTCCAGCTTTGGTACATTAGAAGCAACTCTGAAACTTAACCTAAGCGTTTTTCGAAGCTACTTTTTGGCTAACTTCTTATAGGAAGGTCTAGGAGCTCTGAAAATGAACGTGCGCGTCTTTCACTCTTCCCGAGGGACTTAGAAGAATTTTGTGATATTTTTTATTAAAATGGTGTATAAGGGTATATATATAAATATATTTTATGCACTGTATATGAGCTGGCGATTTCTCAGTCTGTGGTTCCGAGAGGGGGTAACCAGGCTCACTAATAAAGGTCAAGCCACTTGGCTGCCAGAATGCCCTGCTTCAGCACAGACCAGAAAGGCATTGTGATAAGCGTATCCCCGGTATAGTCAGGGGTTAATAGGAGTCGTCCCCGTCCCCCCAGTATACGGCCAGAACCATGGACCCGGTACTTGTGGTTCGGACTGTCTCCAACCAGCCATAATGTTGTGAGAGTGAAATTATGTCTAAGTCCAGCTTTGGTACATTAGAAGCAACTCTGAAACTTAACCTAAGCGTTTTTCGAAGCTACTTTTTAGCTAACTTCTTATAGGAAGGTCTAGGAGCTCTAAAAATGAACGTGCGCGTCTTTCACTCTTCCCGAGAGACTTAGAAGAATTTTGTGATATTTTTTATTAAAATGGTGTATAAGGGTATATATATAAATATATTTTATGCACTGTATATGAGCTGGCGATTTCTAAGTCTGTGGTTCCGAGAGGGGGTAACCAGGCTCACTAATAAAGGTCAAGCCACTTGGCTGCCAGAATGCCCTGCTTCAGCACAGACCAGAAAGGCATTGTGATAAGCGTATCCCCGGTATAGTCAGGGGTTAATGGGAGTCGTCCCCGTCCCCCCAGTATACGGCCAGAACCATGGACCCGGTACTTGTGGTTCGGACCCTCTCCAAACAGCCATAATGTTGTGAGAGTGAAATTATATCTAAGTCCAGCTTTGGTACATTAGAAGCAACTCTGAAACTTAACCTAAGCGTTTTTCGAAGCTACTTTTTGGCTAACTTCTTATAGGAAGGTCTAGGAGCTCTGAAAATGAACGTGCGCGTCTTTCACTCTTCCCGAGGGACTTAGAAGAATTTTGTGATATTTTTTATTAAAATGGTGTATAAGGGTATATATATATAAATATATTTTATGCACTGTATATGAGCTGGCGATTTCTAAGTCTGTGGTTCCGAGAGGGGGTAACCAGGCTCACTAATAAAGGTCAAGCCACTTGGCTGCCAGAATGCCCTGCTTCAGCACAGACCAGAAAGGCATTGTGATAAGCGTATCCCCGGTATAGTCAGGGGTTAATGGGAGTCGTCCCCGTCCCCCCAGTATACGGCCAGAACCATGGACCCGGTACTTGTGGTTCGGACCCTCTCCAACCAGCCAAAATGTTGTGAGAGTGAAATTATGTCTAAGTTCAGCTTTGGTACATTAGAAGCAACTCTGAAACTTAACCTAAGCGTTTTTCAAAGCTACTTTTTAGCTAACTTCTTATAGGAAGGTCTAGGAGCTCTGAAAATGAACGTGCGCGTCTTTCACTCTTCCCGAGAGACTTAGAAGAATTTTGTGATATTTTTTATTAAAATGGTGTATAAGGGTATATATATAAATATATTTTATGCACTGTATATGAGCTGGCGATTTCTAAGTCTGTGGTTCCGAGAGGGGGTAACCAGGCTCACTAATAAAGGTCAAGCCACTTGGCTGCCAGAATGCCCTGCTTCAGCACAGACCAGAAAGGCATTGTGATAAGCGTATCCCCGGTATAGTCAGGGGTTAATGGGAGTCGTCCCCGTCCCCCCAGTATACGGCCAGAACCATGGACCCGGTACTTGTGGTTCGGACCCTCTCCAACCAGCCATAATGTTGTGAGAGTGAAATTATGTCTAAGTTCAGCTTTGGTACATTAGAAGCAACTCTGAAACTTAACCTAAGCGTTTTTCGAAGCTACTTTTTAGCTAACTTCTTATAGGAAGGTCTAGGAGCTCTGAAAATGAACGTGCGCGTATTTCACTCTTCCCGAGAGACAGAAGAATTTTGTGATATTTTTTATTAAAATGGTGTATAAGGGTATATATATAAATATATTTTATGCACTGTATATGAGCTGGCGATTTCTAAGTCTGTGGTTCCGAGAGGGGGTAACCAGGCTCACTAATAAAGGTCAAGCCACTTGGCTGCCAGAATGCCCTGCTTCAGCACAGACCAGAAAGGCATTGTGATAAGCGTATCCCCGGTATAGTCAGGGGTTAATGGGAGTCGTCCCCGTCCCCCCAGTATACGGCCAGAACCATGGACCCGGTACTTGTGGTTCGGACCCTCTCCAACCAGCCATAATGTTGTGAGAGTGAAATTATGTCTATGTCCAGCTTTGGTACATTAGAAGCAACTCTGAAACTTAACCTAAGCGTTTTTCGAAGCTACTTTTTGGCTAACTTCTTATAGGAAGGTCTAGGAGCTCTGAAAATGAACGTGCGCGTCTTTCACTCTTCCCGAGGGACTTAGAAGAATTTTGTGATATTTTTTATTAAAATGGTGTATAAGGGTATATATATAAATATATTTTATGCACTGTATATGAGCTGGCGATTTCTAAGTCTGTGGTTCCGAGAGGGGGTAACCAGGCTCACTAATAAAGGTCAAGCCACTTGGCTGCCAGAATGCCCTGCTTCAGCACAGACCAGAAAGGCATTGTGATAAGCGTATCCCCGGTATAGTCAGGGGTTAATGGGAGTCGTCCCCGTCCCCCCAGTATACGGCCAGAACCATGGACCCGGTACTTGTGGTTCGGACCCTCTCCAACCAGCCATAATGTTGTGAGAGTGAAATTATGTCTAAGTTCAGCTTTGGTACATTAGAAGCAACTCTGAAACTTAACCTAAGCGTTTTTCGAAGCTACTTTTTAGCTAACTTCTTATAGGAAGGTCTAGGAGCTCTGAAAATGAACGTGCGCGTCTTTCACTCTTCCCGAGAGACAGAAGAATTTTGTGATATTTTTTATTAAAATGGTGTATAAGGGTATATATATAAATATATTTTATGCACTGTATATGAGCTGGCGATTTCTAAGTCTGTGGTTCCGAGAGGGGGTAACCAGGCTCACTAATAAAGGTCAAGCCACTTGGCTGCCAGAATGCCCTGCTTCAGCACAGACCAGAAAGGCATTGTGATAAGCGTATCCCCGGTATAGTCAGGGGTTAATGGGAGTCGTCCCCGTCCCCCCAGTATACGGCCAGAACCATGGACCCGGTACTTGTGGTTCGGACCCTCTCCAACCAGCCAAAATGTTGTGAGAGTGAAATTATGTCTAAGTTCAGCTTTGGTACATTAGAAGCAACTCTGAAACTTAACCTAAGCGTTTTTCAAAGCTACTTTTTAGCTAACTTCTTATAGGAAGGTCTAGGAGCTCTGAAAATGAACGTGCGCGTCT
Source organism: Ascaphus truei (assembly GCF_040206685.1). Lineage (NCBI taxonomy): Eukaryota > Metazoa > Chordata > Amphibia > Anura > Ascaphidae > Ascaphus > Ascaphus truei. The sequence continues at coordinate 4,026,659 of NC_134493.1, forward strand.
TTCACTCTTCCCGAGAGACTTAGAAGAATTTTGTGATATTTTTTATTAAAATGGTGTATAAGGGTATATATATAAATATATTTTATGCACTGTATATGAGCTGGCGATTTCTAAGTCTGTGGTTCCGAGAGGGGGTAACCAGGCTCACTAATAAAGGTCAAGCCACTTGGCTGCCAGAATGCCCTGCTTCAGCACAGACCAGAAAGGCATTGTGATAAGCGTATCCCCGGTATAGTCAGGGGTTAATGGGAGTCGTCCCCGTCCCCCCAGTATACGGCCAGAACCATGGACCCGGTACTTGTGGTTCGGACCCTCTCCAACCAGCCATAATGTTGTGAGAGTGAAATTATGTCTAAGTTCAGCTTTGGTACATTAGAAGCAACTCTGAAACTTAACCTAAGCGTTTTTCGAAGCTACTTTTTAGCTAACTTCTTATAGGAAGGTCTAGGAGCTCTGAAAATGAACGTGCGCGTATTTCACTCTTCCCGAGAGACAGAAGAATTTTGTGATATTTTTTATTAAAATGGTGTATAAGGGTATATATATAAATATATTTTATGCACTGTATATGAGCTGGCGATTTCTAAGTCTGTGGTTCCGAGAGGGGGTAACCAGGCTCACTAATAAAGGTCAAGCCACTTGGCTGCCAGAATGCCCTGCTTCAGCACAGACCAGAAAGGCATTGTGATAAGCGTATCCCCGGTATAGTCAGGGGTTAATGGGAGTCGTCCCCGTCCCCCCAGTATACGGCCAGAACCATGGACCCGGTACTTGTGGTTCGGACCCTCTCCAACCAGCCATAATGTTGTGAGAGTGAAATTATGTCTATGTCCAGCTTTGGTACATTAGAAGCAACTCTGAAACTTAACCTAAGCGTTTTTCGAAGCTACTTTTTGGCTAACTTCTTATAGGAAGGTCTAGGAGCTCTGAAAATGAACGTGCGCGTCTTTCACTCTTCCCGAGGGACTTAGAAGAATTTTGTGATATTTTTTATTAAAATGGTGTATAAGGGTATATATATAAATATATTTTATGCACTGTATATGAGCTGGCGATTTCTAAGTCTGTGGTTCCGAGAGGGGGTAACCAGGCTCACTAATAAAGGTCAAGCCACTTGGCTGCCAGAATGCCCTGCTTCAGCACAGACCAGAAAGGCATTGTGATAAGCGTATCCCCGGTATAGTCAGGGGTTAATGGGAGTCGTCCCCGTCCCCCCAGTATACGGCCAGAACCATGGACCCGGTACTTGTGGTTCGGACCCTCTCCAACCAGCCATAATGTTGTGAGAGTGAAATTATGTCTAAGTTCAGCTTTGGTACATTAGAAGCAACTCTGAAACTTAACCTAAGCGTTTTTCGAAGCTACTTTTTAGCTAACTTCTTATAGGAAGGTCTAGGAGCTCTGAAAATGAACGTGCGCGTCTTTCACTCTTCCCGAGAGACAGAAGAATTTTGTGATATTTTTTATTAAAATGGTGTATAAGGGTATATATATAAATATATTTTATGCACTGTATATGAGCTGGCGATTTCTAAGTCTGTGGTTCCGAGAGGGGGTAACCAGGCTCACTAATAAAGGTCAAGCCACTTGGCTGCCAGAATGCCCTGCTTCAGCACAGACCAGAAAGGCATTGTGATAAGCGTATCCCCGGTATAGTCAGGGGTTAATGGGAGTCGTCCCCGTCCCCCCAGTATACGGCCAGAACCATGGACCCGGTACTTGTGGTTCGGACTGTCTCCAACCAGCCATAATGTTGTGAGAGTGAAATTATGTCTAAGTCCAGCTTTGGTACATTAGAAGCAACTCTGAAACTTAACCTAAGCGTTTTTCGAAGCTACTTTTTAGCTAACTTCTTATAGGAAGGTCTAGGAGCTCTAAAAATGAACGTGCGCGTCTTTCACTCTTCCCGAGAGACTTAGAAGAATTTTGTGATATTTTTTATTAAAATGGTGTATAAGGGTATATATATAAATATATTTTATGCACTGTATATGAGCTGGCGATTTCTAAGTCTGTGGTTCCGAGAGGGGGTAACCAGGCTCACTAATAAAGGTCAAGCCACTTGGCTGCCAGAATGCCCTGCTTCAGCACAGACCAGAAAGGCATTGTGATAAGCGTATCCCCGGTATAGTCAGGGGTTAATGGGAGTCGTCCCCGTCCCCCCAGTATACGGCCAGAACCATGGACCCGGTACTTGTGGTTCGGACCCTCTCCAACCAGCCATAATGTTGTGAGAGTGAAATTATATCTAAGTCCAGCTTTGGTACATTAGAAGCAACTCTGAAACTTAACCTAAGCGTTTTTCGAAGCTACTTTTTGGCTAACTTCTTATAGGAAGGTCTAGGAGCTCTGAAAATGAACGTGCGCGTCTTTCACTCTTCCCGAGGGACTTAGAAGAATTTTGTGATATTTTTTATTAAAATGGTGTATAAGGGTATATATATAAATATATTTTATGCACTGTATATGAGCTGGCGATTTCTAAGTCTGTGGTTCCGAGAGGGGGTAACCAGGCTCACTAATAAAGGTCAAGCCACTTGGCTGCCAGAATGCCCTGCTTCAGCACAGACCAGAAAGGCATTGTGATAAGCGTATCCCCGGTATAGTCAGGGGTTAATGGGAGTCGTCCCCGTCCCCCCAGTATACGGCCAGAACCATGGACCCGGTACTTGTGGTTCGGACTGTCTCCAACCAGCCATAATGTTGTGAGAGTGAAATTATGTCTAAGTCCAGCTTTGGTACATTAGAAGCAACTCTGAAACTTAACCTAAGCGTTTTTCGAAGCTACTTTTTGGCTAACTTCTTATAGGAAGGTCTAGGAGCTCTGAAAATGAACGTGCGCGTCTTTCACTCTTCCCGAGAGACTTAGAAGAATTTTGTGATATTTTTTATTAAAATGGTGTATAAGGGTATATATATATAAATATATTTTATGCACTGTATATGAGCTGGCGATTTCTAAGTCTGTGGTTCCGAGAGGGGGTAACCAGGCTCACTAATAAAGGTCAAGCCACTTGGCTGCCAGAATGCCCTGCTTCAGCACAGACCAGAAAGGCATTGTGATAAGCGTATCCCCGGTATAGTCAGGGGTTAATGGGAGTCGTCCCCGTCCCCCCAGTATACGGCCAGAACCATGGACCCGGTACTTGTGGTTCGGACCCTCTCCAACCAGCCATAATGTTGTGAGAGTGAAATTATGTCTAAGTTCAGCTTTGGTACATTAGAAGCAACTCTGAAACTTAACCTAAGCGTTTTTCGAAGCTACTTTTTAGCTAACTTCTTATAGGAAGGTCTAGGAGCTCTAAAAATGAACGTGCGCGTCTTTCACTCTTCCCGAGAGACTTAGAAGAATTTTGTGATATTTTTTATTAAAATGGTGTATAAGGGTATATATATAAATATATTTTATGCACTGTATATGAGCTGGCGATTTCTAAGTCTGTGGTTCCGAGAGGGGGTAACCAGGCTCACTAATAAAGGTCAAGCCACTTGGCTGCCAGAATGCCCTGCTTCAGCACAGACCAGAAAGGCATTGTGATAAGCGTATCCCCGGTATAGTCAGGGGTTAATGGGAGTCGTCCCCGTCCCCCCAGTATACGGCCAGAACCATGGACCCGGTACTTGTGGTTCGGACCCTCTCCAACCAGCCATAATGTTGTGAGAGTGAAATTATATCTAAGTCCAGCTTTGGTACATTAGAAGCAACTCTGAAACTTAACCTAAGCGTTTTTCGAAGCTACTTTTTGGCTAACTTCTTATAGGAAGGTCTAGGAGCTCTGAAAATGAACGTGCGCGTCTTTCACTCTTCCCGAGGGACTTAGAAGAATTTTGTGATATTTTTTATTAAAATGGTGTATAAGGGTATATATATAAATATATTTTATGCACTGTATATGAGCTGGCGATTTCTAAGTCTGTGGTTCCGAGAGGGGGTAACCAGGCTCACTAATAAAGGTCAAGCCACTTGGCTGCCAGAATGCCCTGCTTCAGCACAGACCAGAAAGGCATTGTGATAAGCGTATCCCCGGTATAGTCAGGGGTTAATGGGAGTCGTCCCCGTCCCCCCAGTATACGGCCAGAACCATGGACCCGGTACTTGTGGTTCGGACCCTCTCCAACCAGCCATAATGTTGTGAGAGTGAAATTATGTCTAAGTTCAGCTTTGGTACATTAGAAGCAACTCTGAAACTTAACCTAAGCGTTTTTCGAAGCTACTTTTTAGCTAACTTCTTATAGGAAGGTCTAGGAGCTCTGAAAATGAACGTGCGCATCTTTCACTATTCCCGAGAGACAGAAGAATTTTGTGATATTTTTTATTAAAATGGTGTATAAGGGTATATATATAAATATATTTTATGCACTGTATATGAGCTGGCGATTTCTAAGTCTGTGGTTCCGAGAGGGGGTAACCAGGCTCACTAATAAAGGTCAAGCCACTTGGCTGCCAGAATGCCCTGCTTCAGCACAGACCAGAAAGGCATTGTGATAAGCGTATCCCCGGTATAGTCAGGGGTTAATGGGAGTCGTCCCCGTACCCCCAGTATACGGCCAGAACCATGGACCCGGTACTTGTGGTTCGGACCCTCTCCAACCAGCCATAATGTTGTGAGAGTGAAATTATGTCTAAGTCCAGCTTTGGTACATTAGAAGCAACTCTGAAACTTAACCTAAGCGTTTTTCGAAGCTACTTATTGGCTAACTTCTTATAGGAAGGTCTAGGAGCGCTGAAAATGAACGTGCGCGTCTTTCACTCTTCCCGAGGGACTTAGAAGAATTTTGTGATATTTTTTATTAAAATGGTGTATAAGGGTATATATATATAAATATATTTTATGCACTGTATATGAGCTGGCGATTTCTAAGTCTGTGGTTCCGAGAGGGGGTAACCAGGCTCACTAATAAAGGTCAAGCCACTTGGCTGCCAGAATGCCCTGCTTCAGCACAGACCAGAAAGGCATTGTGATAAGCGTATCCCCGGTATAGTCAGGGGTTAATGGGAGTCGTCCCCGTACCCCCAGTATACGGCCAGAACCATGGACCCGGTACTTGTGGTTCGGACCCTCTCCAACCAGCCATAATGTTGTGAGAGTGAAATTATGTCTAAGTTCAGCTTTGGTACACTAGAAGCAACTCTGAAACTTAACCTAAGCGTTTTTCGAAGCTACTTTTTAGCTAACTTCTTATAGGAAGGTCTAGGAGCTCTGAAAATGAACGTGCGCGTCTTTCACTCTTCCCGAGAGACAGAAGAATTTTGTGATATTTTTTATTAAAATGGTGTATAAGGGTATATATATAAATATATTTTATGCACTGTATATGAGCTGGCGATTTCTAAGTCTGTGGTTCCGAGAGGGGGTAACCAGGCTCACTAATAAAGGTCAAGCCACTTGGCTGCCAGAATGCCCTGCTTCAGCACAGACCAGAAAGGCATTGTGATAAGCGTATCCCCGGTATAGTCAGGGGTTAATGGGAGTCGTCCCCGTCCCCCCAGTATACGGCCAGAACCATGGACCCGGTACTTGTGGTTCGGACCCTCTCCAACCAGCCATAATGTTGTGAGAGTGAAATTATGTCTAAGTCCAGCTTTGGTACATTAGAAGCAACTCTGAAACTTAACCTAAGCGTTTTTCGAAGCTACTTTTTGGCTAACTTCTTATAGGAAGGTCTAGGAGCTCTGAAAATGAACGTGCGCGTCTTTCACTCTTCCCGAGGGACTTAGAAGAATTTTGTGATATTTTTAATTAAAATGGTGTATAAGGGTATATATATAAATATATTTTATGCACTGTATATGAGCTGGCGATTTCTAAGTCTGTGGTTCCGAGAGGGGGTAACCAGGCTCACTAATAAAGGTCAAGCCACTTGGCTGCCAGAATGCCCTGCTTCAGCACAGACCAGAAAGGCATTGTGATAAGCGTATCCCAGGTATAGTCAGGGGTTAATGGGAGTCGTCCCCGTCCCCCCAGTATACGGCCAGAACCATGGACCCGGTACTTGTGGTTCGGACCCTCTCCAACCAGCCATAATGTTGTGAGAGTGAAATTATGTCTAAGTTCAGCTTTGGTACATTAGAAGCAACTCTGAAACTTAACCTAAGCGTTTTTCGAAGCTACTTTTTAGCTAACTTCTTATAGGAAGGTCTAGGAGCACTGAAAATGAACGTGCGCGTCTTTCACTATTCCCGAGAGACAGAAGAATTTTGTGATATTTTTTATTAAAATGGTGTATAAGGGTATATATATAAATATATTTTATGCACTGTATATGAGCTGGCGATTTCTAAGTCTGTGGTTCCGAGAGGGGGTAACCAGGCTCACTAATAAAGGTCAAGCCACTTGGCTGCCAGAATGCCCTGCTTCAGCACAGACCAGAAAGGCATTGTGATAAGCGTATCCCCGGTATAGTCAGGGGTTAATGGGAGTCGTCCCCGTACCCCCAGTATACGGCCAGAACCATGGACCCGGTACTTGTGGTTCGGACCCTCTCCAACCAGCCATAATGTTGTGAGAGTGAAATTATGTCTAAGTCCAGCTTTGGTACATTAGAAGCAACTCTGAAACTTAACCTAAGCGTTTTTCGAAGCTACTTTTTAGCTAACTTCTTATAGGAAGGTCTAGGAGCTCTGAAAATGAACGTGCGCGTCTTTCACTCTTCCCGAGAGACTTAGAAGAATTTTGTGATATTTTTAATTAAAATGGTGTATAAGGGTATATATATAAATATATTTTATGCACTGTATATGAGCTGGCGATTTCTAAGTCTGTGGTTCCGAGAGGGGGTAACCAGGCTCACTAATAAAGGTCAAGCCACTTGGCTGCCAGAATGCCCTGCTTCAGCACAGACCAGAAAGGCATTGTGATAAGCGTATCCCCGGTATAGTCAGGGGTTAATGGGAGTCGTCCCCGTCCTCCCAGTATACGGCCAGAACCATGGACCCGGTACTTGTGGTTCGGACTGTCTCCAACCAGCCATAATGTTGTGAGAGTGAAATTATGTCTAAGTCCAGCTTTGGTACATTAGAAGCAACTCTGAAACTTAACCTAAGCGTTTTTCGAAGCTACTTTTTGGCTAACTTCTTATAGGAAGGTCTAGGAGCTCTGAAAATGAACGTGCGCGTCTTTCACTCTTCCCGAGGGACTTAGAAGAATTTTGTGATATTTTTTATTAAAATGGTGTATAAGGGTATATATATAAATATATTTTATGCACTGTATATGAGCTGGCGATTTCTAAGTCTGTGGTTCCGAGAGGGGGTAACCAGGCTCACTAATAAAGGTCAAGCCACTTGGCTGCCAGAATGCCCTGCTTCAGCACAGACCAGAAAGGCATTGTGATAAGCGTATCCCCGGTATAGTCAGGGGTTAATGGGAGTCGTCCCCGTCCCCCCAGTATACGGCCAGAACCATGGACCCGGTACTTGTGGTTCGGACCCTCTCCAACCAGCCATAATGTTGTGAGAGTGAAATTATGTCTAAGTCCAGCTTTGGTACATTAGAAGCAACTCTGAAACTTAACCTAAGCGTTTTTCGAAGCTACTTTTTAGCTAACTTCTTATAGGAAGGTCTAGGAGCTCTAAAAATGAACGTGCGCGTCTTTCACTCTTCCCGAGAGACTTAGAAGAATTTTGTGATATTTTTTATTAAAATGGTGTATAAGGGTATATATATAAATATATTTTATGCACTGTATATGAGCTGGCGATTTCTAAGTCTGTGGTTCCGAGAGGGGGTAACCAGGCTCACTAATAAAGGTCAAGCCACTTGGCTGCCAGAATGCCCTGCTTCAGCACAGACCAGAAAGGCATTGTGATAAGCGTATCCCCGGTATAGTCAGGGGTTAATGGGAGTCGTCCCCGTACCCCCAGTATACGGCCAGAACCATGGACCCGGTACTTGTGGTTCGGACCCTCTCCAACCAGCCATAATGTTGTGAGAGTGAAATTATGTCTAAGTTCAGCTTTGGTACACTAGAAGCAACTCTGAAACTTAACCTAAGCGTTTTTCGAAGCTACTTTTTAGCTAACTTCTTATAGGAAGGTCTAGGAGCTCTGAAAATGAACGTGCGCGTCTTTCACTCTTCCCGAGAGACAGAAGAATTTTGTGATATTTTTTATTAAAATGGTGTATAAGGGTATATATATAAATATATTTTATGCACTGTATATGAGCTGGCGATTTCTAAGTCTGTGGTTCCGAGAGGGGGTAACCAGGCTCACTAATAAAGGTCAAGCCACTTGGCTGCCAGAATGCCCTGCTTCAGCACAGACCAGAAAGGCATTGTGATAAGCGTATCCCCGGTATAGTCAGGGGTTAATGGGAGTCGTCCCCGTCCCCCCAGTATACGGCCAGAACCATGGACCCGGTACTTGTGGTTCGGACCCTCTCCAACCAGCCATAATGTTGTGAGAGTGAAATTATGTCTAAGTCCAGCTTTGGTACATTAGAAGCAACTCTGAAACTTAACCTAAGCGTTTTTCGAAGCTACTTTTTGGCTAACTTCTTATAGGAAGGTCTAGGAGCTCTGAAAATGAACGTGCGCGTCTTTCACTCTTCCCGAGGGACTTAGAAGAATTTTGTGATATTTTTAATTAAAATGGTGTATAAGGGTATATATATAAATATATTTTATGCACTGTATATGAGCTGGCGATTTCTAAGTCTGTGGTTCCGAGAGGGGGTAACCAGGCTCACTAATAAAGGTCAAGCCACTTGGCTGCCAGAATGCCCTGCTTCAGCACAGACCAGAAAGGCATTGTGATAAGCGTATCCCAGGTATAGTCAGGGGTTAATGGGAGTCGTCCCCGTCCCCCCAGTATACGGCCAGAACCATGGACCCGGTACTTGTGGTTCGGACCCTCTCCAACCAGCCATAATGTTGTGAGAGTGAAATTATGTCTAAGTTCAGCTTTGGTACATTAGAAGCAACTCTGAAACTTAACCTAAGCGTTTTTCGAAGCTACTTTTTAGCTAACTTCTTATAGGAAGGTCTAGGAGCACTGAAAATGAACGTGCGCGTCTTTCACTATTCCCGAGAGACAGAAGAATTTTGTGATATTTTTTATTAAAATGGTGTATAAGGGTATATATATAAATATATTTTATGCACTGTATATGAGCTGGCGATTTCTAAGTCTGTGGTTCCGAGAGGGGGTAACCAGGCTCACTAATAAAGGTCAAGCCACTTGGCTGCCAGAATGCCCTGCTTCAGCACAGACCAGAAAGGCATTGTGATAAGCGTATCCCCGGTATAGTCAGGGGTTAATGGGAGTCGTCCCCGTACCCCCAGTATACGGCCAGAACCATGGACCCGGTACTTGTGGTTCGGACCCTCTCCAACCAGCCATAATGTTGTGAGAGTGAAATTATGTCTAAGTCCAGCTTTGGTACATTAGAAGCAACTCTGAAACTTAACCTAAGCGTTTTTCGAAGCTACTTTTTAGCTAACTTCTTATAGGAAGGTCTAGGAGCTCTGAAAATGAACGTGCGCGTCTTTCACTCTTCCCGAGAGACTTAGAAGAATTTTGTGATATTTTTAATTAAAATGGTGTATAAGGGTATATATATAAATATATTTTATGCACTGTATATGAGCTGGCGATTTCTAAGTCTGTGGTTCCGAGAGGGGGTAACCAGGCTCACTAATAAAGGTCAAGCCACTTGGCTGCCAGAATGCCCTGCTTCAGCACAGACCAGAAAGGCATTGTGATAAGCGTATCCCCGGTATAGTCAGGGGTTAATGGGAGTCGTCCCCGTCCTCCCAGTATACGGCCAGAACCATGGACCCGGTACTTGTGGTTCGGACTGTCTCCAACCAGCCATAATGTTGTGAGAGTGAAATTATGTCTAAGTCCAGCTTTGGTACATTAGAAGCAACTCTGAAACTTAACCTAAGCGTTTTTCGAAGCTACTTTTTGGCTAACTTCTTATAGGAAGGTCTAGGAGCTCTGAAAATGAACGTGCGCGTCTTTCACTCTTCCCGAGGGACTTAGAAGAATTTTGTGATATTTTTTATTAAAATGGTGTATAAGGGTATATATATAAATATATTTTATGCACTGTATATGAGCTGGCGATTTCTAAGTCTGTGGTTCCGAGAGGGGGTAACCAGGCTCACTAATAAAGGTCAAGCCACTTGGCTGCCAGAATGCCCTGCTTCAGCACAGACCAGAAAGGCATTGTGATAAGCGTATCCCCGGTATAGTCAGGGGTTAATGGGAGTCGTCCCCGTCCCCCCAGTATACGGCCAGAACCATGGACCCGGTACTTGTGGTTCGGACCCTCTCCAACCAGCCATAATGTTGTGAGAGTGAAATTATGTCTAAGTCCAGCTTTGGTACATTAGAAGCAACTCTGAAACTTAACCTAAGCGTTTTTCGAAGCTACTTTTTAGCTAACTTCTTATAGGAAGGTCTAGGAGCTCTAAAAATGAACGTGCGCGTCTTTCACTCTTCCCGAGAGACTTAGAAGAATTTTGTGATATTTTTTATTAAAATGGTGTATAAGGGTATATATATAAATATATTTTATGCACTGTATATGAGCTGGCGATTTCTAAGTCTGTGGTTCCGAGAGGGGGTAACCAGGCTCACTAATAAAGGTCAAGCCACTTGGCTGCCAGAATGCCCTGCTTCAGCACAGACCAGAAAGGCATTGTGATAAGCGTATCCCCGGTATAGTCAGGGGTTAATGGGAGTCGTCCCCGTCCCCCCAGTATACGGCCAGAACCATGGACCCGGTACTTGTGGTTCGGACCCTCTCCAACCAGCCATAATGTTGTGAGAGTGAAATTATATCTAAGTCCAGCTTTGGTACATTAGAAGCAACTCTGAAACTTAACCTAAGCGTTTTTCGAAGCTACTTTTTGGCTAACTTCTTATAGGAAGGTCTAGGAGCTCTGAAAATGAACGTGCGCGTCTTTCACTCTTCCCGAGGGACTTAGAAGAATTTTGTGATATTTTTTATTAAAATGGTGTATAAGGGTATATATATAAATATATTTTATGCACTGTATATGAGCTGGCGATTTCTCAGTCTGTGGTTCCGAGAGGGGGTAACCAGGCTCACTAATAAAGGTCAAGCCACTTGGCTGCCAGAATGCCCTGCTTCAGCACAGACCAGAAAGGCATTGTGATAAGCGTATCCCCGGTATAGTCAGGGGTTAATAGGAGTCGTCCCCGTCCCCCCAGTATACGGCCAGAACCATGGACCCGGTACTTGTGGTTCGGACTGTCTCCAACCAGCCATAATGTTGTGAGAGTGAAATTATGTCTAAGTCCAGCTTTGGTACATTAGAAGCAACTCTGAAACTTAACCTAAGCGTTTTTCGAAGCTACTTTTTAGCTAACTTCTTATAGGAAGGTCTAGGAGCTCTAAAAATGAACGTGCGCGTCTTTCACTCTTCCCGAGAGACTTAGAAGAATTTTGTGATATTTTTTATTAAAATGGTGTATAAGGGTATATATATAAATATATTTTATGCACTGTATATGAGCTGGCGATTTCTAAGTCTGTGGTTCCGAGAGGGGGTAACCAGGCTCACTAATAAAGGTCAAGCCACTTGGCTGCCAGAATGCCCTGCTTCAGCACAGACCAGAAAGGCATTGTGATAAGCGTATCCCCGGTATAGTCAGGGGTTAATGGGAGTCGTCCCCGTCCCCCCAGTATACGGCCAGAACCATGGACCCGGTACTTGTGGTTCGGACCCTCTCCAAACAGCCATAATGTTGTGAGAGTGAAATTATATCTAAGTCCAGCTTTGGTACATTAGAAGCAACTCTGAAACTTAACCTAAGCGTTTTTCGAAGCTACTTTTTGGCTAACTTCTTATAGGAAGGTCTAGGAGCTCTGAAAATGAACGTGCGCGTCTTTCACTCTTCCCGAGGGACTTAGAAGAATTTTGTGATATTTTTTATTAAAATGGTGTATAAGGGTATATATATATAAATATATTTTATGCACTGTATATGAGCTGGCGATTTCTAAGTCTGTGGTTCCGAGAGGGGGTAACCAGGCTCACTAATAAAGGTCAAGCCACTTGGCTGCCAGAATGCCCTGCTTCAGCACAGACCAGAAAGGCATTGTGATAAGCGTATCCCCGGTATAGTCAGGGGTTAATGGGAGTCGTCCCCGTCCCCCCAGTATACGGCCAGAACCATGGACCCGGTACTTGTGGTTCGGACCCTCTCCAACCAGCCATAATGTTGTGAGAGTGAAATTATGTCTAAGTTCAGCTTTGGTACATTAGAAGCAACTCTGAAACTTAACCTAAGCGTTTTTCAAAGCTACTTTTTAGCTAACTTCTTATAGGAAGGTCTAGGAGCTCTGAAAATGAACGTGCGCGTCTTTCACTCTTCCCGAGAGACTTAGAAGAATTTTGTGATATTTTTTATTAAAATGGTGTATAAGGGTATATATATAAATATATTTTATGCACTGTATATGAGCTGGCGATTTCTAAGTCTGTGGTTCCGAGAGGGGGTAACCAGGCTCACTAATAAAGGTCAAGCCACTTGGCTGCCAGAATGCCCTGCTTCAGCACAGACCAGAAAGGCATTGTGATAAGCGTATCCCCGGTATAGTCAGGGGTTAATGGGAGTCGTCCCCGTCCCCCCAGTATACGGCCAGAACCATGGACCCGGTACTTGTGGTTCGGACCCTCTCCAACCAGCCATAATGTTGTGAGAGTGAAATTATGTCTAAGTTCAGCTTTGGTACATTAGAAGCAACTCTGAAACTTAACCTAAGCGTTTTTCGAAGCTACTTTTTAGCTAACTTCTTATAGGAAGGTCTAGGAGCTCTGAAAATGAACGTGCGCGTATTTCACTCTTCCCGAGAGACAGAAGAATTTTGTGATATTTTTTATTAAAATGGTGTATAAGGGTATATATATAAATATATTTTATGCACTGTATATGAGCTGGCGATTTCTAAGTCTGTGGTTCCGAGAGGGGGTAACCAGGCTCACTAATAAAGGTCAAGCCACTTGGCTGCCAGAATGCCCTGCTTCAGCACAGACCAGAAAGGCATTGTGATAAGCGTATCCCCGGTATAGTCAGGGGTTAATGGGAGTCGTCCCCGTCCCCCCAGTATACGGCCAGAACCATGGACCCGGTACTTGTGGTTCGGACCCTCTCCAACCAGCCATAATGTTGTGAGAGTGAAATTATGTCTATGTCCAGCTTTGGTACATTAGAAGCAACTCTGAAACTTAACCTAAGCGTTTTTCGAAGCTACTTTTTGGCTAACTTCTTATAGGAAGGTCTAGGAGCTCTGAAAATGAACGTGCGCGTCTTTCACTCTTCCCGAGGGACTTAGAAGAATTTTGTGATATTTTTTATTAAAATGGTGTATAAGGGTATATATATAAATATATTTTATGCACTGTATATGAGCTGGCGATTTCTAAGTCTGTGGTTCCGAGAGGGGGTAACCAGGCTCACTAATAAAGGTCAAGCCACTTGGCTGCCAGAATGCCCTGCTTCAGCACAGACCAGAAAGGCATTGTGATAAGCGTATCCCCGGTATAGTCAGGGGTTAATGGGAGTCGTCCCCGTCCCCCCAGTATACGGCCAGAACCATGGACCCGGTACTTGTGGTTCGGACCCTCTCCAACCAGCCATAATGTTGTGAGAGTGAAATTATGTCTAAGTTCAGCTTTGGTACATTAGAAGCAACTCTGAAACTTAACCTAAGCGTTTTTCGAAGCTACTTTTTAGCTAACTTCTTATAGGAAGGTCTAGGAGCTCTGAAAATGAACGTGCGCGTCTTTCACTCTTCCCGAGAGACAGAAGAATTTTGTGATATTTTTTATTAAAATGGTGTATAAGGGTATATATATAAATATATTTTATGCACTGTATATGAGCTGGCGATTTCTAAGTCTGTGGTTCCGAGAGGGGGTAACCAGGCTCACTAATAAAGGTCAAGCCACTTGGCTGCCAGAATGCCCTGCTTCAGCACAGACCAGAAAGGCATTGTGATAAGCGTATCCCCGGTATAGTCAGGGGTTAATGGGAGTCGTCCCCGTCCCCCCAGTATACGGCCAGAACCATGGACCCGGTACTTGTGGTTCGGACTGTCTCCAACCAGCCATAATGTTGTGAGAGTGAAATTATGTCTAAGTCCAGCTTTGGTACATTAGAAGCAACTCTGAAACTTAACCTAAGCGTTTTTCGAAGCTACTTTTTAGCTAACTTCTTATAGGAAGGTCTAGGAGCTCTAAAAATGAACGTGCGCGTCTTTCACTCTTCCCGAGAGACTTAGAAGAATTTTGTGATATTTTTTATTAAAATGGTGTATAAGGGTATATATATAAATATATTTTATGCACTGTATATGAGCTGGCGATTTCTAAGTCTGTGGTTCCGAGAGGGGGTAACCAGGCTCACTAATAAAGGTCAAGCCACTTGGCTGCCAGAATGCCCTGCTTCAGCACAGACCAGAAAGGCATTGTGATAAGCGTATCCCCGGTATAGTCAGGGGTTAATGGGAGTCGTCCCCGTCCCCCCAGTATACGGCCAGAACCATGGACCCGGTACTTGTGGTTCGGACCCTCTCCAACCAGCCATAATGTTGTGAGAGTGAAATTATATCTAAGTCCAGCTTTGGTACATTAGAAGCAACTCTGAAACTTAACCTAAGCGTTTTTCGAAGCTACTTTTTGGCTAACTTCTTATAGGAAGGTCTAGGAGCTCTGAAAATGAACGTGCGCGTCTTTCACTCTTCCCGAGGGACTTAGAAGAATTTTGTGATATTTTTTATTAAAATGGTGTATAAGGGTATATATATAAATATATTTTATGCACTGTATATGAGCTGGCGATTTCTAAGTCTGTGGTTCCGAGAGGGGGTAACCAGGCTCACTAATAAAGGTCAAGCCACTTGGCTGCCAGAATGCCCTGCTTCAGCACAGACCAGAAAGGCATTGTGATAAGCGTATCCCCGGTATAGTCAGGGGTTAATGGGAGTCGTCCCCGTCCCCCCAGTATACGGCCAGAACCATGGACCCGGTACTTGTGGTTCGGACTGTCTCCAACCAGCCATAATGTTGTGAGAGTGAAATTATGTCTAAGTCCAGCTTTGGTACATTAGAAGCAACTCTGAAACTTAACCTAAGCGTTTTTCGAAGCTACTTTTTGGCTAACTTCTTATAGGAAGGTCTAGGAGCTCTGAAAATGAACGTGCGCGTCTTTCACTCTTCCCGAGAGACTTAGAAGAATTTTGTGATATTTTTTATTAAAATGGTGTATAAGGGTATATATATAAATATATTTTATGCACTGTATATGAGCTGGCGATTTCTAAGTCTGTGGTTCCGAGAGGGGGTAACCAGGCTCACTAATAAAGGTCAAGCCACTTGGCTGCCAGAATGCCCTGCTTCAGCACAGACCAGAAAGGCATTGTGATAAGCGTATCCCCGGTATAGTCAGGGGTTAATGGGAGTCGTCCCCGTCCCCCCAGTATACGGCCAGAACCATGGACCCGGTACTTGTGGTTCGGACCCTCTCCAACCAGCCATAATGTTGTGAGAGTGAAATTATGTCTAAGTTCAGCTTTGGTACATTAGAAGCAACTCTGAAACTTAACCTAAGCGTTTTTCGAAGCTACTTTTTAGCTAACTTCTTATAGGAAGGTCTAGGAGCTCTAAAAATGAACGTGCGCGTCTTTCACTCTTCCCGAGAGACTTAGAAGAATTTTGTGATATTTTTTATTAAAATGGTGTATAAGGGTATATATATAAATATATTTTATGCACTGTATATGAGCTGGCGATTTCTAAGTCTGTGGTTCCGAGAGGGGGTAACCAGGCTCACTAATAAAGGTCAAGCCACTTGGCTGCCAGAATGCCCTGCTTCAGCACAGACCAGAAAGGCATTGTGATAAGCGTATCCCCGGTATAGTCAGGGGTTAATGGGAGTCGTCCCCGTCCCCCCAGTATACGGCCAGAACCATGGACCCGGTACTTGTGGTTCGGACCCTCTCCAACCAGCCATAATGTTGTGAGAGTGAAATTATATCTAAGTCCAGCTTTGGTACATTAGAAGCAACTCTGAAACTTAACCTAAGCGTTTTTCGAAGCTACTTTTTGGCTAACTTCTTATAGGAAGGTCTAGGAGCTCTGAAAATGAACGTGCGCGTCTTTCACTCTTCCCGAGGGACTTAGAAGAATTTTGTGATATTTTTTATTAAAATGGTGTATAAGGGTATATATATAAATATATTTTATGCACTGTATATGAGCTGGCGATTTCTAAGTCTGTGGTTCCGAGAGGGGGTAACCAGGCTCACTAATAAAGGTCAAGCCACTTGGCTGCCAGAATGCCCTGCTTCAGCACAGACCAGAAAGGCATTGTGATAAGCGTATCCCCGGTATAGTCAGGGGTTAATGGGAGTCGTCCCCGTCCCCCCAGTATACGGCCAGAACCATGGACCCGGTACTTGTGGTTCGGACCCTCTCCAACCAGCCATAATGTTGTGAGAGTGAAATTATGTCTAAGTTCAGCTTTGGTACATTAGAAGCAACTCTGAAACTTAACCTAAGCGTTTTTCGAAGCTACTTTTTAGCTAACTTCTTATAGGAAGGTCTAGGAGCTCTGAAAATGAACGTGCGCATCTTTCACTATTCCCGAGAGACAGAAGAATTTTGTGATATTTTTTATTAAAATGGTGTATAAGGGTATATATATAAATATATTTTATGCACTGTATATGAGCTGGCGATTTCTAAGTCTGTGGTTCCGAGAGGGGGTAACCAGGCTCACTAATAAAGGTCAAGCCACTTGGCTGCCAGAATGCCCTGCTTCAGCACAGACCAGAAAGGCATTGTGATAAGCGTATCCCCGGTATAGTCAGGGGTTAATGGGAGTCGTCCCCGTACCCCCAGTATACGGCCAGAACCATGGACCCGATACTTGTGGTTCGGACCCTCTCCAACCAGCCATAATGTTGTGAGAGTGAAATTATGTCTAAGTCCAGCTTTGGTACATTAGAAGCAACTCTGAAACTTAACCTAAGCGTTTTTCGAAGCTACTTATTGGCTAACTTCTTATAGGAAGGTCTAGGAGCTCTGAAAATGAACGTGCGCGTCTTTCACTCTTCCCGAGGGACTTAGAAGAATTTTGTGATATTTTTTATTAAAATGGTGTATAAGGGTATATATATATAAATATATTTTATGCACTGTATATGAGCTGGCGATTTCTAAGTCTGTGGTTCCGAGAGGGGGTAACCAGGCTCACTAATAAAGGTCAAGCCACTTGGCTGCCAGAATGCCCTGCTTCAGCACAGACCAGAAAGGCATTGTGATAAGCGTATCCCCGGTATAGTCAGGGGTTAATGGGAGTCGTCCCCGTACCCCCAGTATACGGCCAGAACCATGGACCCGGTACTTGTGGTTCGGACCCTCTCCAACCAGCCATAATGTTGTGAGAGTGAAATTATGTCTAAGTCCAGCTTTGGTACATTAGAAGCAACTCTGAAACTTAACCTAAGCGTTTTTCGAAGCTACTTTTTAGCTAACTTCTTATAGGAAGGTCTAGGAGCTCTGAAAATGAACGTGCGCGTCTTTCACTCTTCCCGAGAGACTTAGAAGAATTTTGTGATATTTTTAATTAAAATGGTGTATAAGGGTATATATATAAATATATTTTATGCACTGTATATGAGCTGGCGATTTCTAAGTCTGTGGTTCCGAGAGGGGGTAACCAGGCTCACTAATAAAGGTCAAGCCACTTGGCTGCCAGAATGCCCTGCTTCAGCACAGACCAGAAAGGCATTGTGATAAGCGTATCCCCGGTATAGTCAGGGGTTAATGGGAGTCGTCCCCGTCCTCCCAGTATACGGCCAGAACCATGGACCCGGTACTTGTGGTTCGGACTGTCTCCAACCAGCCATAATGTTGTGAGAGTGAAATTATGTCTAAGTCCAGCTTTGGTACATTAGAAGCAACTCTGAAACTTAACCTAAGCGTTTTTCGAAGCTACTTTTTGGCTAACTTCTTATAGGAAGGTCTAGGAGCTCTGAAAATGAACGTGCGCGTCTTTCACTCTTCCCGAGGGACTTAGAAGAATTTTGTGATATTTTTTATTAAAATGGTGTATAAGGGTATATATATAAATATATTTTATGCACTGTATATGAGCTGGCGATTTCTAAGTCTGTGGTTCCGAGAGGGGGTAACCAGGCTCACTAATAAAGGTCAAGCCACTTGGCTGCCAGAATGCCCTGCTTCAGCACAGACCAGAAAGGCATTGTGATAAGCGTATCCCCGGTATAGTCAGGGGTTAATGGGAGTCGTCCCCGTCCCCCCAGTATACGGCCAGAACCATGGACCCGGTACTTGTGGTTCGGACCCTCTCCAACCAGCCATAATGTTGTGAGAGTGAAATTATGTCTAAGTCCAGCTTTGGTACATTAGAAGCAACTCTGAAACTTAACCTAAGCGTTTTTCGAAGCTACTTTTTAGCTAACTTCTTATAGGAAGGTCTAGGAGCTCTGAAAATGAACGTGCGCGTCTTTCACTCTTCCCGAGAGACTTAGAAGAATTTTGTGATATTTTTTATTAAAATGGTGTATAAGGGTATATATATAAATATATTTTATGCACTGTATATGAGCTGGCGATTTCTAAGTCTGTGGTTCCGAGAGGGGGTAACCAGGCTCACTAATAAAGGTCCAGCCACTTGGCTGCCAGAATGCCCTGCTTCAGCACAGACCAGAAAGGCATTGTGATAAGCGTATCCCCGGTATAGTCAGGGGTTAATGGGAGTCGTCCCCGTCCCCCCAGTATACGGCCAGAACCATGGACCCGGTACTTGTGGTTCGGACCCTCTCCAACCAGCCATAATGTTGTGAGAGTGAAATTATGTCTAAGTTCAGCTTTGGTACATTAGAAGCAACTCTGAAACTTAACCTAAGCGTTTTTCGAAGCTACTTTTTAGCTAACTTCTTATAGGAAGGTCTAGGAGCTCTGAAAATGAACGTGCGCGTCTTTCACTCTTCCCGAGAGACAGAAGAATTTTGTGATATTTTTTATTAAAATGGTGTATAAGGGTATATATATAAATATATTTTATGCACTGTATATGAGCTGGCGATTTCTAAGTCTGTGGTTCCGAGAGGGGGTAACCAGGCTCACTAATAAAGGTCAAGCCACTTGGCTGCCAGAATGCCCTGCTTCAGCACAGACCAGAAAGGCATTGTGATAAGCGTATCCCCGGTATAGTCAGGGGTTAATGGGAGTCGTCCCCGTCCCCCCAGTATACGGCCAGAACCATGGACCCGGTACTTGTGGTTCGGACCCTCTCCAACCAGCCATAATGTTGTGAGAGTGAAATTATATCTAAGTCCAGCTTTGGTACATTAGAAGCAACTCTGAAACTTAACCTAAGCGTTTTTCGAAGCTACTTTTTGGCTAACTTCTTATAGGAAGGTCTAGGAGCTCTGAAAATGAACGTGCGCGTCTTTCACTCTTCCCGAGGGACTTAGAAGAATTTTGTGATATTTTTTATTAAAATGGTGTATAAGGGTATATATATAAATATATTTTATGCACTGTATATGAGCTGGCGATTTATAAGTCTGTGGTTCCGAGAGGGGGTAACCAGGCTCACTAATAAAGGTCAAGCCACTTGGCTGCCAGAATGCCCTGCTTCAGCACAGACCAGAAAGGCATTGTGATAAGCGTATCCCCGGTATAGTCAGGGGTTAATGGGAGTCGTCCCCGTCCCCCCAGTATACGGCCAGAACCATGGACCCGGTACTTGTGGTTCGGACCCTCTCCAACCAGCCATAATGTTGTGAGAGTGAAATTATGTCTAAGTTCAGCTTTGGTACATTAGAAGCAACTCTGAAACTTAACCTAAGCGTTTTTCGAAGCTACTTTTTAGCTAACTTCTTATAGGAAGGTCTAGGAGCTCTGAAAATGAACGTGCGCATCTTTCACTATTCCCGAGAGACAGAAGAATTTTGTGATATTTTTTATTAAAATGGTGTATAAGGGTATATATATAAATATATTTTATGCACTGTATATGAGCTGGCGATTTCTAAGTCTGTGGTTCCGAGAGGGGGTAACCAGGCTCACTAATAAAGGTCAAGCCACTTGGCTGCCAGAATGCCCTGCTTCAGCACAGACCAGAAAGGCATTGTGATAAGCGTATCCCCGGTATAGTCAGGGGTTAATGGGAGTCGTCCCCGTACCCCCAGTATACGGCCAGAACCATGGACCCGGTACTTGTGGTTCGGACCCTCTCCAACCAGCCATAATGTTGTGAGAGTGAAATTATGTCTAAGTCCAGCTTTGGTACATTAGAAGCAACTCTGAAACTTAACCTAAGCGTTTTTCGAAGCTACTTATTGGCTAACTTCTTATAGGAAGGTCTAGGAGCTCTGAAAATGAACGTGCGCGTCTTTCACTCTTCCCGAGGGACTTAGAAGAATTTTGTGATATTTTTTATTAAAATGGTGTATAAGGGTATATATATATAAATATATTTTATGCACTGTATATGAGCTGGCGATTTCTAAGTCTGTGGTTCCGAGAGGGGGTAACCAGGCTCACTAATAAAGGTCAAGCCACTTGGCTGCCAGAATGCCCTGCTTCAGCACAGACCAGAAAGGCATTGTGATAAGCGTATCCCCGGTATAGTCAGGGGTTAATGGGAGTCGTCCCCGTCCCCCCAGTATACGGCCAGAACCATGGACCCGGTACTTGTGGTTCGGACCCTCTCCAACCAGCCATAATGTTGTGAGTGAAATTATGTCTAAGTTCAGCTTTGGTACATTAGAAGCAACTCTGAAACTTAACCTAAGCGTTTTTCGAAGCTACTTTTTAGCTAACTTCTTATAGGAAGGTCTAGGAGCTCTAAAAATGAACGTGCGCGTCTTTCACTCTTCCCGAGAGACTTAGAAGAATTTTGTGATATTTTTTATTAAAATGGTGTATAAGGGTATATATATAAATATATTTTATGCACTGTATATGAGCTGGCGATTTCTAAGTCTGTGGTTCCGAGAGGGGGTAACCAGGCTCACTAATAAAGGTCAAGCCACTTGGCTGCCAGAATGCCCTGCTTCAGCACAGACCAGAAAGGCATTGTGATAAGCGTATCCCCGGTATAGTCAGGGGTTAATGGGAGTCGTCCCC